>NC_022016.1:32849357-32867760 GCF_000317375.1 Microtus ochrogaster
AAACCCTGACACTATTTGGTTATTTGAAAGCATAATCAATAGTGACTAATCTCAATTATTTTCTTAACCAATGACATATCTTATACACATATAAATAAGCTACAATTTACAACAGTTTGGACAATGAAGAAATTTTTTTTATTCTGTCTCAACCTTGGCTGTCATCAAATCTACTCAACAAGTTCATTTTGCTATTTTCCTTGCAAATACGTCTCTTATTGCCATTCGAAGCTTGATCGTTGATGGTAAATAAAAATCAAAACACCAGTTTCTTCTGATTTGCTTTGACAATTCATTGTTGGATGTAGAATTTTTCTTCAGAAATGTATTAAAATAAAGTGCAGATGGAATTGAGTCCTCTGTGGTGGTGCTAGACTCCTAAGAATTTTCATTTTGTTGTCGGTCATCTAAACTACATTTACAGCACAGCCTTCAAGATAATGAATCAATCAATGTTTGTAAGCTGCTTCTATGGTCTAATAATTGACAAGATCACACATGTTCGGTATTTTCTGATGGTACAAACAGAAAATTGAAGAATATATATAAGGGGAAGCTTAAAATTTTATCATCTAACTTCATTACAATTTGTTCCTCGTTTTGTTCGAAGGTAGCAATTTTGTGACCAGTTGTTTTACTGAATGTTACTTTCCCGTTGGAATCAAAACACACCAAAGTTATTTTGAACACTATGTTTCGTACATGTTTTAAACAACATCCATCATACCCCTGACGACTTTCCCTAAAAATGATGTGACGGTTGGTAAAGATGACTGTTATAGGGAAACTAAACCTAAAATGTGACCACTTCCAGAAGTATTTACCATCTCTGCTAATCATTGTACCGCATCTCATGCCGCAGTCTTCGAGTTCTTCACTGATGATTCGTGGCCCTATTTCCATGTGTTCTTGTTCTTGAAGCAAAGCCAGCCATTGCTGTTTATAAATGGGTGTCAGCCATTCTAAAGGTATTAGACGATCTTGTTCAAGAGTAGCTGTGTCACCCACATCACAGATGATATGTTGAAACCTCAGTTTTTTAAAAATTGGCTGAAATATTAGTCCTTCTTCACTTTCAAGAAAACTGATGTTATCAATGCGTTTCATGTGCTTGTAAAGCCAGGTGTCGGAATTAGTTGACATCTGCCTCACTGTTCCTTTCCAGGATGGATTAAAATAAAGGAATATCCACTGTTTCAGGGTGGTATAGATGTCCATTTCCCTTCGCAGAACTAGTAAATCAGGTGAAGAAATAAGAAGATACATGAGCTTTGTATCAATTTCCCTGTAAAGTTCAACACTTGGGTGGGTCATCAAGTGGCAGAGAAGCCAGTCAAAGCAGCGTGTCTTTACAGATTTCAGTCCATATGTTTCTGCTGCTGTGTGGTATGAGCACACGGTTTCCCTAGTGATGTTGCTGTTCATGATCTCTTTACATTGCCGGATGACATGCTCCACCTGAAGCAGGCACGCTGCTGCCAAAATGTGAGGAGCTCGATGGGGTGGTATTGGCAAGTCCTCGTCCCTGTAAAATGACCCAAACATAAAGTGCAAGGAGCCGACATCTATATCCTCGTTCTTAATCTGCAGGTCAACAACACTGTGGGGTTCTTTCCAAGTATCTTTTAGCATCTTAGCAAAGAAGGGTGACTGACACAAAAATTCTTTGTGTAGAGGCCATTCTACTTCAAGTGCACGGATTCGAATGTCGGTATTCTTCCCGTCCAAAAAGAAATTTTCGTATGCATACTTAGATGATAGCTTCGGTTTTTTCCTGTAGACAATGCCAAAAAGTTGCTGTAGGTTGATTGCCTGGTTCCGAGATTCGTGGATGTTAGGGGTTGGTGCCACAGAGTCCCAAATACCCCATTTGCGCTTGCGACTGCCAGAGATGTAACTGGGACCTGGAACTGCGTTGTCTTCTGGCTGAGCTGACTCTGCCAAGCCAGAATCACTGCTTCTCAAACTGCTGCGGCTGTTTAGAAGCCCCATTGATGAAGTCACCCAGCACTTCTCAATGAGACTCGCAGAAGCTTCTCTGCCATGGCATTGCTGACAGGTCTGTGTCAGCCAGTACTGCCTAGGCTAGCTGAATTTCTCTAGCTCAGGCTCAAACGTCACAGAGCAGACAGGCACTCATTCGTCATTGTCTACTACTGCCCTTCTGGAGCAGTGGCCCCGCCCCCTGGCAACAGGCCCCTTTAAAACTATGAAGTGTGATCTAGCTTCTCCCCTACTTCAACTTTCCTCCTTCTTCCTCTCTCTTCTCTCCTCCTCTCCCTTCCCTTCTACCTAATTTCTTTCTTTCTTTCCTTTCTTCTTTTCCTTTCCCCATTCTCCCCCTTTCCTCTGCCCCCTCCTTTTCCTCCATGGTTTCTAAACGGGTCACACTATGGTGTTGAAGGTGACCTCACTCAAATAGTCAAAACCACCTGCCCCAGTCTTTTAAGTCGAATCTTCTTTTCCATAAAGATAATGACCAGGACAAAGCTCTCATGATGAGTGTTAAAGATTGTACATATTCCAACTTCCACCCCTGGGGTGCGATAGATCACTTCCTGTCAGTAGTATTGATGTAATATTTACCAACAGCTCTTAGCAATTCAAATGGTAGCTACTCTTATTGCTTATTTTATTAGTCAGTTTTGATTATTCTAAAAGAAGAGTATTGCTTTCATGTATGTAATAGTATATATATATATATATACCCAAAATTTCTGTGTATGCTTTGCCTTGTCTATATCGATATAAAAATATTTTGTTTACTTAAGGTTCCTTATACATCCAGTTATTTTATTAATGTGTATATGTATGCATTTTTTTATGTTTTTGTTTGACAGATTTGCCTTTGTCTATTAAGTGACTGTGGGACTCTTTTAAATAAACTTCAATTCCTTCAAAACCAAGCAAATTTTTAATTATTTGTTTTTATGTTTCAGAGAAGAATTCCCCGTCAATTGAAATAAGACAAATATCTGTCATGTTTTCTTGCTCAATTTTAGCAGTAAAACTGAACTTATTTTCTATATCTAAATATTAACACTTTACCATTTAGTGGATTCTCATATTTTAAAATCACAGGGCATTTTACAAATGGGTGTATTTACTGTAAGCCAGTTTATTTTTTCAAACAGAAAAAGGTTTAACTATGTTCATGTACACATAGAGTAAATGCAGACATTAATACAATAAAATTTACCAGAGACTGTCTTTGAAAGTTGGCTGTATGGGCCATGTCAGGCCCACACCCACACAGGATAGACTCTGTAGCGTTTTTCATCCTTTTTACTTGCAGATTGTGTGAGTTGTGCTTTCTTATCTGGTGCAGTGTCTGTCATAACTTCTCAAAGCCCACCAATCTCTTAGTGAAAGGCATGTGCAATGACAAATGCTCAAGTTATTTTTACACAATAGTTTTTGTCTATTTACTAACTATCACAAAACGAGCAATGAATGCAGTGATTGTCAGATATTATTTGTGGAATCAGTAACTCACATTTCACCCCATTTTCAAATATCAAACTATTATCTTTGTATTATCTTTTACTTGTTTTCGTATTGCTTACAATTGACAACTCAAAATTGTTTGCATAGATGGATTGAAATGTGGATACAAGATGGAATAGTTAAATAAAGTCAATTTAACATATTGATCATCTTAACATTTTTGTGATAATATACTCAAAACATATACTGTCCATTACTTGAAGGAAATATAGTGTATTTTATTGACATTTCCTTGTACAAGCACAAGGATAGTTTTATACCCTGATTCCTAGATGTCTATAAGAATAAAGGATTGATAACATAAAATAGCATAATAAGCCTAAGTCATTTAGTCTGCATGTGAGTAAATCGAGATTGTTCATTTGTTTCCTGGCAGCCCAGACCTGAATATGCATACAGAAACTATTAATTACAACATTTGGCCAATGGATCATGCATATTTCTAGCTAACTCTTGTGTCTTAAATTAAACCATTTCTGTTAATCTGTGTATTACCACGAGCCTGGGGACTACCAGTAAGGTTCTGTCAGGCATCCTTCTACTTCAGCAGCTACATGGCATCTTCCTGACTCTGCCTACTCTTTCTCTCTCTCTCAGGTTTCCTGACTGACTTTGCTTTGCTAAGCCATTGGCCCAAACAACTTTATTCATCAACCAATGAAAGCAACACATAGGAGGACCAAGAGGTGAGTGATCACTCATCCAGGTGGGCACCCCACTTTCTAGTCCCTCCATAGGAGGGCAAACCCAGGACCCCTCACCCACCTGTGTCATCTTCTCTAGCCAGTCAGCAGGCAAGCTCCCTGCAGATAAGCTGTTCGAATACCCCATCCTATTGATCAGACCCTGTAAGCTACAAGTCACACTTTGCCCCCAAACCCTCCTATCCCCTGCAACCACAGAGAAATTCTGAAACACAGGCTGCAACTTCACGGAGAGGACCAAGAAGTTGGTTACCACCCACCAACTTGGTGGGGCACTTCACTCTCTATGTCCTCCATAGCAGAGCAAAACCTAGGGCCCCTCCTCCACCTATATCAGCTTATCTAGCCAGCTAGCATGCAGGCCTCCTGTAGATAGGCTGTTCCAACACACTTATCCCATCAATTGGACCCTGCAAGCTTCAGGTCCCACTCAGTCCCCAAAACCCCATGTTCCCTGCCTGACCTCAAAGGGATGCTGAATCACAGGCTGGAACCACCCAGAGACAACCAAGAGGTAAGAGATCACCCACTCAGCAAGGCACCCCACTCTTTAGGCCCTCCATACCAGGGCAAAACCCAGGGCCCTTCCTCCACCTGTCTCAACTTCTCTATTCAGTCAGCAGGCCTTTTGCAGGTAGGCTGCTCCAATACCCCATCCCATTCATCGGACCCTGTAAGCTACAAGTCACATTTTGCCCCCAAACCCTCCTATCCCCCACTGCCTCAGAGGAACTCTGAAGCACAGGCTGTGACTGCACAGAGAGGACCAAGAGAGCAGACCAAGAAAGCAGAACAATAGAAGTGGACCAAGAGAGCTAGCTGGTCAAGAGAGACCTCAGAAGCTCCCTGAGACAAAGACAACAATAGCACTGGGAAGACCAAGAACAGTTCCCAAAGACACATACAGCAACTTCAAGGATTGGACCAAGAGGCAAAGACACTGACAGCATCAAATGAAGGAAGAGATGGGTAGGTGCCAATGCAAGAATTCATTCACAGATCTTGAAAAAACAATTATCAACTTCATATGAAAAAACAAAAAACCAAGGATAGCCAAAACAATCTTGTACAATAAAGGAACTTCCAGAGTTATCACCATCTCTGACATTAAACTCTATTTTAGAGCTACAGTAATGAAAACAGCTTGATATTGGCATAAAAATAAACAGGTTGACCTATGGAACTGAAGACCCAATTATTAATCCACACACCTATGAATACCTGATTTTTGATAAAGAAGCTAAAATTATACAATAGAAAAAAGAAAGCATATTCAACAAATGGTGCTGGCATAACTTGATGTCATCATGTAGAAGAATGCAAATAGATCCCTATCTCTCCCCATGCACAAAACTCAAATCCAAATAGATTAAAGACCTAAACATAAATCCAACTGAAACTCATAGAAGAGAAAAAGGGAAGTAGCCTTCAATGTATGTGCACAGGAGGCCACTTCCTAAATATAACCCCAGAAGCACAGACACTGAGAACAACAATAAATAAATGGGACCTCCTGAAACTGAGAAGCTTGTGTAAAGCAAAGAACACAGTCAATAAGACAAAAAGGCAGAATACTAAATGGGAAAATATCTTCACCAACCCCACATCAGACAGAGGACTGATCTCCAAAATATATAAAGAACTCAAGTAATTAGACATCAAAATTCCACATAATCCAATGAAAATATGGGGTACAAAACTAAACAGAATTCTCAACAGAAGAATCTCAACTTGCTGAAAGACACTTAAAGAAATGTTCAACATCCTTAGCCATCATGGAAATGCAAATCAAAACAACTCTGAGATTTCATCTTGCACGAGTCAGAATGGTTAAGATCAAAACCACCAATGACAGCTTGTGTTGGAGAGGATGTGAAGTAAGGGAAACAGTCCTCCATTGCAGGTGGGAATGCAAACTTGTACAAACACTATGCAAATTGGTATGCAATTTCTCAGGAAATTGGGAATCACCTTACTCATTGTAACATGAGGGTCTGCTTGTTTGTTCTGGCCACTGGGCTAGTTTAGCCCCGAAATAATCACACAGAAACTGTATTTATAGAAACACTGCTTCACCCATTATTCTAGTATATGTTAGCCACATGGCTCAGTACCTTTTTCAGCAGGGTGGGTCACATCTTGCTTCTTCGGTGTCTGGACAGGACTGGGGAGAAATGGGCTTCCTCCTTCCCAGAATTCTCCTGTTAGTATTGAACTACCTCTACTTCCTGTCTGGTTGTCCCGCCTATACTTCCAGACTGGCTACTGGCCAATCAGTGTTTATTTAAAACATAATTGACAGAATACAGAATTGTCTCACACCACCTCAGGACTCAGCAATATCTAAAGGATGTTCAACCATACTACAAGGATATTTGTTCAAGGATGATCATAGCAGCATTATTTCTAATAGCCAGAATCTGGAAACAACCTATATGCCCCTCAACACAAAAATGGATAAAGGAAATGTGGTATATTTGTACAATGGAGTACTACTCAGCAGGAAAAAACAATGACAATTTGAAAATTGCATGCAAATGGACGGAACTAGAAAAAAAACCATCCTGAGTGAGGTAACCCAGACCCAGAAGATAAACATGGTATGTACTCACTCATAAGTAGATACTCTCTGTAAAGCAAAGAATAACAAGCCTATAGACCGTGACCCTAGAGAAGCTAAGTAACAACGTCAACCATAAGGAAAGTATATACAGATTCACCTGGAAAGGGAAAATAGGCAATATTGACTGACACAATTTGGGGCATGGGGTTGGAGGGAGAACCGAGAGCAGAAGGGGAAAAGTAGGGGAGAAGGGGAGGGGTGAGGAGAACTTGAGGGAATGGAATGGTCGAGATGGAGGAAGGACAGATATGAGAGCAAGGAAAGAGATATCTTGATTGAGGGAGCCATTATGGGGTTAAGCAAGAAACCTGACACGAGAGAAATTCCCAGGAATCCACAAGCATGACACCAGCAAGCACCCTAAAGCAATAGTGGAGAGGGACCCAAACTGGCCTTGTCCTGTAATCAGATTAAAGAATATCTTAAATGTCACTAAAGAATCTTCATTCAGCAACTGATGGATACAGAGGCAAAGATCCACAGTGGAGCACTGAGCTGGGGTCCTAAAGTCCAGTTGAAGAGTGGGAGGAGTGAGAATATGAGCAAAGAGGTGAAGACTATAATGGGGACATTCACTGAAACAGTGTACTTGAGCTAATGGAAGCTCATCAGCTCTTCCACAACCTCACTCCTGATCCACACCCTGCTCCAAATTTCCATTTCCCTCTTGTGCCTGAGATTTAAAAAACTTTCCCAGATAGTTTTCCAGCCAGTCTCCCAAGTCACAAACCCTAGAATCACTAAAGAAATTTCCTTTCTTACGTATAGTCTTGATCTTTATTTGGTTCATGCCTCAATCCAAACACAACTCGGATCTTTTTGTGTAGCAGGTCCCCAGGGATTGAAACATTTAATCCTGTAGAGGACCTTCTTAAATCATAAGTAAATAACCCCAAATAGTTTAAGTCCCTGAAGTTGACCAGATCCACTAGGCCGCTCTCTCCCAAGTGTAAACAATAAAGAATTCTGTGAGTTACTCTCAGAAAAGCCTTCTTTTAGCCAAAAAGAGTCTGAGATAAGACCAGATGCCTGGAAAAACCAGAGATCAGCAAAACTAGTTGGTAGAGCTTGAGACCAGCTGAGTCCCTTGGAAAGAACACTTTCTATGCCTTTGAGCTTCTGGAAAGCTGTGCAGTGTGCTCCAGATATCCCACCACTTTTGTAAGCAGTCAGTCACTCATGCTGGAATAGGATATGTGGATACAGCTGTGTCTTTGAGTCATTTCTGCTCTGGTAAGCGTCCCCTCACTAGTATTTCTGTAAGAAACTGCAATAAAACTCATTGATTCACTAACTTGGACATTGGTGTTATCTGTACTTTGTCCTGTTGTGGGCTTTCTATCAAAAATGTCTGTCAGGTATACTAGGCCTGAATTCTAAAGTTGGATGCCCCAACATTACAGAAGAAATTTTGGTGACTGTCCTGGTAGCCAGATCTCCCTGTTAGGTAACATCAGACACTAATGGTGTCTTTGAGGGAATTAAAGACTAAATAATTAGACTTAAAGTTTTCTGTAGTTATAGGAGAAAGGTTTATATTAGGTTAAAAAACTTTAGACTCACAGAAATAAGATAAATAATATTTTCTCCAAATTTGCCTAATACAAAAGGACTAGCTATTGTAACTGTAATTCTTACTTGATAATTGTTTTTGTTGCATATAATTTTACTACGGTAAAGTTAAAACCTTCCTTTTAATTAGATAATAAAGGGGAAATGTAGAATACTCATTTACACTGTGTAAATATATGTCACTATAATTGGTGCAATAAAAAAGCTGACCAACCAGTAGCTGGACAGGGAGAGGTTAGGCAGGACTGGTAGACAATAAGAGAGGGTGAAGAAGAAGAAGAATAGTCTTGGAATTCAGGAGGAGATGCAGAGGAAGCAGAAAATAAAATTACCAAACTGAGAAAAGGTGCTGAGACATGTGGCAGAGCCTAGATGATAAATATAGGTTAATTTAAAATGTAAGAGAGTTAGCAAGTAACTGAGCTATTGGCCATGCATTTATAATTAATAATAGGGCTCTGTGTGGTTATTTGGGAACTGACTGGCAGGAAAAAAAGTCTACCTACAAATCCAATCACTGGGTTCCTAATGTGCGAAAGGCATTGCCAATGCCCCTGAACCTGGGATCCTCCCGGGGTGTGTACAGCAATACTTTCAGTCTACTGCAGATTTGACTGGTCTGTGCACACCTGTCATTCAGAGCTTGTTAATGACAATCAATACCCAGATCCTAAAGACAAATCTTCCAGAGTTCCTTATGGAGCACGATGTGCGCACTGACATCTACAGAATTCACTACATGAGTCACTCTTCTCCTGATAGAAAGCAATCTCACGGTAGCCATGGTGACAGCTCTGCAGGGACCAGCATTCTGGCTACTGCTCAGAACAATAGCATGTATGATTTCCTTAATACCCTCTCCTTATACTGTGTTGGGGATCAGCAGCAAGCCTGCCCCAGTAAGAATGGGGGAGCCACTGAAGCCAGAAGGAGCTTGGGGGTGTGATCTGCTGCCCCACAGTATCTGAAGAGACACCCGTCAGTCAGCACTTGCTTTTCATTCACAGAGGAGGCTTGTCACATGCTGCTCCCTCTAGCTGTCTGCCTCAGGCAGCTTCTCTGCTGCCACTGCTCCCTGGTATTGTGGGCCTTCCTCAGGTGTCTGTGTCTCCTTAGTCACCAATCCCCTCCACATACCCTCAGCCTCAGAATCCAGAATACTAGTAGCTGAGATAGTTTTTGTTCCATGTAAAGGATTGTTATAGTGTATTGGTGTTTTTAAAGTTCAGAGTTGATGCCCAACTCACTGATGAGATGGCTTAATTAAAAGGTACCTCCAAGTGTGTGGTAAGCTCACCTCTAATCCCCCAGCACTCCTGAGTCAAAGATAAGAGGAGTTCATTCACTCAAGGCAGTCAGCCTGGTCTTCATAGTGAGGTCTAGGCCACTGAAGCTTCATAATGAAATCCTGTATAAATAATAAAATAAATGAAGTAACAAACAAATAAATTGTCGATCCTTCAGAGGTAATTAGGATTCTGAAGGCTTAAAGGGTGGGGAGCTTATAAATGGAATTTTGTACTTCTTTTTCATATTATTTGCATATTTGGTCTAGACCCTCTATCTTTGAGTCCTTATATTCTATATCTGCTGATTCAATATACTTGTAAAGCTTTTCTTTGAATTTTCTAGATCACCTATTTGGTTTTTCAATTACATATTCATTTCAGCTTGAGTCTTTATGCTTCTACATACTTATTGGATTCTGTTCTCTAGTCTTGGATTGTCCTTGTCATTCACAACTGTGTTATGTTTGTGTTTTCTTGGGCACCACTCAGGTGTTTAGTCTCCTTAATTTCATTGAGCTGTATCTTTGTGTTTTCCTTGAATTATTTAATGAAGATTATGGTTGTTCTTTAACTTCTGTGTTGGAGTTCATTTATGTAATTCTTGCTGCCATGCATTTCTCTAGGACTGGTAGGGTTTGGAGAGGAGATGCTGACTTGATCTCCCATACTGTTGGTGTTTGTGAGGAGATGAGGGCTTGGGAATTTCTTCTATCTTGGTTAGGTACAGAAGAGTTTGGGGAAAAGAGATGATTGTTAACACCCACCTCGTCTGACCATGACCACATGTGTGCCAGATAAGCTGTGGGATTCAGTCAGAATGACCCTCCCCATAACCCCATTCATGGCCGTTTTGCATCATTTCTATCATTCTTCTTGGTGCCCTGACTTCACATATCCTCTTCCAGATTCTAATATAGTGAAAAGCCCTAACTTCAACAATCTAAGCCTTTCCCTAACCTGCAAGATCTAGCCTTGCTTAGAAAACCAGGGCCATGAACTAATCTTTCCAACCCCCTTTTTTTATCTCTAGGCTTTGCATGGTCACACACTTGCCCCTTGGTATTCTGATCAATACTGCCTGAGCTTCAGCCAAACCCTAGGCCAAGCCATCACTCCTTAGGAAAGCAAGTTTACCTTAAGCTGTGCTAAAGAGATATGCAGAATAATTATCCCTTTAATGATATAATGTATTTTTCCTTCCCAGAATTCTCACTGTCCAGCACTCAGAACCTTTGCTTTTCTCCCGACCTGTCTTTTTGGTTTGAGTTCAAAGAAAAGCCTAAGTATGTGTTTTCTGGTACTGTAGGCTTTTGTCCCCCAGTCTCTCTCTAATTCTTCTCCTGATGATTGTCTGCCATGTGGCTGACTTTCACGCTGGCTTAAATTAAATGGCATGGCCTTTAATTTATCTTTTCCTCCTCTGGCAACTGCCAAGATCTACAGCTTGTGTACCCTGGGGTTTCTTGTTTGTCCTCAAACTTCCTTTCACATCTATTCTTAAATGCTTTTTCTTTTAATCAACAAGGCTAAAAATGCTAGAAAGAGATCCTAATTATCTCAGTATCACATGGTTACTTTAATAGAACTCCGTAAGATTTCTGGTAACACTTATGATATTCAGTTAGTTGGTTTTTTTTCTTTTGGCCCTTTGAACTTTCAAAGATTTAAGGTGGATCTTGTCTTCAGAGAGAAAGGACTCATATGGTGACTGTGCAAATCCAAAGAGAGAACTTACATGAAGTTATTTTCAACATAAAACACAGCTCATGCTTCAAAGGGGATGTAAGATAATTTATTTTGAAGTCAAACATGAATGACTATGGCCTGGGAACATAAATTCAGGTTGTCCTAAATATTATATTACAACACGGTGGCACTTTCTAGAAGTGTTACAGGGCTTTGGGAGCTGTACCCTCAGCTTGCTAGCCTGCCACCATTCTTGGAAATGCTTTTGCTGTCTGGATAAATGTTCTGATTACTATTTGTAAATATGGATCCCAGGTTTACTTCTTTGTCATGGGATTCAAGAACCTGGTATGCTGTTTGGTTTTTTGTTAACAGAAAACTAGATATACTGGGGCAAAGGAATCTTAATTGAGAAAAACGTCTCTATCCAGATTGAATGTAAACAAGGGGATTTTGATTGGGATGACATTGAAAGCTGTAAACTGCTTTTGGTAGAATGGACAATTTTACCAGATAAATTCTATTAACCCATGAATATGGAGGTCCTCCCATCTCCAGTGTCTTCTGCTATTTCTTGCTTCAGAGATTTAATTTTTTCATTGTAGTACTTTCAGCCCTTTGGTTCAGTTTATTCCTAGACATTTTTGAGGCTATTGTGAATGTGTCTCCATGATCTCTTTCATAACCTGTTTGTTGCTAATATAAAGAAATGCCACTAATTTTTATGAATAGATTTTGTAATCTGGTGCTGTGATGAAATTGTTGATCAATTCTAAAAAAAAAATTCTGGTGGAATTTTGCAATGTCTTATGTTATCATATTAGCTACAAAATGGAATAATTTGACAAATAGTATTAGGAAAACTGAATGTGTACTTGTATAATAATGGAATTAGGATAATATCCATCATCGTTCACAAAATCAGCTCCAAGGTAGATCAAAGACCTCAATGGAAACTGTTGCGGGAGGTCCTTCCGCTCCTCCAGCCTATAGCCGCTGAGATACCAGCCCATTGGGGCGTGGTCTCTCTCCCTTTAAAAAAGTGGCCACTTCCTTCTCTCTCTTCACTTCCTGCTCCGCTGGCGACTAGACTCCCTTCCTGGTTGCGCAGAGGGCTGTCGGTGATCTGTAAGTTTTTTCCCCTTTAAATAAATACTACCCTATTAATCATAATTCCAAACTGCTGTGGCATTGTTTGTGACTTACGCCTTCAGGAAACCTGAAACACAAAACCTGACAGATGAAAATATAGGCAGCACCCTACAAAGGATGCTAAATAGGATTCCATTTGCCCAGGAATTAAGACCAGCAATTGACAAGTAGGAACTCCTAAAACTAAAACACTTCTGAACAGCAAAGGAAAAAATCAATATAGTGAAAAGGAAGCCCTTGGTGTGAGAGGTAATCTTTGCTGGCTATACATCGGACAGAGAATCAATATCTAGACTATATAAAGAACTGGAAAACAGTCAAGAAAACGAGTTATGTAATAAAATAATAGGCTATGGATCTGAACAGAGTCCTCAAAAGAAGAAATAAAAGTGGCTTACGAACTATTTCAAAGTGTTCAGCAACATCATTAGTAGGGTAATGCAAGTTAAAACAACTTTGGGATTTCATTTTATCCCAAGTCAGAATGGGTAAGCTCAAGAAAACTGACAGCAAATGCCAAGGAGGTGTGGGGAAAGGGGAGCACTCATTCACTGTTGTCATTGCAAACTGGGGCAGCCACTCTGAAAATCAGTGGGGAGAATTCTCAAAACACTAAGAGTAAATACATACAAGAATCGAGCCATACTTACTCCTTGGCATAAGCCCAAAGGGCTTGCCATCCTACTTCACAGATCCTTGCCCAGCCATGTTCACTGCTGCACTCTTCACAATAGCAAGGAAATGGAAGCAACTTAAATGTCCTTCAACTGATAGATGGATAATAAAAATGTGGTCCATATGCATTATGGAAAACTATTCAACTGTAAAGAAAATGTAAACAAAAACTTTGAAGATAAATAGATGGATCTAGAAAAAAATCATATTCAGTGAGGTAACCCAGACCCAGAAAGACAAGCATTGCATTCTCACTGGAGGCTTCTACCCGTGAATTTTTAGATGCAATTACATAGCGTGGTGTAAGCGTAGATGCCAGGAAAGCAAAAAAAGTGATCATGGGGTAGGGATAAAAAAAAGGGGGACAGTAGGACAAAACTGGAGGTAGGGGGTGGAATTGGAAAGGGAGAGGAAGGACAATGCAGATTGAGAGATAAAGGGGGAGGAGGAGGAATAAATAGTATTAAGGATATTTGAAAAAGTTATAGGAAATTATACTGTTTTATGCTTACATAAATAACATATAGATAGTTTAAGTGAAAAACCACTTGGGGTGACAAACGCATCTCACAAAAGTCATAGAATATATCTAGCAAAACCACCACCAATTCCAGGAATGAGATAGCTCCTTTTGAGTTGTTGGTTATGGGAGTCCATGATACTCCCAAAACAGTATAGGCTACTGCTGTTGCCCTTGGGTGTCTTCCAGACACTGAAGGTAAGATTTTATTGCTGAAGGTACCACACACCTTGGACACAGGAATTAGAACTGAGCTGGAAATAACCAGGAAGCCCTGAGGACAAGTTTTCTCAAAGTGTCTGAAGGAGCTATATAATCTGCCAAGGGAAAAAAGTAAGCAAGAGTCCCATCTCACAGCTGTAAGAACCAAAAAACACAACAGTGAAATCAGGGCAAGACATCTGGAAGAGTGATATATATATATATATATATATATATATATATATGAGAACAAGTGGCTTTTTCTATAAGGCCCACTCAATGGGAGGGACTCAATGCCTGGTACTGTACACCTAGCTCACTACCCATGGCTGGTGAGGTCATGGACCTTACAATATAACCTACTACTGTCACTTCCCTGAACAAGTATAATTCAACCAGGCAGTGGTGGCACATGCCTTTAATCCCAACACTTGGGAGGCAGAGGCAGGCAGATCTCTGTGAGTTTGAGGCCAGCCTGGTCTACAAGAACTAGTTCCAGGACATGTTCTAAAACTACAGAGAAACCTTGTCTCAAAAACAAAAATAGAAAGTCCAAGTATAATTCCCAACTGTATTCTAAATATTATCTTTATAACCACAGACAACTGTATCTCTCAGCCCTCATCAAACAAGCTTTTTGCAGCACATGGGAAGCATTATAGAAAAACACAATTTGTCGAAGTTCAAAAACCCACTGACTATGCTGGGCCCAGCCCCTACTGATACTACCTCTACAGTTAATACTGAGAAAACATCATATAAGAAGGGGGGTTGAATAATTCTAAGAGCCAGAGGGCAAGGATATCTAGTGCAAGATATTGTCTTTTAAGCTGGGCAGTGGTGACACACACCTTTATTCCCAGCTTCCACTTGGGAAGCAGAGGCAGGGTGTATCCTGTGAGTCCAGTGCCAGCCTAGTCTACAAAGCTAGTTCTATCTAGAAGATAGGAACACTGTCTTGAAAAAAATCAAAAAGGAAAAAATAAGATGTCTTCTATATATGACGGGGCAGCTGCACCCATTACCTTTCAACAATATGGTTACATAAACAAGGCCTGAAAATTATAATACTTGTTGATATGCTAATATGGAAGGGGGAAATTGCAAAAGGCCTCACTCTGAGATGAAGAGGTGCAAGCAGTTAACAGCTTCTAAGAGAGGAAGAATGAATCTTCTTCAAGTCAATCCTAAACACATATGCATATGAGCAACACTAAATGGGTTCAGCAGACTGTATTTATATAAACGTGTGTGTGACAATAATAATTAACAAATACGAGACCATGAGTTGGAGAGTGAGTGGGAGACATGGGAGGAGTTGGAAGGAGGAAAAGGAGGAGGAAGTGATATAAATACAGAACTCATATAAGACATCTTCCAAAATTAAATTAAAAGAGAATTGAAAAACTTTCAAAAATAGTAAGTGGTAGAATTGAAAAACTTTCAAAAATAGTAAGTGGTGTTTGTCTTAGTTTATTTTCCTGTTACTCTGATAAGACATTCCAAAGAAAAGCAAATAAGTGGGAGAAGGTTGTTTCTGCTCAGGGCTCAAGGTTAGAGCCCATAATTGCCTGGTTGGTCCCAGAGACAGGAGCCGCAGGCAAGTAGTCATAAAGTAGTTGCAATAAAGTACAAGTGAAGATGGGATGAGTGCCTGGATGCTGCGATTTATGCAGCTTTCTTGTTTTTATCCCATTAAGTATCCTCAACCATGGAATGGTCCTGCTGATGATTAAAATGTGCCTTCCCACATCGGTTAACGTAATCAAGAAATCCTTGGCAGACATTGTCACAGGCAACCTTGGTCTATTCAGTCCCTCACAGGTATACCCAGAACCTTGTCTCCTCAGTGTCGAGTTGACAATTCTGTCACGGTGATAAAGTTACTTTAAGGTACTTAGAGATCTTAGTATGTCATCGGACCTGAAGAGCCTTTCTGCCTGTCAGAGTGCTTGTCTGCCTTCATGATATCACCACAGCAGCTTCCTTTTGGCTCATTAGTTATCTTATTGATACAGACTCTACTTACATTTTTTTCAGCCCACTTCTGATCAAACTGTATTATGTACATGTGTGGCTTAAAGTCAAGGAATTAGGTTTGGCCTGATTAATGTTCTGCTATAACTGATTTCAATGATCTCCTTGAAGAGAACATACCCACCATGCTTTCTTTACTATTTCAGCATGTTCCTGGGCATACACAAGGAACAAATTTTCATTTGGGGTATAAGCAGACAGAAATAAAGAGCTAGCTAGCATTGAGGACATAAAATATTACATATTCCCCGAAGGAGGAGTAAACAGACTTATCACTCTTTTCCTTTTGAAAAGGAATTTTAATTCCTCAACGGCTCACAGAAATCTTTGTCCATGTCTGGTTTACTGGTCTCTTATGGAGGTTTCTGTTGGGGTTAAGCCCCACTAAACATCTCAGGATTCTGCAGGATTGCTATAGCAGGCAAACACTGACTAAGATATCTGAGTGTAAATGGTAGTGATATTTTATATGTGTTTTAATAAATAAGGCTTGCCTGAAGATCAGAGCGCAGAGCTAAGCTGCTAGAGGCCGGGAGTGGTGGCACACATGTTTAATCTCAGGACTCGAGGCCACCCTGGGCTACACAAGTTTTAATCTGTCCAAAAGGAGAAACAGAGCTCACACAAAGGTGTTCCCAGCACTCTGGAGTCACAGATTTTTCATCTCAGCACTGCAGAGGTGGAGACAGGAATGATATGGCTGGGTAGAGAGGGGTATATAAGGCAGGGGGAGACAACAACTCATTGCCATCTAAGGTTTGGTGGAGAGCATTATAGTCTGCAGTCATGCTGAGGATGGGATTGTCCCTTTGTCTGAGCGTTGATAGAGGTAAGATCTTTCTAGTGGCTTGGCTGCTTTGCTTTTCTGATCTTCAGATTGAGCCCCAATATCTATCTCTAGACTTTTATTATTTATGCTACATTGAAAGAAACCCTTTATGAATATTGTTCATAAATAATGCTTGCAGCATCTTTTGTTATCTGGATCAGCTGAAGCCGGTGACTTAATCACTTGTAAAACTCTGTGAAATGACTGTTCCTTTCCCATGTGGTCCTTTCTGTGCTTCTCAATAAAGACAGACTAAAGACCTTTGTTAGGAACACACACACACACACACACACACACACACACACACACAAATACACACGACTCTCACGTAACAGACAGACACATGGTATACAGACAGACACACACAGAGAGAGAAACACAAAAGATAGCTCAGACAACAGACAGACACAGAGACAGACAGACAGGCACAGTCACACACAGGGACAGACACAGACACAGGAACAGAGTCATAAGACAACCCACAGGTAGGCACAAATTTAGACTCGCATAACAGACAGAAAGAGGATGGAAGACACAAAGAGCATAGTAGAAAATTCTAATCTGGACTCATTCTTGGTTAAATGACTCCAATGGCAAGTGCTTTTACTTTGTTCCTTAATATGACACCGATGCATTATTGGTAACTGTAAGTTAATCACTAGTGCTTTTAATTCACATGGGGGCTGTTTATATCTTAGAGGCCAATTTTTAGCTATCCAGAACTTTCCTTTAGAGGATAACAGGCCTAACCAACCATGCATATGATCTGTTTGTTTCCCAAGGTTCATTTGGTAGCCTCAAGAATGAAGAGGGCTACTGTTACTATTACCCTAAGGTGGGCTGGCCACTAGATATATACTTTTTTTGAGAGAGAGTTTTATTATGTATCCCTGGTTGGATCTGTAACTTACTATATAGACCAGACTGGCCTCAAACTCAACATAGATATGCCTGCTTCTGTCTCCTAAGTGCTGGGATTAAAAATCACACACCATCATATCTGGCCTAAATCTGATTATTTGCTTAAGGAGTCAAAAGGCTGTCAGGCAAAACCATGAGGCTGGTCAGAGCTCACAACAGCACTCATTTCATTTCTGACATATAAATGTCAACTACTTTTATAACAGGAATGCTCAAGACTGTGGTTTCAGGGAGAGCACATTTTAACTATCTAAAGGAATGCTGTGTCTCTGTTTCCCAAGTCAAGAGACACATTACTGATGCCTGGGTATCTTTTATTAGCAGATACAGAACAAGTTGTCTCCCAATGTCCAGCGATTCATAACCAGCAGAATCCTGTAACTCTGGGGAATTCTGTACGTTGTTTGAGAGCTTCAGACAGTGGATAAGAGACGATGGACTTCTTCACTTAATGACCTAGTGCCCTGTGACAAAAGTAGCTCCAAGTATTATAAAGTGTCCTCGGACAGCTGAGCTTTAGATATGGAGACTTTATGGCCTCTGTTTGACAGGAAATTGAAAAGGGAATTATTGCCTTCCTGTGAAGCTTCTGTAAAGGCAACAGAGAAAGATGTCTTCTACCTACTAGAGGACCAAAACATGAGAATGGGAAAATTCAGAAAAGTCTTTTGTCAGTGCCTGCCCAAA
>NC_022016.1:32868583-32870585 GCF_000317375.1 Microtus ochrogaster
ACACACATCACTCTCTGCATAAGTTTGGGCTGTGTTTTAGAGAAAAGGTGGCTTTCATATAACACATCTTAGACCATTTTATCTTTTTATTTTCTTTTACATAAAACATGAACACATGTCTTTATTAGAATGTTCAAGAATATATATATATATATATTGTGTTTGTTTATGCTGCATTTGTTTAATAATTTAAGGATGGGTGTTCAATTATATAAAATGTGTTGCATGTGTTTCACTGTGCCTGCCTAAGGCATTTGATTGTTCTAATAAAGAACTAAATGGCAATACCTGGACAGAGAAAGGATAGGCAGGGCTGGCTGACAGGCAAAGAGATTAAATAGGAGGAGAAATCTAGGATCAGGAAGAAGAATAAGAGAAGAAGAAGAGAATGAGGGACACATCCAGGATAAGAAGCCAAGCATCCCCTAGCCAGCTAGACAAAGAGAAGTACAGAAAGTAGGATATATAAAAGTAAGAAAGGTAATAAGCCCTGAGGCAATGGGTAGATAAAAAGAAACAGGTTGATTTAAGTTAAAAGAACTAGCCAGAGATGAGCCTAAGATAGGCCAAGCATTCATAACAAATAAGAAGTCATGATTTTGGAACTTGTTTGGTGGCCTGGTACAACATACACAATTTCATAATGAATGCATGTATATAAATACACATGCTTCCAACATACAGTGGCATGGAATATATATTCTTATTTGGAAAGGGAAGTCATAGTGAATAAAGATTGGGAAAAAAAGAAAGACTGAAACCCAGCAAGTCAAACACTGACTATCAAATTCTGTCGTTTCTTGGGAGGCAGAGCTACATGGATCTCTGTGAGTTGGAGTCCAGCCTGGTCTACATAGTGAATTCTAGGATAGTCAGAGATACAGAGTAGTGGTGCCCTGTCTCAAATAATGCAAAACAATATTCTTTCCTTCCCACCACTGGAATCCCATGACTTCATCCTTTATATGCAACATTAAATATCTAGGCCCAGTCCTGTCCTGCACAACTTCTGTTGAGGTCTAGCCTGGAGGGTCTTCCTAATCCTACTCTCTGTATACCCTCCCCCTTCCTCAGGTCTATCCTGGGCTCCACACCATTGCTCTGGTGTACTCTCGTGAGCTCCACTTCCACTGTCATCAGCCTCCAGCTCAGGCCAGGATGTACATCGTGCACACAAGTCCAGCCCCTACCCCAGCTGTGGGAAGCACAGAGGCCCTTATGCTCACAGATAAGCAATGAGGAACCAGGAACGCTAAACACACAGCCCTCAAAGGGACCCCTTTGTCCCTTCAAAGAGAGGGATCCACAAACTGTTTCCCATCCAGAAGCCTGGGAACCAACGTAGTTAACAGTCTGGTGACCTTTGAGCTATCTGTGTATCAAAGACCACACCAGAGCCTCAACCAGACCCTTATCATGAGCTTGTCAATCTATAGAACCCATGTTTAGGGAAGATGCCACATGTATTTTACAAAGAGTTTTGATGTAGTCATGTCTTATGCTTTATTGTGATCAGGGGATTAAGTTTATCACCAGGAATTTTTTTTTTCACCAAATTGTGCTGCACTTGAGTGTGCCTAAAGTAAATGACTCAGGGTCAGACCAAAAAAAAACCCATACTCCTCTAACTAGGTCACACTTCCTAATGGTGCAAACATTTATGAACTCATAAATGGACCCTTCATCACCCCAAGTTAAAGAAACTTTCTCTTATTGTTATTTATGGATGCTTTTCTCTTTCTAGATTCACATGATCAATATGACTAGACCCTATAGTAATCACTTCATTGCTTTTTGTAATCTTCCCAATTCTCTGATGTTAACCCTGTGTGCCTCAGTAATTCTGTTTGTTCCTCTAGAGAATCTTGACTAATGCATAGTGCAGGACCTGGGAGGAGCTGGGGAGAGAATGGACTATGATAAAAATATATTATGTGAAATTATCAGAGAATAAATGAAAACATTAAAATTTTTTTTCTTTTTTTTAATTTATTTATTTATT
>NC_022016.1:32870980-32876026 GCF_000317375.1 Microtus ochrogaster
ATCCTATAAGGTGATATCTGTATGTTTATTCCAGCACTATTCACAATAACTAATACAATGGCATCAATCTAGGTGTTTGGATGAATGGGTAGAGAGAAATGTGATCATGTCTGGATGAATGGATAAAGAAAAACATGATCATATAGATAAACTATAGATACATTAGCTGTAAGAGAATGAAACTGGAAAACATTAAGTTTTATTAAACAAGTCAGAAACAAGAAGGCAAATATCCTACTGTAGAATGGCCCTCAGTAGAGATTAGGAAGGTAGGCATAGGCTTGATAAACACCAGATTAGATAAGTGTGCATATGTGAATTGTCAAATATCACATAGAACCCCTATTAATATGTAATATTAATATGTGTTGAAATTAGAAAAATCATCTACCAGTTCATAACTTGTGCCTGTTTGCAAATTTCAATGGCTGTTTTACACATGGGCAGATATGGCAGGGAAAAACCTAGAAAAGGAATTCATTACCTAAAAGTAGTCAGGACCTTTTCACTCTGACCAACCTCATAATTAAACACTCAGTTTAAGTGCTTACACCCTATTGGGTCACAAACCAAACTGCTTGTATTGAATGTATGTTACACTGATATGTCTTGGTCATCCTCAAGATTTGATTTTTCTACTTTAAGAGTTTACCTTAGATCTGGAGGAATGGGTCAGTGGTTAAGATTTTTGTTGCCCTTTTAAAGGACCAGAGTTCAATTCCTAGCATCCATGTCAGATATCTTACTGCACTCATGTACACATACACACATGCACACATACACACACACAAATAAACTATTTATCTATCTAATTTTTAACCTAATCTACATGGGAAGTAGAAAAAGACAAGGTCTCCTGAGTAAATTGTGAGTGTGGGGATCATGGGAGAGGGTAGAAGGGGTGGAGTGAGGGGAGTGGAGAGAAATGTATAGCTCAATAAAAACAATAAAACTTATATCTATGGTCCTTCTTTCTTTTGACCAGTTTTTGCTATAAAGACAGTACCAATGTCTGATCTTATGTTTAGAACATTTCAAATATGTAACATAATTTAAGACTCACCAGACACTATCATATATATTTGCTAGGTAGACGGAGATGTGCTGTGGGACAGTTGTTTTACCCTGTAAAGGTTTGTTTCTTGTATTTGCTTAATAAAATGCTGATGGCGAGTTGCTAGGCAGGAAGTAGAGGCAGGGCAATGAGAACAGGAGAATTCTGGGAAGAGGAAAGAGTCAGTCTGCAGTTGTCACCCAGACATAGAAGACACAGAGTGCAGTTGTCACCCAGACATAGAAGACACAGATGACAAGGCCTCGCAGATGAGAGGTACCAATCCTCCTGGCTACCACAGACAAGAATAATGGGTTAAGATGTAGGTTGTAAGAATTAGTTAATAGATGCCTGAGCTACTAGGCCAACCAGTCTACAACTAAAGTAGACCTCTTTGTGTTTCTTTGGTACTAAATGGCTGTGGGATCAGGCAGGATGGAAACCTCTGTCAACAAACCAGAGTTACTAAGCCAATCAGTTTATAAACGATGTAGACCTCTGTGTGTTTCTTTGGAACAGTAACCCCAGTCCACAGAGATGGCAGCAACATACCATTAAATGTTACAGAAGTCAGTGTAGGAGCCAATAGTATCTTCAAGAGGCAGGGAGACTGGGGTGTGGCTCAACGTAAAGCATTTGCTTAGCATATATGAGGCCATGGGTTCCATCTCCAGCACCACAAAACCAAAAAGTAAGCTGTGAATAGCTACCCATTTTCCATAAATGGCTAGGTCTTGTACCTTTGCATATGTGTCCCTACCCCCTTCTCACTTGGCTTTGTTCTGTTAGTCTAACATTTGTCAGACTTTCAGGCTTTGTGTTCTGGAATGACTGCATCTTGGTTTGGGGGCCTGGTTCTGAATTGCAGATCAATTACTATATCTTGTGCAATGCTAAATGGGGTACATAATGTGGTCATGTATGACAAGTTCTGTGTCCAGTACCCCAGGAGCACCATAGGCTTCTGACCACATGGCATTGTCACCACTTAATCGTATACTCGTTAGTCACTGACACTGGGAGCTTAAATGATTCATTGAGAATTACTGATACAAGTGGAAAGGTAGTTCGTGCAGTCTGTATAATCATTTTCTTAAGTTTGTTTGTCTCTGTTATCACTAGAAAACATCCTCTCAAACCCTGAGAGACAATTCCTTTTGCTAACCATGTTTCGTTTCTGACAATACCTAGCCAGCCAAACAGACATTTTGGGCTGTGTCTGCTACTGCTGCTACTGCTACAAACAGATGCTGAATATAACCAGACAAAATGAACTTGAGACATGAAAAATGCCAAATTGACCGTCTAGTCACTCCTTCCATGAAGAAGTCATGTATAACCTTCTCCCTTATTACCAATCCCTTGCTCTGTTTTATAACTCATTTTTATTAAATCTACTTGTTTTACATCTCAACCATAGCTTCCTCTCTTCCCATTTCCTCCCCCACCTCCCTCCATCCACTCCTCCTCTATTTATATTCAGAAAAGGACAGGCCTCCCATGGATATCAACAAAACATGGTATATCAAGATGCAGTAAGATTAAGTACCCCTCTCTACTTTAAGACTAGGCAAGGTGACCCAGTATGAGGAATAGGGTTCCAAAAGCCAGCCAAAGCATTAGAGACAGTCCCTGCTTCCACTGTTAGGAGTCTTACAAGTAGACCAAGCTGCACGACTGTCACATATAAGTAGAGGGTCTACCTCAGTCCCGTGCAGACTCCCTGGTTGTCAGTTCAGACTCTGTGAGCTCCTAGGATACCAGGTTTGTTGTTTCTGTGGGCTTTCTTGTGATATACTTGACCCCCTCTGGCTCCTACAATCCTTCCTCCCTCTACTAAGCTCAGCCTAATGTTTGGCTGTGGGTCTCTGCATCTGTTTCCATCAGTTGCTGGATGAAGGCTCTCTGATGACAACTGGGTAGTCACTAATCTATGACTATAGAAGAATATTGTTTGGCATCATTACATTGACATTTTTTTCTCCAATCGTGTGTGGTTCTATCCATCCAGTTTCTGGGTCCTGGTAATTCAGGCAGTGTAAGGAATGGACTTACTTTTGTGGCATAGGTCTCAAGCTGTGCCAGTCATTGGTTGGCCACTCCCACAATCTCTGCACCACCTTTACCCCAGCACATCCCATAGGCAGTATAGACTGTAGGCCAGAGGTTGTGTGTCCGGCTTGGTGTTCCAGTCCACCCACTGGAAGTTTTGCCTGGTCACAGGAGATGGCCTGTTCAGGCTACCTATCCACTATTTCTAGAAGTCTTAGCTGGGGTCATCCTTGTAAATTCCTGGGTGTTTCCTTCCAACCCCTTGCTCTTTTTTTTTGTTTTTTGCTTTTATAAATAAAGCTTTATTAACACATGGACGCACTCACACATACCCCTAACACCACATAAACTGAGTAGGGGGCCATATGATACCTATACTCCCAGCACTAGGGAGGTGGAGGCAGGAGGATCAGTAGTCTCAGGTTTAGAGTATAGTTTGTTTATAGAACACTTGATTACAGTCCTAGGGTTCCTTCAGCAGCACCGAGGAAAGAAAGAACAGAAACTTGGAAGAATAAGGACAAAATATCAACCCCTTGCTCTTAAAAGCACTTCCATTCTTTGTTCAGACTAGAAGCTTATCTGTGAGCCAACACTCCTAGTTTCTCCTTATTCTCTGTACAAAGAATAGCATTCCCTTCATTGTGATTCTCAATTCTGTTATTGAGTCCATTATTCTGTGAGGGAGACAGAGCACAGTTGGAATTAGAAATTACTACCTCTGCTGCACTTTCCCATGGACTGAGATATGCCTCCCTGTTATCTTCCATTTCTTGGCTTTCCTAACCTGTTTTACTGATGTCGTGTGACTGGGCTGGAGGAGCAAGGCAGGCTCTCAATGGTACATTTATCCAACTAGTGCTATTATAATTGTGAATTCTCCCCATTTGGAATACCATCGAGAAGCAAGAGAAGTGTTACACGTACCTAACACATCTCTTCCTGCAATTCATTTAGCAGCACTTGAACATGCATTGGCCCCAGATGAACTTTGCCAAAATTATATCATTCCCTTGTATGATCTGAGTCAGTTCCAAATCTAGTTAAAGCCATTTTCCCAACACGCTCATGGGTTTAGTTCAACTCCACAGTAGCTTGTTTCTCAGTTTCCAGAAGAGCTGAGGTTTTGTTGTTGTTGTTAGATTTATTTGTTCTATGTGTATGAGTGTTTTGCATGTATGTCTGTACACCACCACATGGGTGCCTGGTGCCCATGGAAGTCAGGGGAGCAAGCGTCCTCGAATTGGAGTTATTGACAGTTGTGAGAAGTATGGGAATGCTGGGAACTGAACACAGGTCCTCTACAAGAAAAAGTTTTCTTAACTGCTGAGCCTCTAGCCCCAGAGATGTGTAGTTTTGACAATATGGTTATAAAATCCCCAGCAATCTCTGACTACAGTGTCCCTATCTTGCTTTCTCTTGCAGGGGAGGATCTAGGTCCAGTCTGCACTGAAATCAGTGAGTAAGCCTCAGTGCTGCTATCACAGACCTCAGGGAGAGGTTGTGCTTCCTCTCAGTTCTTCTCCTATTTGTACACAGTGCATCCAAAGGCTGGCAAGGGATTCCTCTACAGAATCTCTCCATTTTTTAGCCCTTTTGTGGCCTGACAACAAGACAGGCTTTTTATTGTGCAAAAAATTTCACTATATCGTTGGGCCTCTCCTGCACAGAACCTTTAATTGGTGTCATTTTCTTCTTTTTTATTATTTTTATTATTTATTTATTTATTAAAGATTTCTGCCTCCTCCCTGCCACCGCCTTCCATTTCCCTCTCCCTCCCCCAACCAAGTCCCTCTCCCTGGTCAGCCCAAGAGCAATCAGGGTTCCCTGACCTGTGGGAAGTCCAAGGACCACCCACCTCCGTCCAGGTCTAGTAAGGTGAGCATCCAAACTGCCTAGGCTCCCACAAAGCCAGTACGTGCAGTAGGATCAAAAACCCA
>NC_022016.1:32876126-32882671 GCF_000317375.1 Microtus ochrogaster
CTTGGTGAGTTCCCCATAGAACATCCCCATTGTCTCAGTGTGTGGGTGCACCCCTCGCGGTCCTGAGTTCCTTGCTCGTGCTCTCTCTCCTCCTCCTGATTTGGACCTTGGGATTTCAGTCCGATGCTCCAATGTGGGTCTCTGTCTCTGTCTCCTTACATCGGCTGATGAAGGTTAATATTTAGGAGGATGCCTATATGTTTTTCTTTGGGTTCACCTTCTTATTTAGCTTCTCTAGGATCATGAATTATAGGCTCAATGTCCTTTATTTATGGCTAGAAACCAAATATGAGTGAGTACATCCCATGTTCCTCCTTTTGGGTCTGGGTTACCTCACTCAGGATAGTGTTTTCTATTTCTGTCCATTTGCATGCAAAATTCAAGAAGTTTTATCCCAAGGTACTTTTTCCTAGTCCTGTAGCTAGGCTCCCATTCTGGGAGTTTGTTTCCCCAATGCTAAGTACTTTTCTAGGGGCCGTCTCTGGGTCACAAGAGATTTTATTATCCCTTCTAGTCTGGTGCATAGACTAGAAAAACCTATTGCATCAGGCCCTGTATGGCTGTCTTGTCCTTTTTGTTTGTTTTTTGAGGCAGGGCTTCTCTGTGTAGCCCTGGCTGTCCTGGAACTCACTCTGTAGATCAGGCTGGCCTAGAACTCAGAGATCTGCTTGCCTCTGCCTCTTTAGTGCTGGGGTTAAAGGTGTGTGCCACCACCTCCTGGCTTTTCTTGTCCTTTGATACCACTTGTTCGCTATTACAAACCCAGGTTGGATCTATAATGGTGAAATGAGAGTAAGGTCACCACAGTGGTGGGGAGAAGGATCGTCGTTCTCTGAGGCAAGGCAGGGGCTATACATGGAAAATGTGGTCCTCTCCAATTTTAGACTCCTGTCTCTCCAGCTAAGTTGAGGGTAATGGACTTTGAATGAATAAATGTTCCTTTATACTTCACTCTCCCCACTACTCTTTAGTCCCCCCTACAAGATATTAGAGTCAAGAACGCATGAGTGTCTCCATGAATATGTAACCACAGTGATCTTGGGCTCTGAGCACTACGCAACTATGTTCTTTCTGTCAAGCAATGAGCTTGGAAACCATGCATAGTGGCATATGCCTGTAATTCTACTCAGGAAACTAAGGCTGAAGATTGGGAGTTGAAGAACAGCTGGGTTACACAGCAAGACTTACCGAAAAGAAAAATATAAACCTTGAGTACAACTCCCTTCTTTAGCAGGGGCTAGGAGCCTGCAGAGATTCCCTCTTCCACTTCCTGCAGTTCCTGGGCAGCTCAGGGGTGGGGGAGGCAGCAAATGCAGATGAGCTGTCTGTGCTGAGGGGATTGGTTGTGTCAAGTGTGGATGCCTTGGGCTCTCCTGATGTGGCTGGTTGCTGGTCCCTCATCCCCCTCCATCTCTCCCTGTGCAGAGCCAGAGGGTGAGGTCAGCAGAGGGAAGGGGAAGGGCCAGCAGCACTACCACCTGTAGGGTTAAGCCAGCCCCTTTAGGGGGCGGGTTTGCTTCGGGCAAATGTTGACTGATAAATTGGGCTGGTGGAGCCTGCACGCCCTTTTTCCTGCCTCCTGTAAAACGGCTACAGACGGGAACCTTCGTTCTGTAAGTTTATTTAAACATTAAAGCTGTATATATTCTTTAATATCTGCCTTGCATTTATTTAAGCCGATACAACCACCCCTGCCGCCTTTGAGGACCACTACCTACTCAGCCAGGGAGTCCACGGCTGACTGAGGGCTGAGGCTAGTGTGCAGTGTTGAGTCTGAGGCCTGAAATCCTACCTTGGGAAAGTACTCCGTCTTCTTCCCTGCTCTCAGTCACTCTGTGACTCCAGTGCTAGAGCCTACTTTTTCCTTCCTCAGAGATGGAAGGACAGTAGGCAGGAGTCTCTGCCGTGGCACTCTGATATTCTTTCATATAAAGCAAAGTCTTAAATAGTAGGTGTGTGAAGTGGGGGCTCCTTATGAAGCTCAGACTGGCCTCAAACCTATATACCACATATCTATCTAACTTTATTTAATCCAAGTCATGGCTGAATAGCATCCTTCCTAAATATGAACTGATGGGAGGCCTGTGAGGTGTATGGAACAAAACCATTTCCCCTCACTTTCCTGACTTTCCCAAGAGGCTGTGCAGGAGATACTTGTTTGTCTCCTGGTTCTGATAAGGTGTGGAGCGTCTGGCATTACCTTCTTCAGAACTGTAATGAAGAACACTGGGTAGCTGAAATATGGAATTGCCTCCTCAGTCCTGGGGTATGCCACGGTTTGTGTTGTTACAATATGACCTCCTTTGTGGTGATGTCATTCTTCTTAATGTATGAGACAAGAGCTGTGGGGAATTGGCATGTTTTATTATGCTGCCATTTATTGTCCATATTAATAATAAACAGCTTGAATCTGAAATGGCTTATTGTTCTGAAGATAAACATATATTATTTTGTTCTGTCTCCAGCACAGTAATTTTAGCAGTATTCCCCACAGACCTTAGAAATGCCCCCCAAACAGCCCAGTCACAAACTGGCCCCTCAGCTAGCTCCCCTTTAGATCTTTTGTCTGGAACCACTCACTTCCCTGGAAGGACTCAGTGCCCATCCATTGTCCCAGCCTCTCCCGAGGCCTCACAAGCACGGCCTGGAATTTAGTAGTAATTCTGTGCTCAGCAGCTCCTCGCACTCTCCACATCCACACCTCTCTTTTGCTTTCTTTCTGTCCCACTCTGATACATAGCTCTATCGAATATAGCCCTATTCGGAATGCATTCTGCCTTTTCTATATCTCAGCCAGGTTGCTGCAGAGAAAGGAAGAAAAAAGCTAAGCAAATTCTTGACTACTGAGTCTGAAAAGCCTTGATCTAGCAGTGAGGCATTCCCCCATACAGCCAGACATTTTTCCTTGAAGATTGGACTAACTAACTTTTCAGTTTAAGAAGGGAGATATACATTTAAACCATATTTTAGCAAAGAATCCAAGAACCATTTAGATTTAGAAAAATGATAGGAAGTAGAGACATAAACTAAAATAATTTAATCCTTACTAATTTTCAGTGTATTGCTTCTGGAAAAGATGAAAGAGCAATAATTTGACATATTTTACCACTTGAATGAAGCCCCAAAAGGTCACAATTTATGGAACAACAGGTTTGAAGATCTCAGTTATTAGACAGCAGAAGAAAAGTATCCTCAAAAATGAGCAACAAATGAGGTAAGTTCAAATAATTAAGCATTTATTTCTTCACTAACTTTGTTCCAGGATAAAGATAAATTATATCCACAGAAATAAATGGTATCAGCACCCAAATGTTAGCTAATCCAAAAATAAAAGAGTATTTGACAGATAATGAAGAGAAGTATAAGTCAATGATAACTGAACCAGAACTGACATGGTATATTTAACACCCAAATACACCTCTTATAATTCAGAAGCAAAACAATGTCATACTATAAATCTTAATGGGCTAGGGATTTGAATGGACATTTATCCAGAGAGACACAGGAATGACCCACAGGTATGTAAGGAGATGCTCAAAATCACCACAGAGAAATATAAATGAAAACCACAATGAAATATTGCCTCACATTTTTCAGGATAGCCATTACCCCCAAATTCAAAGTCAATCAGCATTGCCACAGACCTTCAGATCTGGGATCCTAGTTGTACCCTTTTTGGTGGGGATACAAAATTTTGTGGAATTCGTCTCTCTGTTCCCTCACTGCATACATAGTTGACCAGGACCTCACACTCCTGCCGCCATCTAGAGCTGCTTTCATAACCCTGATGGCCGGTAAGTCAAAAGAAACCCTTCATCCTTTAAGTTGCTTTGGACAAGTATACTTTCACAGCAAGCAGAAATGTATTAACAACTAAAGGGAGATATGTACCAACCTAGGAAAAACACTATAACTATTGTGCTCAATTAAATTAGTCAGGGTGGCCACCACATGTGGCAGAGACTGAGGTGGCAGTAACTGAGAGCATATTCCTGATTCCCAGCACTCCCCTTTCATGGCACCCTCCATTTGGGTTACCCAAGTACTTTGCTAGACACACACATCATCTCAGCTGGTCTCCTCCTTCTGGAACTCTCCTTATACCAGACTCACTTGCCATCAGGGGTTCTATCGTCACCACACATGTTGTAGACCTAGGTAGGCTCCAGTACTCTCAATCTCTGCCACCCTTCATTTGGGTGGTCAAAAGAAGAAAGATGGCTTTAACGGAAAGGAAATAAAAAGTCAAACAGCAAACTAACTTGAAAGCACAAATTCCAATACATAAATTTAAAACACAAACACACACAACCAAAGAAATATATCACCTTCCAAAAATGCAAATCTCATGGTAATGATCCCTAATCTTAATGAATTCATAAAGTATGAACATAATCATAGTCAGACAAAAAAAGACAAAGAGATGAATGAAATAAGGAAGTCAATCTAAGATTGATCCCAGCACAGTGACAGTGATTTCAGTAATCCTGTCTCAACAGTAGATAGGTAATCCAGAAATATGCAGACACCCTAGAATTAAAATGCATCACAAATTAAGTGGACTTAACAGTTTTCTATAGAAAATTTCACCCAAGTATTGAAGTGCTTCTCACTAGCCCATGGACCTGTCTCCAAAATAGACCAAATATTTAGAACATAAAGCAACAAATATAGGAAAATTGTAATCACATCTTCCATTCTAACTGATCACAATTGAATAGAACTAAATTTCAATAGCAGCAAGATCTACAGAGAGAAGACAAACTCATGCAAACTAAACAACACACTACTGAATAATAACTGGATCAATAATCAAATTAAGAATTTTATAAGAATTGAAAGAATGAAAATTCAACATACCAAAATCACAGTGAAAATGCTGCTATAAACTTTTCTCATATGACCAAGTTCCTGCTTCAAAACGATTCAAGGATCTTAGATAAATAAATAAATAATGCACCCAAGGCCTTGGGAAAATAAGAGAAAACAGTGCTCCCCAAAGTAGATAGGAACAGATAACCAAAATAAAGGTTGAAATTAATTTTAAAAAAAAAGTACAAGGAATCAATTGAATAGAGTTCATTCTTTGAAAATATTAACAAGTTTGTCAAACCTTTAACCAAATTAGTCAAAAGAAAGAGGAAGAGGATCCAAATTTATAACATTAAAGACAAACAGAGAGGTATGGCAACAGACAGTGTAGATATTAAAAGAATCATAAGGACACACTTTGAAATCTATGTTTTACCAAAACAAACTGGAAAATATAAAAGAAATGAATAAACTTCTAGATTTATCTGGCCAATCAAAGCTAAATCAAGATGAAATAAATAATTTGAATAGGCCTATAGCACCCAATGTAATAGAAGAAATAATTTAAAAGCTTCTAATGAAAACAAGTCACAGGGCCAGATAGATCCAGCACAGAATTCTTCCAGACCTTCAGGGAACACTAATACTCCATAAATTATTCCACAAAATAGAAAAAATATAACATTTCTAAATTATTTTATGAAGCCAGTTTCACCATAATACCAAAATAAGACAAAGACCCAACACAAAGGAGAAATTATAAGTCAGTATCTCTGATAAATACGAATGAAAATGTTCTTAATTAATTACTTACAAACCCAATTCAAGAACACATGAGAAAATAATTCATCACGATTGCCCTACCTACTGTTCTATTACTGTGAACAGATACTATAACCAAAGGAACTTATAGAAGAAAGCACTTAATTGGGGCCTTGCTTACATTTCAGAGAGTCAATCCATGGCCATCATGGAGGGGAGCATGACAGCAGGCAGACATGGAAATGCAGCAGTAGTCAAGAACTTACATCCTCATCCTCAAACTCAAGTATGAGAGAAAGACTGGGGATGGCCTGGACTTTTGAATCCTCAAACTTATACTCATTGACATACTTGCTCCAACAAGGCCACACATACTCCAACAGGGACACACTTCTTAATCCTTCCTAAACTGGGAACCAATTATTTAAACATATGAACATATGAGGGTCATTCTCATTCAGACCACTATAATGATCAAGTCAACTTCATCCAAGAGATGTAGGCATGATTAAACATACATAAATTAACAAAGATAATCCACCATATAAATAGAGTTAGGCACAGAAACCATATGATCGTCTCATTAGAACAGAGGAGGTTTTTGACAAAAATCTAACCTCCCTTAGTGATAAATGTCCTATAGACTCTAGGAACACAACGGATGTATCTCCACATAATAAAGGTAACATACAGCAAGACTACAGCTAACATCTTGTTAAATGGAGAAAAGCTCAAAAAGTATTTCCACTAAAATCAGGAACAACACAAATATCTCCATCCACTATTTCCTCTTTTGTTTAATATAGTGCTTGAAGTCTTAGAGTGATGTGGGAGTGTCATATATCAATCTGTTGATTTCATTGGTTAAGCAATAAAGAAACTGCTTGGCTCTCATAGGTTAAAACATAGGTGGGAGGAGTAAACAGAACAGAATGTTGGGAGAAAGAAGCTGAGTCAGGGAGTCGCCATGA
>NC_022016.1:32882826-32883334 GCF_000317375.1 Microtus ochrogaster
TTAAAGCTAGCCGTGCGGGCGGCCGAGTGCCGGGGATGCAGACCGCAGCCCTGCTGCCCCTATTACAACATTAGAGTGACAAGAAAAGAGAAAGAGATAAAGGGGATACAAATATGAAAGGGAGAAACCAAAGTATTCTAACTTGCCGATATGATTCTATACTGGTATATTGTTTGTGTTTTAATAGATAAACCTTGCCTGAATATCACAGAGCAAAGCAGCCATACTAGTCAGCCATACAGGCCAGGGAGTGATGGCACACACATTTAAACACAGGACTCAGGAGACAGAGGCAGATGGATCCCTATTATTTCAAGGGCATTCTGGGCTACACAAGATCAGTCTAGAAGCAGATCCAGGTGGTGGTGGCTTACACCTTTAGTCCCAGTATCCCAGGTCTAGGGAAGTGCTACTTCCCACTTTCTTTTCTATCAGGTCTAGTGTGGTCGGATTTATATTGAGGTGTTTAATCCATTTGGACTTGAGTTTTGTACATGGGGATAGGTTT
>NC_022016.1:32883621-32884174 GCF_000317375.1 Microtus ochrogaster
TAGGGATAGGTTTAAATCTATTTGTATTCATCTTCATGCTGACATCCAGTTATGCTGGCATCATTTGTTGAAAATGCTTTTTTTTCCCCATTGTATAATTTTATCTTCTTTGTCAAAAATAGGGTGTTCATAGGTATGTGGATTAATATCTGGGTCTTCGATTCGATTCCATTGGTCAACCTCTCTGTTTTATGCCAATACCAGGCTGTTTTCATTACTGTAGTTCTATAATAGAGCTTGATGTCAGGGATGGTGATGCCTCTGGAAGTTCCTTTATTGTACAGGATTATTTTGGCTATCCTGGGTTTTGTTTTTCCACATAATTTCAAGTATTGTTCTTTGAAAGTCTGTGACGAATTGTGTTGGAGTTTTGATGGGGATTGCTTTTGGTGAGATTGCTATTTTTATTATGTTGATCCTACCAATCCAAGAGCATGGGAGATTTTTTTTCCATTTTCTGATATCTTCTTCAATTTCTCTCTTCAAAGATAAAGTTCTTGTCGAACAGGTCTTTCACTTCTTTGGTTAGTGTTACCTCAAGATATTTTATTTT
>NC_022016.1:32884274-32888417 GCF_000317375.1 Microtus ochrogaster
TGTAGACCAGGCTGGTCTCAAACTCACAGAGATCCGCCTGCCTCTGCCTCCCGAGTGCTGGGATTAAAGGCGTGCGCCACCACCGCCTGGCGTCAAGATATTTTATGTTATTTGTGGTTATTATGAATGGTGATATTTCTCTGATTTATTTCTCTTTTATTTATCATTTTTATATAGGAGGGCTACTTATTTTTTTCTCATCTTGTATCCTGCCACATTACTGAAGGTGTTTATCAGCTATAGGAGTTCCATGGTAGAATTATTGTGGTCACTTATGTATACTTTAATATAATCTGCAATTAGCAAAAGTTTGACTTTTACCTTACCAATTTGTATCCCTTGATCTCCTTTTCTTGTCTTATTTCTCTAGCTAGAACTTCAAGCACTATGTTGAATAGATATGGAGATAGTGGACAGCATTGTCTTGTTCCTGATTTTAGTGGCATCACTTTGAGTTTCTGTCCATTTAATTTGATGTTGGCTGTCGGTTTGGTGTATATTGTTTTTATTATGTTTAGATATGTTCCTTGTATTCTTGATCTCTCCAAGACCTTAATCATGAGATGTTGGATTTTGTTGAATGCTGTTTCAGCATCTAATAAGATGATCATATGATTTTTCCTTCAATTTATTTATATAATGGATTACATTGATAGATTTTTGTATGGTGAACCATCCCTGCATCTCTGGAATGAAGCCAACTTGATCATGGTGGATGATTTTTTTTTTACGTGTTGGATTCGATTTGCCAGTATTTTATTTAGTATTTTTGCATCAATGTTCATGAAGGAGATTGGTTTGTAATTCTCTTTCTTGGTTGAGTCTTTATGAGGTTTGGGTATCAGGGTTACTGTTGCCTCATACAAAGAGTTTGACAATGTTCCTTCTGTTTATGGGGAACAATTTTAGGAGTATAGGTATTAGCTCTTCTTTAAATTTCTGGTAGATTTCTACGCTAAAACCATTGGACCCTGGGCTTTTTTTTGGTTGGGAGGCTTTTGATGATGACTTCTATTTCTTTGTAGCTTCTAGATCTATTTAAATTGTTCACCTGGTCTTGATTTAATTTTGGCATGTGTTAACTATCCATAAAATTGTCCATTTCTTTTACATTTTCCAATTTTGTGGAGTACAGGTTTCTTTAGTATGACCTAATGATTCTCTGGATTTTCTCAGTGTCTATTGTTATGCCCCCCTTTTCATTTCTGATTTTTGTTAATTTGGATGTTCTCTCTCTGCCTTTTGATTAGTTTGGATAGGGGTTTGTCAATCTTGTTGATTTTCTCCAGGAACCAGCTCTTTGCTTCATTGATCCTTTGTATTGTTTTCTTTGTTTCTATTTTTATTGATTCTGTCCCTCAATTTGATTATTTCCCATTGAGTCTGCTTCTTTTTTGTTCTAGGGCTTTCAGGTGTGCTATTAAGTCACTAGTATGAAATTTCTCCTTTTTCTTTATGTAGGCACTTAGTGTTATGAACTTTCCTCTTAGCACTGCCTTTATGGTGTCCCATAGCTTTTGATACATTGTGCCTTCATTTTCATTGAATTCTAGGAAATCTTTAATTTCTTCCTCGACCCAGGGGGGATTTAATTGAGCATTGTTCAATTTCCATGAGTTTGTAGGTTTTCTGCAATTAAGTGTCGTTGAATTCTAACTTTAAACCATGGTGATCTGATAATATACACGAAGTTATTACACTTTTTTGTGTCATTTGAGGTTTGCTTTGTTACCAAGAATGTGGTCAATTTTAGAGATTGTTCCATGAGGTACTGAGAAGGTATACTCTTTTGTGTTTGGGTGAAATGTTCTATAGAAGTCTGTTAAGTGCATTTCAGTCATAACATCTGTAAGTTATCTTATTTCTCTGTTAATTTTCTGTCTGGTTGAACTGTCCATTAGAAAGAGTATGGCGTTGATGTCTCCTACTATTAGTGTGTGGGGTTTGATGTGCAATTTAAGCTTTAGCAATGTTTCTTTTTCATATGTGGGTGCTCTTGTATTTGGGTCATAAATGTTCAGGATTGAGACTTCATCTTGATGAATATTTTTCCTGTGATGAGTATGAAGAGTCTTTCTCCATCTCTTCTGATTGATTTTAGTTTGAAGTCTATTTTGTTAGATATTAGGATAGCTACACCTGCTTGTTTCTTGGATTCATTTGATTGAAAAATCTTTTCCCATCCCTTTACTCTGGGGTAACATCTGTCTTTGAGGTTGAAGTGTGTTTCTTGTATACAAGCAGAAGGATGGATACTGTTTTCATATTCATTCCTTAGTGTGTGACTTTTTATAGGTGAATTGAGTCCATTGATATCCAGAGATATTAATGACCAGTGATTGTTTTTTAATTTATTAATTTTTAAAAAGAATACCAATCCAAATTCCCACTACCTCTCGTCCTCCCATTCCCTCCACACACCTTCCCACCCCATCCCCTCTAATCCTAAGAAAGGGTAAGGCACTTTGCTTTATGGAAGGTCCAAGGCCCTCCCTATTACATCTAGGCTGAGCAAGATATACATCCAAAGAGAATAGGATCCCAAAAAGCCAGGACATGCAGTAGAAATAAATCCCAGTGCCACTGCCAGTGGCCCCTCAGTCTCCTCCAGCCATATAACTGTCAACCACATTCAGAGGAACTAGTTTGACCCTATGCTTGTTCCTTCTCAGTCCAGCTGGAGCTGGTGAGCTCCCATTAGCTCAGGTAAACTGTTTCAGTGGATGAACCCTTCATGATCTTGACCTCTTTGCTCATATTCTCATTTTTTCTACTCTTCAACGGTGCCTTGGGAGCTCAGTTCAGTGCTCTGATGTGGATCTCTGCCACTGTTTCCATCTGTTGTGGGACGAAGGTTCTATGGTGATATTTATGATAATCATCAGTCTGACTACAGGGCAAGGCCAGTTATGGCATTCTCTCCTCTATTGCTTAGGGTCTTAGCTGGGGTCATCTTTGTGGCTTCCTGGGGATTTTCTAGAGCCAGGTTTCTTGCTTTCCCCATAATGGCTTCCTCAATCAAGATATCTCTTCCCTTGCTCTCATATCTGTCCTTCCTCCATCCCAACTATCCTATGACCGATGATTGTTAATTATTGTTATTTTTTTGGTGGTACTGTTTGGGTGTTTCCCTTCTTTGGGGTTTGTTGGTGTGACACTATCTGTTGCCTATTGTTTTGGCGGGGTGCAGTTAGCTTCCTTGGGTTGGAGTTTTCATTCTAGTACTTTCTCTAAGGCTGGGTTTGTATGTAGTTATTATTTAAACTTGACTTTGTCATGGAATATCATGTTTTCTCTATCGATTGTGACTGAAAGCTTTGCTTGGTATGCTAGTCTGGGCTTGGATCTGTGGTCTCTTAGGGTCTGTAACACATCTGTCCAGGACCTTCTGGCTTTCATGGTGTAATTCTGATATGTCTTCCTTTATATGTTACTTAGAATTATCCTTTTCAGCTCTTAATATTCTTTCTTTATTCTGTATGTTTTGTGTTTTATTACATGGTGAGGAAACTTTTTTTATCCAACCTATTTGGTGTTCTGTGTACTTCTTGTACCTTCATAGGCATATCCTTCTTTAGGTTGGGAAAGTTTTTTTTTATGGTTTTGTTAAATATATTTTCTGTGCCTTTTAGTTGGAGTTCTTCTTCTTCTACCCCTATTATTCTTAGGTTTGACCTTTTCTTGATGCTTCAGATTTCCTGGATTTTTTTTTTTTGATTTTTCGAGACAGAGTTTCTCCTTAGCTTTTTGGTTCCTGTCCTGGAACTAGCTCTTCTAGACCAGGCTGGCCTCGAACTCACAGAGATCCTCCTGCTTCTGCCTCCCGAGTGCTGGGATTAAAGGTGTGCGCCACCACTGCCCGGACTTCTTGGATGTTTTTTGTTAAGAATTTGTTGAATTAAAAAAAAAAGGTGGGGCAGTGGCGGTGTATAGTTTTAGTCCCAGCATACAGGAAGTGGAGGCTGGCAGATCTCTGTTACTTCAAGGCCAGCCTGGTCTACAAGAGCTAGTTCCAGGACAACTAGGGCTTCTACACAGAGAAATTCTGTCTTGAAAAACCAAAAAGAAGAAGAAGAAGAAGAAGAAGAAGAAGAAGAAGAAGAAGAAGAAGAAGAAGAAGAAGAAGAAGAAGAAGAAGAAGAA
>NC_022016.1:32888517-32889584 GCF_000317375.1 Microtus ochrogaster
AAGAAGAAGAAGAAGAAGAAGAAGAAGAAGAAGAAGAAGAAGAAGAAGAAGAAGAAGAAGAAGAAGAAGAAGAAGAAGAAGAAGAAGCTGAAGCAGGTGAGAGAGGGGGTACCAGGGTTTTGCCCTCATATGGAGGGCCTAGAGAGTGGGGTGCCCAGCTCGCTGACTGATCACTTGTCTCTTGGTCCGCTGTGTGCCTAACAGCTTTTTTTAAGGAATAACTTTTATAAGACTAATACACACATACACACACACATTCTAAATTTTTGTCATGGTATTAATGGTCATATCGAGTACGAACTAGTTCTAGGAAAATGTTTCTTCTACCTTCCTGTACATGACTTCTGGTTAGAGTCTCCATCAGTTTTCTGCAGAGAACCATAAGCATGTCTAACGGCAACTTTGAAGTCTGCACAATGATGATTCCTCCAGGACAGTGATAATGCCACTAAGCTGAAAAATATCACCTAAAGTTTGGTTTTTGGACTATAAATTTCTCAGAACAATTTCAAAGTGGCTAGCTGAGATAATCCAGAATCACAGTCCACTCTAGCCAGGATTTGAGACGAGCCTTTTACCTTCCCATTACATAGAGACTGGACAACAAATGATACAGCTACCTCTAGCAGGACCTAAAAATTAACTCAAATCTAAAGATGCCATCACACCCAACCAGCAAGAATTAAATTTAAGTATATGATGCCCACATTTCCCAAGAGGTGGGGTGGGTAGTTTTTGGTCATTCAATAGGTAATGGATATGTGCCAATGTTTAGAGGGATTGGTTACAAGTTGTTATTGATTACGGGAAGGAAAGTTGAACAAAGAATTAGATTCAAGGTTCTTGTTTTGAAAAGAAAAAAGGGGACTATAGACATGATAGGATAAAAGGGCACACATTATTGAATCCAAGTTTTGCCAGCACCATTTGTTGAAGATGCTCTCTTTTTTCCATTGTATACTTTTAGCTCCTTTATCGAAAATCAGGTGTTCATAGGTTTGTGGGTTAATGACAGGGTCTTCTATTCGATTCCATTGGTCGACTTCTCTGTTTTTATGCCAATACCA
>NC_022016.1:32889684-32894634 GCF_000317375.1 Microtus ochrogaster
ACTTCTCTGTTTTTATGCCAATACCAAGCTGTTTTCAATAGTGTATCTGTGTAATAGAGTTTGAAGTCAGGGATGGTAATGCCTCCAGAAGATCCTTTATTGTATAGGATTGTTTTGGCTATGCTGGGGTTTTGTTTTTCCCATATAAAGTTGACCATTGTTCTTTCAAGGTCTGTGAAGAATTTTGTTGGAATTTTGATGGGGATTGCATTGAATCTATAGATTGCTTTTGGTAGAATTGCCATTTTTACTATGTTGATCCTCCCAATCCAGAGCAGACCTGAGACAGCAAACTCCACAGAAGCAGATATAGGGGAGCAATCAATCAGCAAGTGGGCCAGAGTCAGAGGTCAGAGATTGCTGTGGGTCGGGCATGAATCATGGACCTTTGAGAGAGTCGACCTGAGCTAGGACCCCTGTGGGTCTGGACATTAGTCTAGGACCTCCCAGGGAGTAGGCAGGAACCAGAGAATTCTGCTGGTCCAGACATGAGTCTGGGACCTCTGAGAGAGTAGGCCTGAGCCAGGTCTTCTGCAGGTCCAGGCACACCCGAGTCTGGGAACTCTGAAGGAATAGATCAGAGCCAGAGTCCTTTATAGGACCAACCACAAGCCTCTGCAGGAGTGGGTCCAGACCAGAGACATTTAGAAAAACAGGTTTAAGCCTACAACCTAGGCTAGAGCAGGCCTGAGACAGCAAATTCCACAGAAGCAGAGCAAAGTCCAGGAACACTGAGCTATCTCCAGGAACATTGAGTGACCAACGGGGTAACGAGAACCGTGGCACTGACTGTACCATGAGGAACAACCATCTGAGCCTTGAATTCGATGGCACCTAGAAAATTAATCACCAGAACCACAGACAGCCCCAACCACACCAATTAGAGGAAATAATGAGTATACAAAATAAGAACACACGTAACACCACAAAGATCAATATGACACCAGTAAAATCTAGTGGCCCTACAACAGCAAGACTTGAACAACCAAATATAGATGAAGCAGAAGAAAATGACTTAAAAAATAACTTTAGAAGAATGTTTAAAACCTTAAAGAGGAAATGAGAAATTCCCTCAAAGAAATGGAGGAAAAGACAAACAAAAAATTGGAAGACATCAGCAAATCCATTAACGAAAACCAAGAAAAACAATCAAACACATAAAAGAAGATATTCAAGACTTGAAAACTGAAATGAATACAGTAAAGAAAACACAAACCAAGGGAATTATAGAAACAGAAATTATGAGAAAATGATCAAGAACCACAAAGGCAAGCATAAACAGCAGAATACAAGAGGTAGAAGAGAGAATCTCAAGCACAGAAGAGACAATAGAGGAAATAGACTCATCAAAGAAAACATTAAATCTAAAAAAAGCTTAACCCAAAATAACCAGGAAATATGGGACACAATGATAAGGCCAAATCTAAGAATAATAGGTATAGAAAAAGGAGAAGTTCAACTCAAAAGCACAGAAAATATATTTAACAAAATCATAGAAATCTTTCCCAACCTATAGAAAGATATTCCTATGAAGATACAAGAAGCTTACAGAACACCAAATAGACTGGATCCAAAAAAAAAGTTTACATAAGTGACCCAAAAATTCTACCAAGGAACTTCTACATCTCATAACCACTTTAAGTAATGTAGCAGGATACAAGATTAACTCAAAAAAATCAGTAGCCTTCCTTTATACAGATGATAAAAGGACTGTGAATGAAATCAGAGAAACAACACCCTCACAATAGCCCACAAATAGCATAACATATCTCGGAGTAACTCAAACCAAACAAGTGGAAGGCTTGTATGAAAGGAACTTTAAATCTTTGAAGAAAAAAAAGGGAAGAAGGCACCAAAAAGTGGAACAATCTCCTATGCTCTTGGTTAGATATGATTTAACATAGCAAAAGTGACAATCTTATCTAAAGCAATCTACAGATTCAATGCAATGCCCATCAAAATCTTAGCAAAATTCTTCACAGAACTTGAGAGAACTTCATATAGAAAAGCAAAAACAATCATGTATAATTAAAGAACTTCTGGAGGCATCAAAATCCCTGACATAAAAATCTAATACAGAACTACAGTACTGAAAACAGCCTGGTATTGGCGTAAGAACAGAGAGAAGAACAAATAGAACAAATTGAAGACACAGATATTAATCCACACATGATTTTTGACAAAGAAGCTAAAAGTATAAAATTGAAAAAGAAAGCATACTCAACAAATATTGCTAGCAGAACATGTACAAGAATGAAAATAGATCTATATCTATCACCATGCACAAAACGCAAGTCGAAATGGATCAAAGACCTCAACATAAAACCAACCATACTGAACATCAAAGGAGAGAAATACAGAAGTATCCTTGAACACATTAGCACAGGAGATCACTTCCTAAATATAAGCCCAGAATCACGACACTGAGAGAAACAATTAATAAATAGGACCTCCTAAAATTGAGAAGCTTCTGTAAAGCAAAGGAAATGGTCAACAAGACAGAACAGCAGCCTACTGAATAGGAAAAGATCTTCAGCACCCCCACATTGAACAGAAGACAGATAACCAAAATATACAAAGAATTTAAAAAAGTGGTCAGTAAAGGAACAAATAATTCAATAAAAATGGGGTACAGTACTAAACAGAGAAATCTCAACAGAGGAATCTAAATGTCTGAAAGACATGTAAGGAAATGCTCAACAACCTTAGCCAGCAGAGAAATGCAAATCAAAACAACTCTGAAATGCCATCTTACACCTGTCATGACAGCCAAGATCAAAAACACTGATGACAACTTATGCTGGAAAAGATATGGGGTAAATGGAACACTCCTACATTGCTGGTGGGAATGCAAGCTGTACAGCCCCTTTGGATGTCAGTGTGGTGTTTTCTCAGAAAATTAGGAAACAACCTTCCTCAAGACCCAGCAATACCACTTTTGGGTATATATCCAAAGGATGCTCAAATCATACCACAAGGATATGTGCTCAACTGTGTTCATAGCAGCATTGATTGTCATAACCAGAACCTGAAGCAACCTAAAAGCACCTCTACCAAAGAATGGATAAAAAAGTTGTGGTAAATTTATGCAATGGAGTACTACACAATAGAAAAAAAACAACATCTTGAAATTTGCGGCCAAATAGATGGATCAAGAAAAAACATATTCTGTGACGTAATCCAGGTCCATAAAGACAAATATAATGTGTACTCACTAATAACTGGCTGTTAGACATAAAGCAAAGAAAAATCAGCCTACATTCCACAACACGAGCAAACCTAGACAAAACAAAGAGGACGTTCAGGGAGACATACTTAGAACTACATAGGAAGAAGGAAAGAAAAAGGTCTCCTGAGTAAATTGGGAGCATGGAGGTCATGGGGAAGGGTAGAAGAGGAGAAGGGAGAAATGGAGAGGAGCAGAAAAAGAAGTATAACTCAACAAAAACAATAAAAGGAAAAAAAAGAAAGCAGAGATTTAAGAGCAAAACATAAATAAATCTGACAGAAAGAAAACACCAACCAATAGTTCATGTCAGTGCAGCTCATTTCCCACAGGGAAAGAAAAGAGGATGGAAATAGTTGGCTTTTACACAATTTAAGATTTGAAACTAGCAGGCAGTTACGTAGGGTATGTAGAGTTTCCTTGACTTTAGTAGAATTCTTGCATTTGTCCTAGCATTTATTTTAGTGAAGTAAGGCATAAGAAGAACAGTGCACAGACAAGGAAGCAAAAATCATCTGTGGTGTACAAAGGGAACAAACGCTTGTAAGTCTACAGAGCAATGCCATTCATGTGTTCATCACAATGCCCATTATAATGAAAATGACTGCCACCATTCAAAACTGCACTTCTCTCTATCTGGTCTATCTGAGTGTCAGCACGTTAGTATTAGGTCATCATACATGCCTCCGTTTTGAAACGTGAGGACACAGGGTGCTACTCCACCTTGATTTTCACAAGGAAGCACTCCTAGGTTTGAGAATGTTTGTTTTACATGGTTTCTATTTGCAGTGGGTGTTTTTCAGGCAGACGGTATCAGCAGTGAATAGAAACCTCCACATCTCAGCAACTCTGACGTGACAGAACTGTAGTTACCATCAAGAACTGAGGCCTCATTCACACGACGGGAGATGGAAAAGGCCCATTATGCTCAAGTGATTTATTTGAAGGACCAAGAGTTGTGTTGAGAGGCAGAATGAAATTCTTCCCCATTTTCAGGTACTTCAGAATTCGTAGGACACTTTCTGACACTATTTGTTAAATGCACAGTTTAAAAACTATCCAGTTACATAACTCCAAGCACTCCCTTGATTTCTGTGACTCTCTCCCAAATCCTGTCACTGCTTACTAAAGTCCTTGAGCTAAAACATGAAGTCCACAGGGAATGTACTGGCATCTCCTCCACTCTGCCCTTTGCACAATAGCCTCTTTGAGAAGATTGCCCATGGCCACTACTTTTCAATACATTGTAATTTAGCATCACTATCTCTTTCTCTTTGGTTGAAACACTGCAAACTACAGCTAAGCCATGAAGCTCTCTAACAAATAATAATCCCAAACCCAAGGGGAAACTTCAAATAGTAAGTGGCGGTTAAGCATATGATGTACATTGAAGAAACACGATAAAGAGTTTCCAGGTACTTAACTACACTCCTCGGGGCTTAACTCGGGATGCCAGAATTTAGGGAATGTTAATCCTGCACCATAGAGATTTTCAAGGAAAAAAAGTATAGCTCCAGGTCTCAGTGGGTAACCCTCAAGATCTGAGACTGTATGTGTTTCTTCATGCATTCCAGGCAGGATATATGGGGAACACACAGGCACACACAGGCACATGGGGAAGTGAGGGAGAGAGAGACAGACAGAGAAACAGAGAGGGAGAGAGAGACAGAGAAAGAGAGAGAGAGACAGACAGAGAGACAGACAGAGAAACAGAGAGGGAGAGA
>NC_022016.1:32899304-32904485 GCF_000317375.1 Microtus ochrogaster
TCTATATATATATATATATATATATAGCCATCATATATAACCGGCATTTGATTTTGATTTTACAGGAGCTCAGAGTTAAGAGAAGGCCTTGAGGCTCAGGAGAGATTTGTACTCTTGAACACTGTTGGAACTGTTAAAGACCGTGGGTTCCTTTGACTTTGGAATGGGTGTTGTTTGCTTTAGGTAGTGGCCATGAACCTATGGTGGGAGGGGGCAGAATGTAGTGTTTAGAACATATGGGCTCACGTGTCTGAATGCTTGTTCCTCAGCTGGTGGCGCTCTTTGGGAAGGTTTTGGGTCCTTTCATAGGTGGAACATGGCTGGAAGAAGCAAGACAGCAGGATCCGGTCCTGTGCTTCCATAGCCCAGGCCAACTCCTCATCCTCTGTCTGCTTCCCTGCTGAGATGGATGCAGAGCGACAGGCCATGCCTGCCTGCAGGCCTTCCCTGCTACAATAGACTGTATCCCCTCACATGGCAAAGACAATAAACTTCTCTTGCTTTCACCTGCTTCTTGCCGAGTATTTGAGCACAGCAGCGAAGAGAAATAACCAATACAGCTACAGACCCACGCTAACCACCTGAGCTGGTTAACCACTGAGGTGGGGCTCTCCTCCAGGTGAAGTTGCACCTCTGCTTGATGGCTGGGGTAGGCTAGGTGGTTCTCAACCTGTGGTCCACAACCTGCGGTCCACGACCCCGGGGAGCATAATGACCCTTTCACAGGGGTCACCGAAGAGCATTGGAAAACACAGATGTTTACATTACAATCCATAGCGACAATAATAATGTCCCGGTTAGGGTCAACATGACAAACGGTATTTAAAGGGTCCCAAAACTAGGAAGGTTGAGAAGCACTGCCTTAGGGAACTGGGGAAGGCAGCAGAGTCCTCAGAGAAGACAGTGCAAACTTTCAAATGCCATCATTTCAGCAGTCCTTCCTCAAAGTGCTTGTCACTGCTTGTCCCCGGTGAAAATAAACCTCAAGAATACTGTCAGGCTTATCACTGTTAAGTTAAAAGGTAACCAGAGGTAGGGGCCCAGGTGACACGGTGATGAAGAGCAAACAGGTGAGAGTAAATGCTACCAGCTGTGCCTCCGCGACCCAAAGTTAGCACAAGCTGAAAGGTGAGTTCGTGGTAGTAAATGGGGTGAGCTCTCTCCTATCTCCAACACGCATCCCAGCTTTCTGCACTGCACAGGACAGCCTTTAGCCGACTGCATCGTTGACCTGACAACCACAGAGTGAGGTTAATCATTTTCTCCTTTGGTAGGCTTAAGGAAGCACAGCAGTTTTTGCTCTTGAGGCTCAGGCCATCCTAGGCAGAATGAAGGGTTCATGCCCCACTTTAATAAATGCCCCATGGGTAGAGCCTTGGGGGACCTGCTTCCTGCTTCTCTCCTGTGCATCTGTCTTTGACACTCCAAGGTGTATCTTTCTACTTGGGCTCTATTCAATTAAAGCTCACTTAGCCTTTGCTGTGCTCTCTGCCCCGACCTTTGGGAAGGTGGAAGCAAGGCTGATGTTAGGCAACTTTACTCAATGGCCAAGGTGTGGTTCTCCAGATATCCTGTAATCTGTAATCAGATATGGGTGCAGGGACAGAGAGATACCTAATGATGCAATACACAGGGCATGATACCCTGGTCCACTCGGTGACTTGAAGCACTCCCTCTCCCCCCTTCTCTGTCCCTCTAAGTCTTTCTCTCTGCCTCCCCCAGACCCCTCCACCTGGTTGCTTGGGCCCCTGTGGGACCTAAATGTTTTAAATTTCTCTTCCCCCTCTCCCAATGTTTCCCTTACACCAGGTCTCTACCTTCTTCTTTGCCTTCGTGTTCTCCTGCCAGGGGACTCCTCTGATGGCCCCTTCTGGCACCTAGGCTCTTCTTGTTTTTTTATTTCTATTTCTGTTTTGAAACAAATGACAAGAAGCAACTTATACAAGGAAGGGTTCGCTAGGCTTGAACATGATCGGCAGTCCATCACTGAGGGAAGCCAAGGCAGGAACTTGAGGTAGGAACTTCATGTTTCTTGAAGCAAAAGCCATGGAGGAATGCTGCTTATTGACTTGTTCCTCCTGACTTGTTTACTTTGCTCACACTCCAGGACCACCTTCCAAGGGATGGTGCCACATACAGTGGACTTGGGCCTTCCACACCAGCCATTAATCAAGAAAATGCCTCGACGACCTGCCTCCAGACCAGTCTGATGGTCTTTTCCCAGCTGAACCTCCTTCCTCTCAATTGACTCTAGCTTGTGTCACGTTTACAAAATGGATTTCCAAATGTTTACAACTAACTTTTCTAGAAGACTCCATTTCCTGGCCTCCCCTCACTAGAAGCCATTTGAGCTTGCTGCCTGTCCCCTCTCCCCAGGCCTCTGCCGTTCTGGCTCATTCACTCTCCCCATCCCCTGGATATCTAACCCCAAGAGGCCAACACTAGTGTGTGTGTATGGGGGGGATGGAATTCCTTTGTCTGTGTCCTCCTTGTGCCTTGTGGCCCTGCTGAGGCTCTCTGCTGGTGGCTATCCTGCTCCGGTACAGTCCCATAGCTGCCTTTTCCTCAGGTGCTGTCCCCTGAGAGGCTGTGTTAGATGCTCCAACCTTGCCAGCCTGGCACTTGGCCTTCTTTATTCCACCTGCCTCCCCAGACAGCTCTGAGGGACCCTCCCCTGCTTGTCTCCCTGTCAACATTTTGGACTCACTGGCTCTGACTGTGTTGGAAGATGTGGAGGCTGCAGGCTTTCCCTGTTCTTGTCTTCTTTGACTGTGACCATTCTAGCCGCCTCCCCATTCTGGTTTGTTTTTATTTGTTTTGTTTTGGTTTTCTGTTTTTACTATTCCATCAAGCCCTGCCTTTGCACCTTTTGACCATTGATATTTCATTCGTGATTCAATTAATGGTGAGCCCTTGCATTCACTTTTTGTAGCATGTTTACTGATTACCAAACCCTTCAATATAGTGTTTTCTGTCTATAGACTTGACGCCCAGGTGTAACTTTACCATATCTACTTGTCCCATTACACATTTGTGTTACTGACATGGTTATGCACAAGATTATAATGGGGTGATATAATTTTGTCTAAAGTGGACAAATATCAAATTGGAATAAATCAATGTTTTCTCATTGTTAGTGAGAAATCCCTGGTAGTATTAAGATGGATGAAACAGTTGAAAACTTCTGTAAAGCACAGCAGGTGGATCGTTGTCCATTTCAGGGAGTTATGGGACATAATTGGAAAGTTTGAAAGTGAAAGACAACATATATTTGGATGGTGACCTTTATACTATCTTTTCATATGCTTATTACCTTCCAGTATTCTAGGAGACATTAAGCTATGAATGAATGCCTCCTGTAGTTTGGCAAGGCCCAAAGCCCACTGGAAGGGAAGTCTCCTTAATGGGACCCTATACTTCTTTGGGGTGCTACTTTCTTGTGTTGACAGTCTTTTGAGAAGGATTCTCTTCTGTACAGGTTAGAGAAGGGAAAAGGCCACCAGGGATGCCCTTGGCCTGCTCTCTGTCTCATGGGTTAGCAGGTGTACAAAGCCAAGATATATCAGGATGGACTGGTTCCCAGGAGGCACAGCATACTTCATTGGAGACGATACTCTTCCGCAGCAGGTAGGCCTCCTGTGAGAGGCACCCTCCTACAGTAGAGAGTAAGGTAGAAAAAAACTCCCTGGAAATCTCTTCCCCCATGGGCTCTGCCTATTCCTCTGTCTTCTAGAATGGAACCATCCATCTATTCCCAGGGACCAATTTTGTGAGACATTCTTCATGATTGAAACAATTTGGGGGCGAAGCTGATGGAGGAAGGTCATTGGTTAATTAAATAAAGAAACTGCTTGCCCTGATAGGTTAGAACATAGGTGGGTGGAGTAAACAGAACAGAATGCTGGAAGGAAGAGGAAGTGAGCCCAGAGATGCCATGCTCCCCTCTCCCAGGCAGACGCAATAGCTCTGCTCTCTGAGGCAGACGTATGAAGCTCAGACCCAGGATGGACGTAGGCTAGAATCTTTCCCGGTAAGACTGATGCTACACAGATTATTAGAGATGGGTTGATCGGGATATGAGAATTAGCCTGTAAGGGCTAGAGTTAATGGGCCAAGCAGTATTTAAAAGAATACAGTGTCCGTGTAATTATTTCGAAGCATGAGCTAGCAGGCGGCCGGGGTGCTGGGGATGCAGCCCCACCGCTCCTATTACTACATGAGGCAGATCTCTTTGTGTGTAAATGCACTTGTCACTAAGCCTATGACTTACGTGAAACCCCAGAAGCCATATGGGGAAAAGAGAAAACTAATTCCCACATGCTGTCCTTTGACTTCTGCAGGCGTGCCTTCACATGTACACAGAAACACACAGGCTCATGGGCAGAGATATGTGTGCTTGCACACACCTACACAGATGCTCACAAATAATAAATGTAACAAGATTTGGAGTTCCAGCTTCTGAAGGAAAACATTTCATCTTCTATGTGACTGGTTAAATGGTGTGAAGTGTTTAGTCCTTCATAACTTTAAAAGAAACCTAAGGGGCTGGAGAGAAGTTTCAGAGGATAGCAGGTCTTACTGTTCTTTCAGAGAACCATAGTTCTGTTTCTAGCACCCACTTCCAGCAGCTAAAAATTGCCTATAAACCCAGGTCAGGGAGATCTGACATCATCTTCTATCATCCATGGGCATAAACACAAATGAAATACCAATCAAAAAAGGATAAGAGAAAACCAAACTTATTTGAAGAGTACATGATTAAATGGTGTCTAAACTTAAAAAATTTCCTTTCCTGCTAACAGAACAATTAACATGTGTAGATTATGTTTATAACAATAAAGTGCTTAATATACAATGTACATGTTTTCCATGATTCAAATACATTTCCTGGATTTTCATTAAAATACAATAAGCTGTTTCATTCTGCAAGTGTTTGGGGGTTTTGTTTTGTTTTAAGAAAAAAAAATCAGTAAGTGGCTAAAGGTGTACTAGAACTCAGTATATAGTCAGTCTGATCTCAACTTTGTAGTAACTGTACTGTCTCAATCTCTCAAGTCAAACTACAAGAAGAGGTGTCAGAAGGGGCCATCTGATGTGGGAATGATTTCTTATTAATAAAGAAACTGCCTAGGCCCATTTCATAGGCCAACCCTTAGGTAGGCGGAGAAAACAGAACAGGAT
>NC_022016.1:32916525-32944023 GCF_000317375.1 Microtus ochrogaster
TCTCTCCCTCTCTGTTTCTCTGTCTGTCTCTCTGTCTGTCTCTCTCTCTCTTTCTCTGTCTCTCTCTCCCTCTCTGTTTCTCTGTCTGTCTCTCTCTCCCTCACTTCCCCATGTGCCTGTGTGTGCCTGTGTGTTCCCCATATATCCTGCCTGGAATGCATGAAGAAACACATACAGTCTCAGATCTTGAGGGTTACCCACTGAGACCTGGAGCCATACTTTTTTTCCTTGAAAATCTCTATGGTGCAGGATTAACATTCCCTAAATTCTGGCATCCCGAGTTAAGCCCCGAGGAGTGTAGTTAAGTACCTGGAAACTCTTTATCGTGTTTCTTCAATGTACATCATATGCTTAACCGCCACTTACTATTTGAAGTTTCCCCTTGGGTTTGGGATTATTATTTGTTAGAGAGCTTCATGGCTTAGCTGTAGTTTGCAGTGTTTCAACCAAAGAGAAAGAGATAGTGATGCTAAATTACAATGTATTGAAAAGTAGTGGCCATGGGCAATCTTCTCAAAGAGGCTATTGTGCAAAGGGCAGAGTGGAGGAGATGCCAGTACATTCCCTGTGGACTTCATGTTTTAGCTCAAGGACTTTAGTAAGCAGCGACAGGATTTGGGAGAGAGTCACAGAAATCAAGGGAGTGCTTGGAGTTATGTAACTGGATAGTTTTTAAACTGTGCATTTAACAAATAGTGTCAGAAAGTGTCCTACGAATTCTGAAGTACCTGAAAATGGGGAAGAATTTCATTCTGCCTCTCAACACAACTCTTGGTCCTTCAAATAAATCACTTGAGCATAATGGGCCTTTTCCATCTCCCGTCGTGTGAATGAGGCCTCAGTTCTTGATGGTAACTACAGTTCTGTCACGTCAGAGTTGCTGAGATGTGGAGGTTTCTATTCACTGCTGATACCGTCTGCCTGAAAAACACCCACTGCAAATAGAAACCATGTAAAACAAACATTCTCAAACCTAGGAGTGCTTCCTTGTGAAAATCAAGGTAAAGTAGCACCCTGTGTCCTCACGTTTCAAAACGGAGGCATGTATGATGACCTAATACTAACGTGGTGACACTCAGATAGACCAGATAGAGAAAAGTGCAGTTTTGAATGGTACCAGTCATTTTCATTATAATGGGCATTGTGATGAACACATGAATGGCATTGCTCTGTAGACTTACAAGCGTTTGTTCCCTTTGTACACCACAGATGATTTTTGCTTCCTTGTCTGTGCACTGTTCTTCTTATGCCTTACTTCACTAAAATAAATGCTAGGACAAATGCAAGAATTCTACTAAAGTCAAGGAAACTCTACATACCCTACGTAACTGCCTGCTAGTTTCAAATCTCAAATTGTGTAAAAGCCAACTATTTCCATCCTCTTTTCTTTCCCTGTGGGAAATGAGCTGCACTGACATGAACTATTGGTTGGTGTTTTCTTTCTGTCAGATTTATTTATGTTTTGCTCTTAAATCTCTGCTTTCTTTTTTTTCCTTTTATTGTTTTTGTTGAGTTATACTTCTTTTTCTGCTCCTCTCCATTTCTCCCTTCTCCTCTTCTACCCTTCCCCATGACCTCCATGCTCCCAATTTACTCAGGAGACCTTTTTCTTTCCTTCTTCCTATGTAGTTCTAAGTATGTCTCCCTGAACGTCCTCTTTGTTTTGTCTAGGTTTGCTCGTGTTGTGGAATGTAGGCTGATTTTTCTTTGCTTTATGTCTAACAGCCAGTTATTAGTGAGTACACATTATATTTGTCTTTATGGACCTGGATTACGTCACAGAATATGTTTTTTCTTGATCCATCTATTTGGCCGCAAATTTCAAGATGTTGTTTTTTTTCTATTGTGTAGTACTCCATTGCATAAATTTACCACAACTTTTTTATCCATTCTTTGGTAGAGGTGCTTTTAGGTTGCTTCAGGTTCTGGTTATGACAATCAATGCTGCTTTGAACACAGTTGAGCACATATCCTTGTGGTATGATTGAGCATCCTTTGGATATATACCCAAAAGTGGTATTGCTGGGTCTTGAGGAAGGTTGTTTCCTAATTTTCTGAGAAAACACCACACTGACATCCAAAGGGGCTGTACAGCTTGCATTCCCACCAGCAATGTAGGAGTGTTCCATTTACCCCATATCTTTTCCAGCATAAGTTGTCATCAGTGTTTTTGATCTTGGCTGTCATGACAGGTGTAAGATGGCATTTCAGAGTTGTTTTGATTTGCATTTCTCTGCTGGCTAAGGTTGTTGAGCATTTCCTTACATGTCTTTCAGACATTTAGATTCCTCTGTTGAGATTTCTCTGTTTAGTACTGTACCCCATTTTTATTGAATTATTTGTTCCTTTACTGACCACTTTTTTAAATTCTTTGTATATTTTGGTTATCTGTCTTCTGTTCAATGTGGGGGTGCTGAAGATCTTTTCCTATTCAGTAGGCTGCTGTTCTGTCTTGTTGACCATTTCCTTTGCTTTACAGAAGCTTCTCAATTTTAGGAGGTCCTATTTATTAATTGTTTCTCTCAGTGTCGTGATTCTGGGCTTATATTTAGGAAGTGATCTCCTGTGCTAATGTGTTCAAGGATACTTCTGTATTTCTCTCCTTTGATGTTCAGTATGGTTGGTTTTATGTTGAGGTCTTTGATCCATTTCGACTTGCGTTTTGTGCATGGTGATAGATATAGATCTATTTTCATTCTTGTACATGTTCTGCTAGCAATATTTGTTGAATATGCTTTCTTTTTCAATTTTATACTTTTAGCTTCTTTGTCAAAAATCATGTGTGGATTAATATCTGTGTCTTCAATTCATTTCCAATGGTCCTCCTCTATGTTCTTATGCCAATACCAGGCTGTTTTCATTATAGTAACTCTGTAATAGAGTTTGAAGTCAGGATGGTGATGCCTCCAGAAGTTCCTTTATTTTATCGAATTGTTTTGATGATCCTGTGGTTTTTGTTGTTCTGCATGAAGTTGAGTACTGTTCTTTCAAGGTCTTTGAAGAATTTTTCTGTTATTGAAGGGTATTGCATTGCATCTTTAGACTGCTTTTAGTAATGTTCCCATTTTTACTAGGTTAATTTACATACCCAGGAGTATGGGAGATCTTTCTATTTTCTGGTGCCTTCTTCAATTTCTTTCTTCAAAGATTTAAATTTCCTGTCATATATGTCTTTCTTTTTTTTTTTTTTTTTTGGTTAGAGTTACCCCAGAATATTTTGTGTTATTTGTGGCAATTATGAAGAGTGCTGCTTCTCTGATTTCTTTCTCAGTCAATTTATCTTCTGTATAAATGAGGGCTACTGATTATTTTGAGTTCATCTTGTATCCTGCTACATCTCTGAAAGTGTTTATGAGTTGTAAGAGTTCTATGGTAAAGTTTTTGGAGTCACTTATGTAAACTATCATATCATCAGCAAACAGTGAGAGTTTGACTTCTTCTTTTCTGATTTCTATCCCCTTGATCTCCTTTTGATGTCTTACTGGTCTAGCTAGAACCTCAAGAACTATATTGAATAGCTATAGAGAGTGGACAACCTTGTCTTGTTCCTGACTTCTGTGGGATCGCTTTGAGTTTCTCTACATTTTGTTTGATGTTGACTGTTGGCTTGCTGTATATTGTCTTTATTATGTCTAGGTAAAAATGCTACTTTTTTACATGAAGAATTCTTTCATCAGTCCATATTCAGTTTCTACATGCAGCATATTATATTATCTCTAAACCATTTGGTCATAGGCGCTTCAGGGAAAGTAGATACTGCGACTAACAGATTTTAACAAATTGAAATCTGCCAATTTTATTTATGAAAACTCCAAGTTAAAGACTCAGATTAGAAACAATGCGTCAGATGTTACTGAATCTTAGAGCCCCCCTCTGCTCCATTTCAACACTCCTTTTCAGATCTATGAGATCAGTACTTTCACTTTTTTTCCCTTTCTGTACTGAGCATGATCTGTGGAAGTCATAGGGGTGTACTGATTGAGCTACCGTGCAAACATGACTGGCTACCAATGAGAACTCTCATTCAGCTTGAATATACTCATAAACAAGAAAGCACTAGTACTCTCTTTACAATAAGTAAATGTTGAAGAAACTGACTCACACTTTTTGGACACAGCAGTGAGTGAAAATTGGAGGCATGTTGGAAGCCTGGAATCTTTGCACAGCCAAGACACCCCGCATGCCACAGTTGAGGTTTCCATCCTGGAGCAGAGGCCTCTGTACATCTCCCGGAGAAGGACGACTGAGGAGGTGGTAGGATGGTAGGATGGTAGGATGAATGAATGAATGAATGAATGAATGAATGAATGAATGAATGTGGAGGCCTACGAGACACCCAGTGGCTTGCAGGCTTTTGGGCCATGCTCAAGAGCTGCTTGTGGGACAGTCCACCAAGAGGTCTTGGTTTTCCTGGCCACTATAAAGGAATGCCTGTTGTCAAACACTCTCTGAACTGTCTCCTAAATGAAGATTTACCTTCCAGGGAAAACATTTTGTCATAACCTTATCTTAGGTGGAGAACCAGTATTCTGGCCATCTCAATCACCTCTAGCCAAGCAGCCTCATGCAAGGAATAAAGAGTCTGGAGAAGTCACATCTCAAGGGAATCATGTGGCAACACTGTAGCCAGGGAAAGTACAGCATGAGCTGAAGGTAAATCACCAGAGAAACACTGTTTAAGATTGTAGCCCAGGGGTATAATCTCTCCTACAGAGAGTCAGTCCTGTTACCTGGACATGTCTCTACCCCCCACCACCATGGAGCCCATCTGATCTGCAATGAACTGTTTCCTCTGTCTCCCTTTTTCAGAGTTAAAGGAGCTGCACTGACCTCATCCAGTGGTTGGGTTACTGTGGCTTTTCTCTCAGGACTCCATGCAGAGACAGAAGGGACGGAACTGTTTCAAAGGCTCATCGAGAGAGAAAATATAGCCCAATGTACCTACAAGTAGACAACCAGAAAATTTGACACTGAGGAGCAAATGAAAGATTTCAAAATCAAAAACTGTCTCAGAAAACCTGCTCTGGAAAACACTTAAGAAATAGGAAAAAAAATCATGCAAATCAGAAATCCAAAAAGTCTGTCAAGGAACAGATTGAGATAAATGGCGCCATTTCTGTTTTATATCCTTTTGTGTTCTCAACGATGAGTGACTTAAGAACATAGAGTGTGGCTGTAGCTTGCGAATTAGTGAAATGGCTATCAGGAGCGTACAGCATAGAGAGGAACACTATGCTATGAGGAAACAGCACTACAAATTAGGTGATGCCCTGCTATTTGATGGTGGACTTAAGGAAGTAAATATATATTAGAAAGTGTCTTAGCTAGTATTCCATTGCTGTGAGGATTCACCAGGACTGAAACCATTTCTTAGAGAAAATATTTAATTCAGGACTTCCTTACAGTTTCAGAGGGCTAATCCAATATCATCATGGTTGGGGTTGGAGAATGAGGAGACATCATGATCAAGATAATTTCTAAGAAAAAACAATTAATTTGGGGCTTGCTTACAATTTTGGTGGGTTACTCAAATATCATCATGGTTGGGAACATGGTGGTAGACAGACAGACATGGTCCTGGAGGAGGAAACCAGAGCCCTTCCATGTTAATCTGCAGGTCAAGGGGGGCAGAGACAGAGAGAAAGACACAGAGAGAAACAGAGACACAGAGACATGGCCTGGTGCTGGCTTTATGAACCCCATAGCATACTTCAATGATGCACTTCCTCCATAAAGGACACACATCCTCCAACAAAGCCACATATCCTACTTCTTCTCAAACAGTTCCACTACCTGGGGACCAAACATTTAAACCCATGAGTTTATGGGATCATTCTTATTCAAACTATCACAGAAAGGTTAGGGAAATCACAAAAAAAGCCATTTTATTTATTTATTTATTTATTTATTTTTATTTTTTTATATTAGTTTTTCGAGACAGGGTTTCTCTGTGGTTTTGGAGCCTGTCCTGGAACTAGCTCTTGTAGACCAGGCTGGTCTCGAACTCGCAGAGATCCGCCTGCCTCTGCCTCCCGAGTGCTGGGATTAAAGGCATGCACCACCACCGCCTGGCAAAAAAGCCATTTTAAAATAGTGCAACCAATGTTCTTAGAGTGAAGCTACTAATAAAACCACATTAAATGTCCAATTAAAATCAGAGAATCTTGGGCTAGAGAGATGACCAGTAGTTAAAAATCTCTGTTTTTACAAGGGGCATGGGTTTAATTCCCAGCATTCACATGGTGGTTTACAACTGTCTATAATTCCAGTTCCAGAACATACAGGATACACAGGCATACATGAGTGTAAGACACTCATACATAACATAAAAGAAATGAATCTAAAACCAAAATAAAACTAGAAGTTAAAAATTGGTGCAATCAGAAACAAAGAAAAACTGGAGTGAGAAGAAAACATTTGATTGTAACTGTGATTCACATATGTCAGATTATGTTATGATTGTTAACACTCACTTAAAATGGATGTGGTGTAAGTACTCCCAATAAACCACTAGCGTTTAGTGTTTAGCATTTCAACTGGATTATGAAAACCAGTTATAATTAGTATGTAAGGCATTCATATTCAATAAAATGACTGCTTTTCTTGTTATTTACAAAAAGGATTAAGAAAGGCTCACTCCAAAAAAAAGGTGCAGTAGGTGCATTCATTCCAAATGAAGTAGCTATCAGATCAAGAAATGGCCAGTGGGAATGATCAGCATTACAAAGTGACAAGGGGCCAATCCTCCAAAAGGACATTATATTCCCAAACATGTGTGTCCCAATGACAGTGCTAAAACACGTGAAACAAATCTTGGAGAGTGGGGAAAGTCCACAGTGGTAATGGGAGATCTCAACTCTCCTCTGCCAGTTATTGGTAAAGCAGGGAAGCAGGCGATGAAAAATCAGGTACATAGTCTGAAGATCATTGACGGTCATCTCATTCTACTCAATAGTTATATAATATCTCATATTATATAGGACTAAAATATCTCAAGGCAACAAGAAACAATTGCAAAGAGAGTTAATCTTAGATATAAAACAAATTAACAGAATAGAAGCAATGTAAGACACATTTCAAACAAGTTTTAATATATCATTAATATGGATATAGAGATGGAATACAGATGGTTGAAAACACGCACGCATGCACGCGCGCACACATACACATACACCACTACCACCACCACCACTCAAATATCCATATATGTATGTGAAATCTGCATTGAAAGCTATGAGGAATTTATAATTTAAGTAACTTTAGAGATAAAGAAGTTTGTAAGGATCAAACAAAAGCTCAACTTATTATGCATTATGTGATCATGAACTAATTTTTTGCCCACAAGGGAGAATTTTAACCAACTGGCACCTTTGTATCTTTCACAGGAATTAAGAAACTAAAAGCATGGTAAATGAGGAAGAAGAATTTCTACAATAGACAGTGGTATGGATAATAAAGTAGCAGAGGCCAAACTTTCCATAAGGCAATGTAACGATTTCGGGGAAATGGACTTCAATACATCTTAAGCTTCTTATAAATATTGAGGATAACTTTCAAAAAATCTGTAGTGCCGTGTCCATACCACATACACATTCCTTTGTTCTTTCCACTAATACAAACTACCTAGCACTACACCCAGGGAAGAATAATCGCAAGTAATTCACAGTGATTGGTTGTTAATACCACTTTACAATAAAAGTAAATAGACATGTATTGTGATCCCAGCATCTGGCAGGCTGAGGCAAGAAGATCATGATGTTCAGTCTAGTCTCAAACTAAAATCACATAACCTAAAATGAATGAAAAAAATCATTAAAAAGGAAAGGGCTACCATTGTCAGGCATAGCAGTGTGCTCTTGTAATCCCAGCACCTGTGAGACTGAGGCAAGGCCAGAATGTTTAGGTTAGTCTCGAAATAAAATACTATAACATAAAAGAAATGAGAATATTAAAAAAGAAAGGGCAATTACTGGCCACAGTTTTAAAATTTGAGCAAAAGGAGAGGGATGAATGGTAAAAGATCAGATAATAAACTAAACCATAAGTTTCATCATAATATGAACATGTAAAGAAATAGTTTAATAAATAAATCAGTAGAAGAACAAAGATAAGTCTTCCCTAATGCAGACTTTCAAAGAACCTATGCAGATGCAACGCTGGGATTCAGATGCAAAGCTGGGATTCAACAAAGAGCAGATAAAAAGCCAGACTACTAGATTTCACATTCATTGGTGACTGGAAGAGGGGTAGTTTGGTATACACTTTGACTGCACTAATCCGGACCCTTTCCCCTTTCTTGTGGACCGAATTTGCTAAGCATTTCACTCTAATGTTCTCTTACATTCACAGAAGCTCTTCCTTAGGGTCCTACCCTGACATCACAGTTTACTCAGCACAGACTCTGCTCTCCTTTTAAGCATCGGAAATTCTCCAAGATAAGTTCTGCTGCTGTTATGTACCCTGAGCTGTTGTTACACTTGTCTCGGGAATAACTTCCAGGAAAGCAGGTCTGACAATACAGACATCCACATAGATCTGTAGCTCAATTCTTCATTTGATGATCTTTTGGGGACTAGATTACAAAAGGGCATGAATTAAACTCTTGGTGGTGGTTTATATGCTTATTACTCATTTTGATTATTTTTCACAATTTTCAAATTTAGGAACATATGAAACTCAAAGAAAAGAACACTAATGCAAGAATCCATTATATGTACAAATATTTATTTATCTGTTTTTATTTATATATTATTTTGGTTTTGGTTTTCAAGACAGGCTTTCTTCTGTGTATCCCTGCCTGTCCTAGAACTAGCTCTGTAGACCAGACCAGCCTTGAGCTTGGAGATCCACCTGCTTCTGCCTCCTGAGTGCTGGGATTAAAGGTACATGGCACCACATCCAGCTACCCATATTTATATAGTCATTAAGAATCTAAATGCAAAGGACCAGTTTGTCAATAATATATGCTGAACTATGAATATTACATTGATATGTATTTAAAACTGAATGCATTTATTCACTATAACTTAAGAACTGATAAAAATCTAATAAAATATATTTTAAAACTTCTGAAACTGAAACTGAAAAATTAAATGTATGTTTTATTGTCTGTCATTCATATCTCAAAGAATCTTCAAAATTATGCTTTATTAAGTAAATATCCAAAGCTTTAGCTGAACCTCATCCAACATTAGAGGACACCAGTAGATTTCATCAGATATATTTAGTTTTCTATCCTACCAACTAAACAATCTCCCTATGACAGTGTTTTTTTCTTACACATATTGTCAGGTACTAGACAAAGTTACACAGAGGAAAAGAGTATAGTGGATGGAAACTATGCCTCAGCGCTCACTGCCTACTGGAAGTGGATAAAATAACCCAAGAAACTATAGAAAAAAAGTTACATGTGGTTTCATTTTAGGTGAAATTAAGGATCTCTCTAAAACTGGATACTCAAGGAGTCAGATGTGGGGTAAGCAATGAGAACTGTGGTTGTATCCTAATGTTTAGCCTGTCTCCTGTGGCTAAACATCCTCGAAGCAATAAGTAGGTTCCTCTTGCTGGGTTAGAAACTAAGGCACCAGGCACTTGCCCAGAGGCTCCACATGCATACCAATGAAGCATCTGCATCCTCAAAGGACCTTGGCTTCATGATAATATCATTTGCATTCAAATCCCTCCTTGTGGGCCTCACAAGAATATCATGCAAACAAATACCCTTAAAAGGAGAGCCTGCTCAGCACGACTTGGGAAGGGGCAAATGATTCCCTCACCTCCATGAATATGCTACCCACCACATTAATATCCATAAAAGTTATTTAAAATGTACAATGCTAAGTCCAAAGGGCTCCTAGCTTTGTGTCTGTCTACCTCAGTCTCTCTCTAGAGTATATATGTTGCTTTTCTAAATAAACTTAAACTGTATGTGTCGCTCAGCTGAGTTTTTTCTTCTAGAAAATAAGAAGCAAGAAGAGGGTAGGACATGGTGGCCCATGCCATTTTGGGAAGCAGAGGCATTTGGGTCTCTATATGAGTTTGAGAACAGCCAGGACTACACAGAGAGACTCCGTCTCAAAACACCAATAAAGAACCAAGAAAAAACCTTGAACCAGTAACAGGGAGAGGATTTTACATCTTCCCAGAGGTATTGACTGGCGTGCATCCAAAGGACCAGTTATCTGGGTGGAGAAGAACAAGAGTTGTCTGAGAGATGATAGAAACAAAGAGCCTACATGATTACGTAGAAACCAGAGAACGCATGGAGGGTATGCCCCCCCCCCTCAGGACTTTAACTACAGATTATAAAGGATGTATTTATGAGGCTGACTCTTCCTATAGACTCTAATACTACCGAGGAAATTGAGGTTTCCGTGCAGGGTTCTTATTATCATTAATAACAGAATTTAGACATGCATTTAAAAGGAAGCTCAAGGACAATTTTGTCAGAATTTAAGAGAAAAACCCAGGACAGTTGAGGTGCAAATCCTGGCAGCTGCCAGAAGGCGAAATGGAGAAAAGGTCATGCATGCCTCTTCAGTTAGACATGGAATAGAAATAGACAGCTTATTCAGGGAAAGAACATCCCTCCCAAGAATGGAATTAGGCTGGTCAGTTGAGGAAAGAACCCCCAAAGCATCCAGTTATATGGTACATGGTCTTTTATCCTCTTGTCCTCCTTGTTTGTACTTTGAGGATTTTTCCTTGGATAGTGCCAGGGAAGGAAACGCTTCCAGTCTTATACCGAAAAATGACTTTTCACTTGCTACTCTCCTACACAGCAATACACGTGAGCAATTATTTTATCTAAGTGATATTGGACTCTTGCATACCTAGAACAATATTGAACATCCATGTGCTTCATAATTGCTAACTGAATGAGTAAATGCCATACTAAAACTGTTCAATATATATTCGAACAATATGCATATCTCAGACCATTTTGCAGAAATACCTTTATTTTAAAAAAAAACATTAATGGACTGGCGAGATGGCTTAGTGGTTAAGAGTTCTGCCTGCTCTTCCAGAGGTCCTGAGTTCAATTCCTAGCAACCACATGGTGGCTCACAGCCATCTGTAATAAGATCTGGTGCCCCCTTCTAGTGTTCAGGTGTACATGGAAGGAATGTTGTATACATAATAAATAAATCTTTAGAAAAAACATTAACAAATACCTCTGCAGAAATAAATAAGCACATAGATAGCTAACATTCAAACAGCAGGGACGGATCTATGCTCATTGGAGAATGGGCCCTGTGGTAGAACTCGTTTGTAGCATGGAAAAGGCCCAGGGTTCCACGCCTTGATTCTATTTCCAATACCACTTCAGAGGAGAGGGTGCCTGAACTGTCCTTGCCCCACTATCACGCTGATGATTATCTCAAATATGATTATCACCATAGAATCGTCGTCCAGCGACAGATGGAGATAGAGATAGAGACCCTCATCAGAGCAACAGACTAAGCTCCCAATGTGCAGTTGAAAGGCAGAAGGAGGGAGAAGATGAGCAAAGAAGTCAGGACCGAGAGGGGTTGGCCCACCAACTGAGGCAGTGTCCCTGTTCTAATGGGAGCTCACCAAATCCAGCTGGACAGGGTCTGAATGAGCATGTGATCAAACCGGTCTCTCTGATTGTGGCTGACAATGGGGGCTGACTGAGAAGCCATTGATAAAGGCACTGGGACTTGTTTTTATGGAATGTTCTGGCTTTTTGGGACCCTAGCCTATATGAATGCACAGCTCCCTAGGCCTGGATGTAAGGGGGAGGGCCTTGGAATTCTTACAGGCCAGGATTCCAGGCCCTCTCTCAAGCAGGGCAGGAAAGGGAGGAGGGGGTGTGGGGGAGCGGGAGGGAATTGGGAGGAGGGAAGAAAGTGTAAATAATTGAATGGAAAAATAAAAATTAAAATAATCCAGAAACAACAAATATTTTTATGCCCCCAAGATTACACATAGTGTGGACTCAATAAAATAACTTTCATTCTGATTTTAGCAGTACACTCAGAAAGTTTTCAATCATAGTGGCCAGATTGTTATTTTGCTGAGCTGGTCACCAGGGCAGTAGTTTCAAATTTTAATTGCCCAGTTCAGAAAGAGTGAGACAATTTCTTTCTCATACTCTGCAGAAAATATGAATTAATAGGTTACTGAGGAAGATTTTCTGTCATAATCCAAAGCCACTGCATATAAATAAGAAATCACAGGGGCTAAAGCACAGGAGGGACGTTCTTGAGCTATAACAAATTTCTACTTTAGGTGGCGGTTATCAGTTTTAAAGAGTTTATACAGTTAAAATGTTTCAGGTAATCTTTATGATATGTACAAATAAAATACAGAACACAAACAAAAGGAAATGAGGAGGTAATAAAAACATGTCATTATGAAAACACAGAAAGGCAGGTAGGAAAAGCAGAAATGGGAGAGAAGAATGATATAACGCACCCTAAAAATCCCCACTAAAATGCATTACTAATTCTGCATATGTGTCGAAAATGTGCATGGGTGTGGGTGCATCAACTTGTGCATGTACATGTGGATGCCAGAATGTCTTCAAGGATGCTATGATGCCTTGGGTGTCTTCCTTTACCAGCTGTCCCCCTTTATTTCTTTGAAATAGAATATTCAATTGAGCTTGGATCTTGTCATTTGGCCTTGATTGGCTTGCTAGAAGGCCCTGGAATCCACCTGTGTTCACCCCTGGTCCCCACCATGGCGGTTAGAGGTATGTGTGGTGCCACACCTGGCTTTTGCATAGGAGTTTGAGATTCAAACTCATATCTTTATTCCTGGACACCAATCACTTTACCCCTGAGTCATCTTCCCAGGTCCTACTAATTATTTATGTAAAAATTAACAAACATCCAACTCCATGGGTTGCCATGTATAGGTCCATATGTTTGAACAATTGGTCTTCAGCTGATAATGCCTTTTGGGGAGTAGGACCTTGCTGGAGGAAGGACTTCACTGGGGGTAGCCTTTGAGATTTTACAACTGCTCCCCACTAAGAGTTTGCTCTGCCTGCTTTGAGCTTATGGTTGAAAACATGGGATTCCTCAACTTTCTATTCCAGCCTCTTGTTTTGATGCTGCCTCTGCATAAACAAACGTTTCCTTAAGTTGCTGTTGGCCATAATGCTTTATCACAGCAACAGAGAAGGAACTGCCTTAGGGTTTCTATTGCTGTGAAGAGACACCGTGACCATGGCAACTCTCATAAAGGAAACATCTCGTTACAGTTTCAGAGGTTCAGTCTGTTGTCATCACAGCAGGGAGAATGGCATCACACAGACTGACATGGTGCTGGCTACATCTTAATTAGAATGCATTAGAAAGTTGACTAACATACTGGGTGGTATTCTGAGCAAAGGAAACTTCAAAACCTGTCTCCACAGAGACACATTTCCTTCAAGAAGGCCATACCCGCTCCAACAAACTTTACTGCCTAATAGTGTTACTCCCTATGAGATTATGAGGGCCAATTGCATTCAAACTACCACAGTAACTAATACATCATGACAATTTCTTTTCATTTTTAATAAATTTCTTTATGATTTATTATCTGTAAATGTCTTATTTGTTTAATTTTTAAAGTTTTTTAGGGAATGGAGAGATGGCTCAGAGGTTAAGAACATTGCCTGCTCTTTCAAAGGTCCTGAGTTCAATTCCCAGCAACCACATGGTGGCTCACAACCCTCTGTAATGGGGTCTGGTGCCCTCTTCTGGCCTGCAGGCATACACAGACAATTGTATGTATAATAAATATTTTTTAAAAAGATTTTTTAAACTAATTTATTTAGTCAGTAGGGATGAATCTTATAATTGAGTATCAGTTCCAGTTCTCCATCTTTGATGACATGAGTAAGCGTTGTCTTCAGCAATTGGGCCATACCATTAGACTGTGGAGAGAAACAAATAGCCTTGCAATAGCCTGTGATGTTTGTGAGGTTCTATGGGACCTCTATGGCCAACAACTCAATAAGATGTAACCCATTCCAGGCACCAGATATTTTACTTGGTGGCATAAGATGTCTACCTGGGGCATTGTCTCCCATGTACAGAGATTCCATTTAAATTTCATTCATATAAGTGTATATTTTAATAAGCTTCTATAGTAGTAGATGTTGTAGAATATTATTTTAAGATGTATTACATTTGTTGGCGCTGTGGAACATTTGTTTAATGATGTAAAGATGTGTTGCATTCTCTTATTTTGCAATTGTTTAACTCTGTGAAGCTGTGTTACGTTGCCTGTCTAAAACACTGGATTGGTCTAATAAAGAGCTGAGCATTCAATACCAAAGCAGGAGAAAGGATAGGTGGGGCTGGCAGGCAGACAGAATAAATAGGATGAGAAATCTGGGGAGAGGAAGATCTAGGAGCGAGAGAAGAAGGAGGACTACAGGGGCCGGCCACTCAGCTACACAGCAAGACACAGGATAAGAAGTAAAAAAGAAATACACAGAAATAGAGGAAGGTAAAAGCCCAGATACAAAATGTAAATGGGTTAATTTAAGTTAAAAAAAAGCTAGCTAGAAATAAGCCAAGCTAATAAAGAATAAGACTCCACATATATTTATTTGGGAGTTGGGTGGTGAGTCCCCGAAAGAGTGAAAGAGTAAAAAACAACCAACAGCAAGTAGGATTACATTTAGTTTTTCAAAAGGCCTTTAGTTTTACTTGTCCCTCCCATATCCCCTCCTTTATCCTGCTCTTCCATTCTCTCCCTACTTAATCCTCCTATTCTACTTTCCCCTGTGTCTCTCCATATATATATATATATATATATATATATATATATATAGTCTTCTTCTTTGGAGTCTTCTAGCACTACTTATCCCTTCCTATGTACCTAACCTCTGTGATTATTCATATTTAACATATATATCAAAAGCTTAAAAGCTAAGATCCACATATAAAAGAAAGCATGCAATAGTTGACTTTTGGGGTCTGGATCGTGTCACTCAGAATGATTTTTTCTGGCTGTATCCATTCAATTGCAAATTAAATAATTTTATTTTTATAAAAACTGAGTAATATCCCATGTATAGCACATTTTCATTATGCATCCATGAGTTGATATACATATATACTATTTCCAATTTTGGACTGTTATGAATAGAACAAAAATAAACACAGATAAACAAGTATGTCTACAGTAAGATGCAGGGTCCTTTGGGTATATGCCCAAGTTGGATCTTGAAGTAGATTGATTTTCAGCTTTTTGAGGAACTTCCACACTGATTTCCATAGTAGTTGTACCAGTTTTCACTCCCAGCATCAATAACTAAGCGTTCCCGTTCCCCTGCATCTTTGCCAGCATGTGTTGTCATTTGTATACTACTAGGTGAAAAAAGTAATCACCAATACAAGCCAACTACAAACCCATTAGCCAAGAACTTGTGACTTGATAAGTCACATCCATAAGGGTAAAACTTACTAGGACAATTCTGAGAAAGACATAGAATGATAAAATAACTTCTAATGACATATTGCTAGAACCATAGATCAGTGAATCACTTAACCCTCACCAAAGAAGATTTTTCTTGAGGGAGATGGGAATTAACACAAACATCCACAACTAGACCATGTGTAGAGTATGAGAAACTTTAAAGGACTTGGTCCTAAATAGGATGCCTTCATCAAACCCTTCCCCTCAAGGCTCAGGGGTCTATATAGAAGATGAGGAGATAGCAAGATTGTAAAAACCAAAAGATGACCCCAAGAAAATGGAGTCTTCCAGACAAAACTGAATTGATACACATACAGACTCATAGAGACTATGACAGCATGCACAAAACCTGCATAGGTTCAAACCAGACAAAATCCTAGCACTGGGAGGGAGAGGTAGATACAAAATTCTACCCACAAATAAGAAGGTATTTGAAATTATTACCTGCTGGGAAAGGGAGAATCATTTTTCTTCAATGGACTGTCATTGGGCATATCAACCACATTTCAGGGCAGTTTCCACGGCCAGGAGTAGTTGGCCAAAACAGACTCCATTATTGAGGGGGCTTTTTGTTTGTTTCTCTTTTTGTTTTATTGTTTGCTTGAGTTTTCAAGTTTTCATTTTTAATGTTCTGGAGAGGAATTGAGAAGAGGGAAGGAGGGACAGAGAGAGAAGTTGTATGGGTAGGAAGGTGGGAAGGATCTTGAAGGAGTTGGGAAGGGGAAAAATGATCAAACTCAGTTCTTCAGACTTAGACACAAGTGACTCTACTGTCTGAGGCATCTTACTGACCCTGTTCACTTATTTTCTATACCTATATACCCAGGGTCACACACAAAAAATTAAGGCAACTGGAAAAGGTTTAAGAAGTTCTGATATAAACTCACCCAAAATGAACTGAAGGGAGCATTTGTCTTTATTCTTCAGAGTCTATAGAAGCCACATGTAGGTAAATATCAAATAGGAGTTTTGCTACAGACATCAGATCATTCGCCTCCATGAAATCAAATGCTATAGGCACAGACTAATTCATAAAATGAAATATATGAAAATCTGTTCCATGAACTCAATGTTTACTCTTAAATTGCAAAAGGACTAACCAAGAATTTTCCCTAGGGGGTCAGTACAGTAACAGAGTCTTACTATTCCTCATGCTTCTACTGTAAGCCCCTCAAAACTTGTGTGTAAACAGAAGTATCTGTCCTGCCTGATCCCACAGCTGTTCAGTCTCAAAGAAACACATGTAGGTTTATATTAATTATAAACTGTTTGGCCCATTATCTCAGACGTAGTATTAAATAGCTCTTACAACTTAAATTAACCCATAATTCTTATCTATGTTTAGCAACGTGGCTTGGTACCTTTTCTCAGCAAGGCATTTTTATCTTATTTCCTTTAATTTTGAATGACAACCGACTCTCTGCCTTTTCTCTTCCCAGAATTCTCTTAGTGTGGTCGCCCCACCTATACTTCCTGCCTGGCTGCTGGCCAATCAGCGTTTTATTAACTAATATGAGTGACAAATCTTTACAGTGTACAAAAACATTATCCCACACCACTTGTGGGTAGCCAGACCCTGCCCATGAGAACCTCCAACAGCCAGGCTCTGCCCACATAACATTCTAAGGGCTGTAGACGCTGGACCAAGCCCCTCAGAAGCAAGCAGTCAAGTTCTGGTCTAGAAAACCCACCAATCCCCACCCAAAAAAATCTTCACCCCCAAGAAGCCCTATATAAACCTGGTCTTCTGCTCAGCTCCTGCTGCTTCTCGCCTGAGCAGATGCAGCCACCCTCCTTGATTTTTCCCTCTCAATAAATCTTGTGTGTGAGTTTTATTGTGTAGTCTGACTTTGCAGTATTCCTTGGCTCCCAACTGCCAGGATACCTTTCCCTTCAGAGCTGTAACACTTGCACTGGGAAAGCCTCTCTCTGCTGTACCAGGAGCACAGTTTTAACACTTGCAGTAGAGAAACCTTCCTCCACAGAGCTGTAACACTTCTATTGAGGAAGCCTTTTCCCCCAAAACTGTAACACTTACACATATAAATTTTACTAACTACAAATATAAGCAGACAAATTTTCTTAGATTTTTTACTCTTCATGCAGTACAGCAAAACAAACATAGTGATCACTGAAAAAATCAACTCTCCTTCCCATAATTATTCCTGGATTTGCCAGGGCCTGCGGTTTGAATGAGAATGGACCGTGTAGGCTCATCTATTTGGATGCTTAGTCTTCATTTGATAAAATTTTTGGGAAGGATTAGAAAGTGTGTCACTGGGAGCAGGCTTTGAGATTTCAAAAGTCAATGCTATTCCACTTAGCTCTTTTTCTCTGCCTCATGCCTGTGGATCAAGATGTGAGCTCAGAGCCTGGATCCTCACAGCCCTAACAGGCGAGGCTTAGTCACCAACATTTAATAGGCCAATTAAAATACACAATAGTGAAAAGAAGAAAAATATCTATCCAATGCAGCCTGTGATTGATAGTTTTATGTCAACTTGACACAAGCTAGAGTTATCTAAAAGGAGACAACCTCAATTGAGAAAATGCCTCCACATAAGATCTTGCTGTAAAGCATTTTCTTAATTAATGATTGATATGGGAGGACCCAGCCCATTGTAGGTGGTTCTGGGTTCTTTAAGAAAGCAGGCTGAGCAAGTCATAGGGAATCAAGCCAGTGAGCAGCCTCTGCACCTGATCCTGCCTCCAGGTTTCTGTCTTGTTTGAGGTCCTGCCCTGACTTCCTTTCATGATAAACAGTGATGTAGAAGTATAAGCCAAATAAACTCTTTCCTCCCCAATTTGCTTTGGTCATGGTATTTTATTACATCAATTGTAACCCTAACTAGGACACAGCCACAAGGGAAAGAGGAACAAAGTATCTAATGATCCCCAAATCAATCTTCAGGGTCCTGGTTGAAACAGAGGTTCAGGTTTGAAAAGAGAGTCAGAGTTATACATGACTAGGGAGTCCTGATCAAAGTGTGATTCCAGTTGTCCATCATTGCCTTGACTGGTTTCTCCGGTATGGTGGTCTGACAAGTTGTAAATCTCTCTCTGGAAGACAAGGTTCCTCTGTCCTATACCAGCCTCCCAGACTTTTCCTTCTTCCAGCACGAGATTTCTGGAGAAATTCCAATGCCTTTGAGTACACTATCTCAAAAGCCTCATAGCCAAAGGGAGAGGCACACAGGAGTTATCTTCATTCCTGCCAGGTTGGTTACATAACCCAACAACTATTTAGTAAATGGCTCAAACAAATCATCAAAATGACAGAAGCTTCAAAAACCCTTCTTTTACAAATTGGTGCCAAGGGTGCAAACCAAATCCAGGTCCAGACTAAGAAAGCTCACCAGGAGTTCTCAATATCATAAAACTGAGCATCTAGAGTACTTTTTACAAATAAGAAGAGTTCCTTTGTTACAAGTATGGATTTGAGTTTAGAGGGAAGCTATTGGAGTTTGGGGGTTCTGATGTCTCTTTTCACCGAATAGTGCAGTGATATAAATAGTTAAGAGAAAGGAAATAGTTTATTAAAGGAGAGATACAGAGGTGTGCCAAATCTGGCCTTTGGCCCAGCTCCAAGAGAGCAAAAGAGAGTGGTGGCTGTGGGTTGGGATATCTGTGACATTTTATGGGTCATTTGCACAATAACAAATTTTCTTAAATTCCTATAATACAGGTATTTTTGAGCGTTCTCCCTTGTTTGAATAAAGCCCAGGTAAGCAAAGAGCTTCTAATCTTTCTGGTGTTTCTGGGTTTTATAAGTTGTTCTCTGGAATCTCTATTGTTTTCACTATTCTGGGCCTCAACTTTCCTTTACCAATTCATCAATATGTGCTCAAGGAAAACTCACACCCAAGGGTCAAGGAATCAGGACAAAACCTTCATCTGCTTGGAATTCTCTTGAATTCCATCTCAGTAGTGCTTGGGGTGGGGTAGAAGATTGGAAGTTTTTGGGAGGGCTCATTCAGTAACAGGCTTGTTTCCTGGTTGGCTTTACCAATGCTTGTTACTGAGGATGCTGAGATTCATAAATGTACTACATACATATATTTTCCATGTCTTAAAGGAAATTATGACATATAAATTGATAAAGGAAATGGATTTATTTATAGTTTGGCCAAATTAAGGACAGCACTCATAAAACAGAGTCAGGTAAACCTCTCTGAGGCTACCCTGGTTTACATGACAAGTTCCAGGCCAGTCAGAGCTGCATAGTAAGACACTGTTTAAAAAACAAGAACAAAAGAAAGAGGACCAATATTCCATAATCCTCCCTTACTTTGTAAAACATTTATGATAAGGAATTAAAACAATTTAACCCCTCCACTTGGTAACACTTTTGTTTACGTACAGGCCCTGCTACATTCCCAGAACTTGATGGCTCAGAGTAGCCAACCCTTTCGTCTTTTGTTCATTTTCTCAGGGCAGCATTCCAAATGACTGCATTGGAAAAAGAATGTTGGTTTAAACCTCAACCAATAATGAACAGCTAAGTTTCCCCTTCACTTCATGATAAAAGAGTCTACTTTGGCTGTGTGTACTTGCTAGCCTGGTTTGGTTCAGGGTTCACAGCTTTTGGGGGAAAATAAATTGTTTTGCTGGGTTACTTTTGCTTTATTCATATGCTGCTTTATGCAGTAGTGAGATTATTCTTTTCCAACATAAGCGGGAAAACTTTGTCAAATAGGTTGAATTGGGCCAAGCATAGTGAGACATGCTTGTAATTCTAGTATTCATGAAGCTAAGGTAAAAGAACAGAAAATTCAGGATGGCCTAAGCAGGATTACTGCATAGATTGCCAGCACCCACATGGCAGTTCAGAACCATTTGTAACTCTTGTTCTAGGGGATCTGATGCCCTTTTCTGGCATCCATGGACATCACTCACAGGCATGGTACGCAGACATATAAACAGACAAAACACTCATATGCATGAAGAAAAATTTGAGGAACTTTTATAAAAACCAGAATGCATGAAAAGAAAACTCACAACATTACGTTGTAACATAGAATCAGGCAGACAAGTAATCACATCAGGCATTTGGAAAAGAGGTGGCATATCAGAAGACCATTGTGGGAATCCCTTTTTAAATAGTACAGCTGTCTTTTTTTGATGCTGCACACTAAATGGCATATAAAATTAACAGAATTTCCCAGAAATAGCCGTTACTGGGAAAGATGAGAATCTTGCTTTCCCTCTGAGGTGAAGAACAGAGACTTACAAATATATTTTCCAAGAAATATCTCCATTGTTCATTACTACATTGTTTGGCACATGTAATCCAAGAAAAATCCTAGGAAGACAGGAATTTTGATACCTTATCATGGACAAGATTTGAACTCATGTTATAGCCTGGAGTTTCTACGGCTGGGGCTGAATCTTTCCTATCAGAATGAAATTCTATAACCCCACCCTAGTTCCCCTTGTTATTCCTGGAAAGGGATACATAAGGACTCAAATAGACTTGTAATACTCCAACAGAATCCTTAACATTGTCTTTTGTAGAAATAATTATCAATAAATAGTAATTCACCCACGACCCCTCTCCAAAAGGAAGAACTATTGTCCCTATTTTAATCACTTCCCATGGAACAAAAACCAGTCCTCTCTTAGGTGGTTTATACTAAAAGTTTATAAAAACACACTATAAAGCTATGAAGTATTCATGATAGCCCTAAATTTATTTTGCAGAAGCTGGTAGCAAGTACAAGCGTGACCTTCAACGAACTTTGCAAGAATAAATATAGCTCTAAGTTCTTTTGTTTTTATAGTGCTGGGAATGAAACGTGGGGCCTCGTGCATGCTATGAACTCCTTTGCTGATTTATAGCCTCAGTCTGCAGTAATTTTATTTTAATCAATAAAATTGTATGGATTTATCATACACAAAATGATGTTTGAGAATATACATTCTGAAATGCTTAAACATGATTTATCAAATGCATTACCTAACAGTTATCACTTTTATGGTTATGAGATTTCAACATCTACTCTCTTTAATTTTTCAAGAAATATATATATCTCACTGTTTTGCTTTTAATCTTTTCTTTTTAGAAACAAAGCACACAAGAAAATCTGGGAAAATCACGAGGAAGCAAAAAAATAGCTGATTCTTGTCTTCAAATGGTACAGAAATAAACTGTCCAACATTGGTTTGTTATCTCAATTCCCTCAGCAGAAGAAATCTCAAAACAGTCTAGTATATCTGTGTTAACTAATGAAGATATATAATGAAAAGGAACACGCTGAGCAAGGAAAAATATTTGAGAAGAAAAGGAGCACCAGGAAGTAGAATGGAGCTCAGTCCTCTATTCAAGGAGAAAAAGAGATTAGGAAATGGAATAAAGGGAGTGACTACTTTATGCAAGGTCCCACCCAACTAAGTTAAAAAGAATGAGAAAGTTTAGAGCCAGGCATGGTTGTGCAAGCGTTTAATCCCAGCACTCCAGAGGCAGAAGCAGGTGGATAAATATGTCACCAGCCTTAGGCATCAAGGAAAAGAAAATTACAATTACTATGAGATTTTATCTTACCCTAGTCAGAATGGCTAAGATTAAGAAAACAAAGGACACCCGGTGAGGATGTGGAAAGAAGGATTTCTCATGAAGGTGCAAATTGATGCAGCCACTGAGGAAACCAGTCTGGGGGTTCTTCAGTAAATTTGAAAATTAGGAATAGATCTATCACATAACTTAAGTAAACCATAAAATCAAAGGACTCTATTTCCTGCTACAGAGATACACACTCATCCATGTCATAGCTGCCCTACTCAAAGTAGCTAGAAAATGGAAACAGCCTAGATGCCCATTTGATGCATGGATAATGAAAGTATGGTTAGCTATATAGAGTGGAATTTTATTCAGCTGTACAGAAAAATGAAATTTGTGGGTAAATGTATGGAACTAGAAAACATACTCCATGAGGTAACTTAGGCTCAGAAGGATAAACATTACATGTTCTCACTCATAAGTGAATCAAATTTTTAGACTTGTGTGTTTAATTTGAAATACCTCCAGAATGTGGGAAACTAGAAAGGTGGCGATGAAGAAGAAAGATCTCAAGAGGGGGGACAGCAGGATATAGGTGATAGAAAAAAGGAAAAGAGTAACAGTGAGGGGGGTTTAAAGAGAGAGAGATAAAGGGGCAAAGCAGAGAATGGGGTAGGAGAGGGATAATTGGCATTAAGAATGCCTGAAAAGACATGTAGATATGTACTGTTTTGTAAGATATGTAAGTTTGAGTTACCCTACACAGGGAATCATGCTCATCCCAGAAACAACAGGTTGACAAGAAAAACAAAATAAAACAACAAAAAAAAAACCCCAACTCCCCAAATCCTAATGATAGGTATGGCATACTTGCCCTCAGTTTCTTGGTCAGAGACATCCCAGAAACTCTCAAACCAATACAGGCTATTGCCGTTGTTTTTGGTTGCCCACCATAATTTGATCGTAAGACTCTATTGCTGAAAACACTATATCTTTTGGTCACAGAACATGGAGAAATCAAGTTGGTACTGGGCAGGAAGCTTCCTCTCTGCTGAACAGCTTTCCTAGTACTGGAAGGTGCTATGTCTGCTGCTGAAGGAAACAAGTCAGTCTTACCCAGCTGTTAACTCTGTGAGCTGCAATAATGACCAGTGTGGCAAGATTGCTTATGAGTACAATAGTGGCACAATTGTTGTGGGAACAACCACCTACTTTATGGTTAAGTTTTGGACAATGAGGACTACTGAGAACTCAAGAACAATGGCAATGGGTTTCTGATCCTACTGTACGTACTGGCTTTGTGGGAGCCTAGGCAGTTTGGATGTTTACCTTACTGGACCTGGATGGAGGTGGGGGTTCCTTGGACTTCCCACAGGGCAGGGAACCCTGATTGCTCTTTGGGCTGACGAGGGAGGGGGACTTGATTGGAGGAGGGGGAGGGAAGTGGGAGGCAGTGGCGGGAAAGAGACAGAAATCTTTAATAAATAAATAAATTTATTAAAAAAAGGAGAAAAGTTAAAAAAAATAAAGTCCACACCATAGGAGGAAATGCATGCCTGGTACTGTAAGTCTTATCAAGAAACTATGGTTGGGACGTTGTTTCCAAGTTTCCTCTAAAATCTTTGTCTTTGTATTTTTAGATTAGTGATGCTTTTTAATAGCCTCAGAGAAATTTCTTTGTGCAGTAGATGGTTTTGGTGTAGAAACTGAAAATTGCTCAAAATGGAGAGGAAAAGTACAATGGAGTACTCACCCAAAAAACAGTCCCACAAACATTTTGCCATCAGACTCCGTTTTTTTTTTTACCGTTTTTACTTATACTTTTCCTAATCCTAATTGTTGTCTTGATTTACTAATTAAAACAATAGTATTCTCTATCACTTTTCATTTCATGAAAGAAGAATTATCTTGTTTACCTATGTTTCAACCTGACTTGGATATATAGGAAACGAATGTGTGGGGATTACTCCAGTGGACCTTAGAACTCTCTGCCTCATTCTGGATCCAAATCTCAGACTTTTGTGGCTTCAGGAATAATCAATGGATACATAAACTGTTTTTAGGGAATTCACAGTCTTCCTCCTCCAGAAGGTTATCTGTTTAAGTGTCAAAAATTAAAAAGCATATACATAGGCTCAGATCACGTAGGCCAAATCATAGTCATTTTGCACACACACACACACGCACACACACACACACACACACACACACACACACACACACGGAAACTTCCTAAAATTTGCTTTTCAAAGATCTTTAGTATAATCTACCCTTTCTGCATTCTTTCTTCTTCCCTGACCTTCCTAGCTATTGTACTACACATCTTGCTTCTCTGGCAGCTTCTAAAATCTATATCAGCATCATGTTTAATTTTCCCTTCACTTTAGATTGTTCCATCTTGAACATCTTCATAGGCTTTATTCTCCATGTAATATGGGATGCCCTTCTGTATGCTGTGAATATGTTTTATTAGCATTGGTTAATAAAGAAGCTACTTTGGCCTATGGAAAGACAGAATGTACCTATGTGGGAAATCCAAGCAGAAAGAGAGGGAGAAAAAAGGAAGGGTCAGAGAGATACCAGAAGCTGCCAGAGAAGCAAGATGTTTAGTAACAAGCCACATGCCTCGTGGTAAGATATAGAGTAATAGAAATGGGTTAATTTAAATTGTAAGAGCTAGTTAATAATAAGCCAAACAGTAAGTAATTAACATTAAACCTCAGAGTGGTTATTTGGAAACTGGCAGGCAAAAGAGAAATCTTCAGTTATATCCATGCCTTATGTATTTTAGAAATTTAGAATATTTATAATATAATATGTCTCTCATTTGGATTTATCTGAATATTTTATCATCAATCATTGAGATTGGGCATAGTCGTCAATAACACACAAAAATATTATAGCATATCTTTAGGACTTAGGAGATAGCTATGTCAGTAAACTGCTTGCTGTGCAATCATGAGAACATTAGTTCCATCTATAGAACCTGTGCAAGAAAAATTGAGTAAGCCATACAATTCCTGGGCATATATCCAAAGGATTCTGTATCTTATTACAGATATATTTGCTCACACATGGCCAATGTTATTTTATTTACAATAGCTAGGAAGGTCAGGGAAGAAGAAAGAATGCAGAAAGGGTAGATTATACTAAAGATCTTTGAAAAGCAAATTTTAGGAAGTTTCCGTGTGTGTGTGTGTGTGTGTGTGTGTGTGTGTGTGTGTGTGTGTGTGTATACAGGGGAAAATGCTTCCCCTATATGCTGTAATCTATCAAATAAAAAGCCCAGTGTTAGGTTCGAGTTAACTCCGCTTTGAGTTGTTGGTCAAAGGCACCTCATAAATACCCAAAATAATGCAGGTTATTTGACCTTGCTCTTGATTACTCACCAGAACTTGATAATAAAACACCACATACTTGAGTCACGGGCGAAAGGAAAATCAAGCAAGTATTGACCTAGAAGGTGTTACATAGGCTGCTATGAGAGACAAGGCATTAATAGTCATGTCAAGCCATGAACCTTGCAATCTATAATAATGACTGGCCTTGCAAAATTTACCACTCAATACAACAATGGTATGAATAGTATGGAAATGACCAACAAGTTTCTAATTAGATTTGAGGGCCAACACATGATATATAATTCATGTCTGCCATTACTAACTGGACTAGTGACTGGGTAGATTATAGTCCCAGGAAAGTGCCTACAACTATCATTTTGCTCAACATAAACTATGTCAAACTGTCCTCTAATGAGTTATCTTTATCTCCATAGATTAGTGTAGTTCTCAACCCTTATTACAAAAGGTTCTGTCTTAGGGTTTCTACTGCTACAATGAAACACCATAACAAAAAAGCAAGTTGGGGAGAAAAGCGTTTATTTGGTTTACACTTTCATATCACTGTTCATCATTGAAGAAAGTCAGGACATAACTCAAACAGGGCAGGAACCTGGAGGGAGGAGCTGATACAGAAGCCATGAAGGGTTGCTGCTTCCTGGTTTGCTCTGCCTGCTTTCTTATAGAACCAAGTACCACCAGCCCAGGGATGGTATAACCAACAGTGTGCTGGGCTCTTCCCCATTGATCATAATTGAGAAAATGCCACAAGCTAGATCTTCTGGAAGCATTTTCTCAGTTGAGCTTTCCTTCTTTCAGATAATTTTAGCTTGTGTCAAGTTGACATAGAACTAGCCATTACAGCTTCCTTTTGCAGTTATGACAGCTAGTACGGAGAATTTCTGGAAGGTCAACAATAAAGAAAAACAGACAAGAGACTGAGCATCTTAAGACAAAAGAAGCCTTTGTTTTGGAGGAAACTGCAGGAGAGGTTTCTGTAACAATCAGAGCCCATCTTACACTTACAAGCCTAGGGAAAGGGCAGGGAAGGAAGTCAGTTTACATTTTGGGCCTGTAGTTGACTATTGCTGGGGTAACCAGTGAGTAGTCAAAGAATGTTAGGTGATTTACAAACATCTTTCCTGGCTGATCATTACTGTAAGGTAGAGAACAGTTCAACCAAAATGGAGGAATTTCCCTAAATAGCATGGACCTGACTAACATTGCCAACTTTCCTTTTGTTTTGTTTTTTTGTTTATTTTGTTTGTTTTTGAGATGGAGTCTCCCTATGTAGTCCTGACTGGCCGGGAACTCTCTCTCTTTAGACCAGGCTAGCCTCAAAATCCCAGATCTATCTGCCTCTGCCTCTGCCTCCTGAATGCTGGGATTAAAGATGTGCACCACCATACACTGTTCCAACTTTTGATTTTAGTAAACAGTTAGAAAACGGGGTATTGTGCTCTGAACTGTATTTTTTGCTGGGCAAAAATGACATTTTCATCTGGAGGGTAAAAGAGAATGGTGTGTGCAGTTTTATAGATCAAATTATCTCACAATGTTTAGGCATAATACACATATGTATGTATACACACACATACACACACACACACACATATATATATACCCATTCATATATATCCATATACAATCATACATCTAGTGGCATTTAATTTGTATTTTAATAAGTAAAGTTTGCCTGGGGATTGAGAAAGTAAAACAGCCACACTAATCAGCCTTACAGACCAGGCAGCAAGGACACACACTTTTCATCCCAGTATCTACACTAGTTGCCATAGAAACTGGGTGGTGCATGCCCTTAATCCCAGCCCTAGAGAGGATTATAAAATGGAAGGAGACAGCTCTAAGTCTCATTCTGAGATTCCTGGAGACAGGATCACTATTTTCAGACTGAGGTCAAGGTAAGAGCTAGTGGCTGGCTGCTTTGCTTCAGGTTGAACACCACCCAAACTCTGTCTCTGGGATTTTATTAATCATGCTATACATACATCTTAAAAACAGGTATAAAACACTCCATAAGATTAACAAGTTCAATGGCTCAAGAGGAACCACATCCAAAATTGACCTATGGCCTGCATGTACACATGCCCACTTATTATGTGGAACCTCTCTCTCTCTCTCTCTCTCTCTCTCTCTCTCTCTCTCTCTCTCTCTCTCTCTCACACACACACACACACACACACACACACACACACACAC
>NC_022016.1:32944123-32944735 GCF_000317375.1 Microtus ochrogaster
ATGATAACACATTGCCTTTCTCATTACATCAAAAAGCCAGCCAAATAACCTGTTTCATCCCCATATTGATTTTACAACCTAATCACTTGGTTGAAGTGCTTTAACTCAAGTTATTCCACCAAAACTATCATTTTTCTTCTATAATTATTAAATATTTTCATTCAACAGCATTCCAATGGCAGTTTTTCCAAAGTTATTCAAAATATTTTTCATTCTTATTTCATTCATTCATTATATCTTACTAATATCATTATTTATCCTGATGCTCACATTGCTCAAGTTTAGGCAGTTATGTGCTCCATTAATGCCAGTTTCTCTGTCTTTTTTACAGTTTCTCTATGATATTTCACATTAATCACATTTTCTATACTCCATTACAAAAATTAACAGTTTATACAAAGACTTGGTCATTTTTACTAGGAAATATTTTTAGAAACAATAATCTAACCTGGGAGTGTGGCTCAGTCGTATAGCATTTACTTTACATGCACAAGACTGTGAGTTAAAAATAAGGGAAAAAGGTGTTTATCAGCTGTAAAAGTTCTTTGGTGGAGTTTTGGGGGTCGCTTATGTACACTATCATATCATCTGCAAATAACGAAAGTTTAACTT
>NC_022016.1:32945103-32950370 GCF_000317375.1 Microtus ochrogaster
GGAGGGGGAGAAGGGTGGGAGGAGGGGGAGGGAAATGGGAGGCTGGAAACTTTTTTTCCTTTTCTCAATAAAAAAAATAAGGGAAAAAAATAAAGGAGAAGAAAAAGAGACAATGGTGTAAATTTTAGGTGGTTTTCTTTATTAAAAATGTTAAAGATGTGAGTATGTGTGTGCATGTGTGTGTGTGTGTGTCTTTGCACATGCATACTGCAGTCTGGGTAAACACAGAGGCCATAAGAAGATATCAGATCACTTGCAGTTAAAGTGACAGGTGGATAAGATAAGATGTCTACAGTGTATGCTAGGAAATGAACTTGGGTCCTCTGCTGGAATAGGAAATGTTCTTTATCACCGAGACATCTCTCCAGTGCTAGGCATTCTTATTACAACAGAAACAAAGACATCTTTATTACAATCTGTTTCTTGACTTATTGTGTCCTGGAATTACAAATGTTTCCATGAAAATGTAGTAGCTCCAATCCAATACTCATAAATTAGTAGAATCATGGTTTTCAGTTTTGCCAGAGTGGAGCAGACTTTGAACATCAAAAGATAAAGTGTTTTTGCAGCTGGGGATATGGATCAGATTTAGAGTGCTTGCCTAGTGCATGTCAAACCCTGATTTCAGTCCATAGTATCAGAAAAGATGTCTTTAGATATTTGTTGCATGACTTTCCACTGATTTCTACTTGTATTTCAGAAGCAAGTTTTCTTAACTTATTTTGCCTGGATCCAGAAAAAAATGTAATTAAAAGAGAAAAGAAAATGTATTTTAGATTGTGGTATGTCAAAAATTAGTTGTTTTAGTCTGGTTCCAGGAAATTGGCATAAACTCATTTTCCTTGGTTTCTTCCCACTTAATATCCTGGAAATAATCCAGGAGGTCTTAAAATAGAGAGAGACCATAGATTAGATAAGAGCCCCAGGACTTGAAAACTATAACAGTTATTTTTCCTGGGATTTCTTTATATCATCTGTGTATTACAGGCTGGATACCTCAGATGTGTGCATTCAGGAAACTATTAACAGGGCACACACACACACACACACACACACACACACACACACACACACCAGAAGCAGAGGCAGATCTTCTCTCTACAGGCAAATGTTTAAAAAATGAAAACCTGAGCAGAGAGATACCAGTGTCTGCAGCCAGGTGGTTTGTCTAGGTCACTGTACAAGTGCAGTAGAGGAAGAAGGTGCAGTCTATTTTCTATACTCATACCGTGCAACAGCAAGTGATACGGAATGACCCCCACACAACTGTAACAGAAAATCTCAGGTACATTAATACAATCCCACTCCCTTCAAAGGAGCCACAGACAAGCCATTATACCTGCAGTGCAAGTTCCAACTAGCCCAGTATCTTACAACTTTCTGTTTAATTGCAAAAATGTGCCCAAGGCTGCCCACTTATCCTACATCCAGTGACTTATAGCAACCCTCGTTTGGGGCTTCCTGCCTCTATACCCAGTGGCAGAAGACTAGCTAGGCCTAGGCCTCCTGATCTTGCACCCAGACTTATGTCTCCTAGTCCTGCACTTAATGATATAAGGCAATCTATCCCCATCAACATAGGTAGAGATAGACTTCAAAACTCACTGTCACTGGGTGTCATGAAAACAGACCATATAAAAAACTTTCTGTATCATTGCTTTGGTTTTAAAAATATATATAACACATATTTCTATAATATAGTATTACATTAATATATAACATTTTTAAATATATATAAAATATTTAAAACATTATTAACATAACCCACTTAATGATGCTGGAAAGCATAGGGGAGCATTTTTCTTGCAATGGCACGAGCAAGAGCTCAGAGGCAAAAGAACAAGAGAATGGTGTGAAGAAACCTTAGGAGGCATGATCAAGTAAACTGAAGTATGCATCACTGAACTCCTAGAAGAAAATGACCTCAACACAGTAAAGGTCATGCATGAAAAGCTCACAGCTAGCACACTAAATAGTGAAATGATGAGAATTTTTTCTTTTAGATGAGGATCAAGACAACAATATTCACTCTTCTCCGCTTCTACTCAACACACTGTTTGAAGACTTAGTAAGAGAAACTGTCCAATCCCCCCCCCCCCAGAAACTAAAGAGTATAAAATCAAAATGTAAGAAATAAAACAGAGGGCTGGAGAGATGGTTTTGTGGTTAAGAACACCTGTTGCTCTTGTAGAGACCTAGGACTGATTCCCAGCACCCACACTGTGACTCGAAACCATCGGTAGTTGTAATCTCAAGGGGTTTGATACATGTATCAGGTGCACTTACGTACATGTCAGCAAAACATTCATACACATAAATAATAAATAAGTAAAGTTGTCCCCATTTGAAGATTATATGATGTTATGTATAAAAACCCTAATACCTTAATAAGACTGTTATTAATAAACAAATTCAGTAATGTTTCAGAATACAAAATCAACATATAAAAGTCTATGTGTTTCATAGTGGCAAACATGTTTAACCCCAGCACTTGGGAGGCCAAGGCAGGTGATGCTCTCTGAGTTCAAGGCTAGCCTGGTCTACATAACAAGTTTCAGGCCATACGAATACCAAAAAGGGTAAAAACATAAGGTGGAAGAATTATATACTGAAAAGTAGAAAATCTTAATGAAAAACATAAATGGACATGTTCAGGCTTCAGAAGACTTAATGTCATTAATGTGTCCATCCTACCCAAAGCAATCTAAGAGTCAATTGTAATTCTCATTAAATTTCCAGTGACATTTTTCCACATAATTTTATATAAAATTATAAAATTCATATAGAATCATGTAATACTTGAGTATTTTTTAAAGATTTATTTATTAATTATGTATACACACACCAGAAGAGGGCACCGGACCTCATTACAGATGGTTGTGAGTCACCATGTGGTTCCTGGGAATTGGACTCAGGACCTCTGGAAGAACAGTCAGTGGACTTAATCTCTGAGCCATCTCTCCAGCCCAACTTGACTATTTGTAAAGACTAGTCTTTAAAGAGACTAAAACTGGAGCATTACATTCTTGGTCTCATTATGTAATCATGATCCTATGCCACAACCCTAAAAAAGGAGATATTCTAAAGAACGCGTTCCTCCATTCTGCTACCAGACACTGAAATGGGACTCAAAAGAATTAGGATTTCCCAAAGAACCCCACGCGGAGGAAAGGAAGAGTTGAAATTCTGGCGCCAGCCAGAGGAGAAATTTGCCTCCCAAGAAAAGACTTACAGAACTTTTGACAACTTTCCTTACATTTACACTAACGTGCATATCTCCTGCCTTTTGATCCAATCTTTCCCCCACCCTGTGTGGGATTCTGTTCTACATATGTCTGTCGTGTGTGTGTGTGTGTCTCTGTGTGAGTGTGTGTGTGTCTCTCTCTGTGTGTGTGTGTGTGTGTGTGTGTGTGCGCTTGTTCATGTGTCTGTGGAAGCCAGAGCTTGGTGTTGGGGTGTCTTCCATCATGTACCACTTTTTTTATTTTTTTTAGATAGGGTCTCTCATTGAACCCAGAGGTTACCAAGTGGCTACGCTGTCTGGCCAGCAAGTCTCCAGGTTCTTCCTGTCTCTAACTTCCAGCACCAGAGTTTTAGATGCAGTGCAGGCCCAGCTTTTTATGTGGGTACTGGTGATCTGAACTCAAGTCATGTTTGCTTAGACATCACTTTACCCATGGAGCCAGTTCCCCTTTTCATCTCTTCTATAAAAATTAAAACACAGCTATAGGAAAAGTATAGGCAAACGAAGATGCCAATCTCGGTGCCCGCATCAAGGAAAAGGTCAACTTAACCACGGTGCTCCACTGATCTCTAAATTCTAGATTCCAGGATTATGAGAACATAAATTAATCCTATTGAAACTACCCAGTCTGTGATATTCTTTTGGTATGGCAGCTTGAAAAGATTAAGAAAGTAGTGCATGCCGGACTGAAATCTCAAGGTCTAAATCAGGAGCAGAAGGAGAGAGAGCACGAGCAAGGAACTCAGGACCGCGAGGGGTGCATCCACACACTGAGACAATGAGGATGTTCTATTGGGAACTCACCAAGGCCAGCTGGCCTGGGTCTGAAAAAGCATGGGATAAAACCAGACTCGATGAACATAGCTGACAATGGGGACTACTGAGAACTCAAGAACAATGGCAATGTGTCTCTGATCCTACTGCACGTACTGGCTTTGGGGGAGTCTAGGCAGTTTGGATGCTCACCTTACTAGACCTGGATGGAGGTGGGTGGTCCTTGGACTTCCCACAGGGTAGGGAACTCTGATTGCTCTTCGGGCCGAAGAGGGAGGGGGACTTGATTGGAGAGGGGGAGGGAAATGGGAGGCGGTGGCGGGGAGGAGGCAGAAATCTTTAATAAATAAATAAATTTAAAAAAAAGAAAGTGGTGTATGTAGTTAAGACAGCACATTTAGTATTTGCATGAGGAACCATTCAATATACCAAGAAGAACTAAATAAATGGATACACATACATGCTTAGGGGTTAGAAGACCTTATATAATAAAAAGGACAACTCTCCACAAATTGACCTTAAGTTTCAAATGAAATTCCGATTAAATTCCTACAAGATAAGCTTACTCTGAAATATATGGAAAAGCACAGGTACTAGACTAGTTTAAACAAACTTCAAAGCAAATAAAAGTAAGCATGAAATAACTACATGCTTTAGCAACTAAACTTTTAATCTTGTGTTTATCTTGAACACAGGTTAACACAGAAAATTGCACACCAATATTTGTATTATATTTATTTGTCATAAAAATTAGAAATAACCTATGTGCCCTTCAGATGTAGGTGTTTTAATAATCTAGTTCATACATACCTTAGATGCTATCTAATAATGAAAAAGAATCAACTATTGACATAGCAACAACTTGGATGATAACTAGACAAGTATGCTGAATAAAACCTGCTGACCTAGATAGTCAATAGCCACTCACTTAATATGAAAATAATAAATATTATTTTTATAAATTTTTATTTATGTGGATGTGCTTGTGTCTGTTTTCATGAGTACCGTGCCCATGTTATTCTTTTGAAGACCAGAAGAGGGCAGAAGATCCCTTCTTCTGGTTGTGAGCTGCCTGATGTGGATACTGGGAACCAAAACTTAGTCTTTTAAGATCAGGCGATGAAAGGAGACAGAGACAGAGACCCATATTGGAGCACCGGACATAAATCTCAAGGTCCAAATCAGGAGCAGAAGGAGAGAGAGCACGAGCAAGGAACTCAGGACCGCGAGGGGTGCACCCACACACTGA
>NC_022016.1:32950635-32962874 GCF_000317375.1 Microtus ochrogaster
GGGGGAGGGAAATGGGAGGCAGTGGCCGGGAGGAGGCAGAAATCTTAAATAAATAAATAAATAAATAAACAAACAAACAAATAAATAAATAAATAAATAAATAAATAAATAAATAAATAAATAAATAGATCCAGTGTTCTTCATTGCAGAACCATTCTCCAAACACATTTTTTTATTTTAAATGATAACATAGAGAATTGTTTTCCTGGCACACTACTGATAGCAGGTAGGGACAGACATACTTTTTTGGCAGTGTATGAGATTCCCTAAGACCAGTGGATATTTTAAGGAATTCCAATTCTTGGAATTTTATCTTGTGAAAAAATAATTTTAAAATATTTTGATATTACAAGATAATTACATCATTATATTTTTCTTTTCCTCTCTCCAAAACCTCCCTTGTATCCCACCTCACTCTCTTTCAAATTGATGCCATATTTTTTTAACTCTGTGTGTGTGTGTGTGTGTTTGTGTGTGTGTGTGTTCCCAAACATACAAACACACCTTGATCAAGATACATGTTTTCAGAGGTTTTCAGGGATGACTGTTTGGGTGCTCTTGTGTGTGTATGTTTTCAGAGGTTTTCAGGGATGACTGTTTGGGTGCTCTTTCATGAGGAAGACGATTTGTCCCGTTCTCAGCATGTCTGCAAGTGTTTTATTGAGCAGTTGGAAGCTATTTTCATCAGGGATCCTGGCCTCTAGCTTTCCTTGTGCTGTTCTGACCTACTTTTAGTATTAGCTTCACAGGAAATTGATAGTGCTCTGTTTTCTTTATATATTTTTAATCATTTTAGAAGGATTTTCTGTAGATCTTTTCTGAAAGTATGGAAGAATTTTACTGTGAATCCATCTGCTCCTGCATTGTTTTCAGTGGGAAGGCTTATTACTATTTCAATCTCCTCATTTGTTGTGGATTTGTTTAAACTGTTGGCTTCTTTTGGTTTAATTTTAGTGGTTCAGCTGCATCCAGAAACTCATCTATTTCTTTCAGGTTTTCCAACTCAATGCAGTGCAGGTTTTTAACACATTCCATACTAATATTCTGAATTCCCTTTTTGTCTGCTGCAATGTTTTCCTGTTCATCTCTGATTCTGTTGAGACCTCTCTTTGTTTTGGTTAGTTGGGTCAAGAGTCTGTCAATTTTATTTATCTATCTTCTAAAAAAAACAGCTCTTGGGTTTATTGGTTCTTCGTGTCACTTTGTTGACATTTCATTAATTTCTGCTCTGATTTGTTTATGTTTTTTTCCTATTTCTTGCCATCAGCTGGGATTGGATTTTTTTCTTGTTCTTTCAAAAATTTTTGAGTTACATCATTAAGTCATTTACTTGTGTCTTTGTCTGGTTGTCTAAGGCAGCACTCTGAGCTATACATTTCCCTCATGGGACTACTTTTAATGTGTCCCAGAGGTTTTTGTTGTGTTGTCTTTTCATTTTTATTTACTTCCAAGAATATCTTGATTTATTCTTTTGCAAGTCAACATTCAATAATGAGGGGTTTTTTTGTAAAAAAAATTCTCCATGAATTTGTGTATTTACTACAGAATTATTTGCTATCAACTTTAAGTTTTATGGCATCATGGTCAGATAACATACACAAAGAGATTTCGGTCTTTGAATTTGTAAAGATTTGTGTTGTCTATTTTAGAGAGATTTCTGTTTACTGCTGAGTAGAATGCCTATTGCTTGGTGTATAGGCGACATGACATATTTTATAGATATCAGTCAAGTCCATTTGATGTAGGATGTCATTTATTTCTGCTATTTCTTTGCTTATTTTTTGCCTATATATGTTGTCTATTTGAGAAAGTGGGGTATTGAAGTTATCTACTCTTAATGGGCTCATGTACTATTATTAAATCCAGCAGTACTTTCTCCCATTCTTTTAAAAATAAAATTGGATGCACCAGAGTTTGATGCATATATATTTAGGATAGTAGTGTCTTCTTGGTTAACTGTCCCCTTCATAAGACCAAAGTGTCTTTGTCTCTGATCAGTTTCAGTTTGAAGTCTATTTTGTCAGATGTTAGGGTCCCCTTTGATTGGAGTACTTTGGCTTACCCTTTTACTCGAAAGTGGTATCTATCTTTAAAGCTATGTTTCTTGCTCAGCAGTGGTGGCACATGCCTTTAATCACAGAAGTTAGGAGACAGAGGCAGGCAAGTCTCTGTGAGTTTGAGGACAGCCTGGTGTACAAAATTGAGTTTCAGGACATCCAGCACTGTTACACAGAGAAACATTGTCTCAAAAAACCCAGAAAAACTGTTTCTTGTAGTTAACAGATATATGAATTTTGCTTCTTTATATATTCAGCTAGACTGTGTCTTTCCATTAGAAAACTGAAGTCATTAACAGTTAAAGTTATTATTGAAAGTTGTATTGACTGTAGTCACTGAGTTGCTCACTTTAGTTTTTTTTCGTGTGTCTGTGTGTTCTCAGTAGTATTTAATGTTTTAGTAATTATGACTTCATAGTCCTTTCCATAGTCTCTTGGTTATGCTTTATTTCTCTCTTCACGTTTAAATATTGCTTCTTGCATTTTCATGTAGTGATATTTAATTTGTATTTTGATAAATAAAACTTTCCTGAAGACCAGAATGCAAAACAGCCACACTAGTCAGCCATACAGGCCAGGCAGTGGCCTTTAATGCCAGCAGCTACACTAGTTAATCACAGAGGTTAGGTAGTGGTGGTGAATGCCGTTAATCCCAGCATTAGAGAGGAATATAACGTGGGAGAAGACAGGAACTAGCTCTCTTTCATTAGGAAGATTTCATAGATGTTAAAAACTCTAGTGGTTTGGCTGCTTTGCTTTTCTGATCTTCAGATTGAACCCCAATATCTTTCTCTGGGTTTTTATTATTTGTGCTATATTGGCACCCAACATGGGGCTCAAACCCATAACCCTGAGAATAAGAGTCTCATGCTCTACTGACTGAGTTTGAGTTTGTTGGATATATTTCTTACATGTTTATACGATGGAAAATTTTTTTTTCTTCAATGATAGCATATATTTTTTGATAGGTATATTAGTCTAGGTTGTCAGTCACTGTCCTTTGGGATTTAGAATGCATATTACAGCCATATCTTCCAACTTTTAAAGTTCCACTGAGCAGTTAAGTAATATTTTGATGTATTTTTCTTTATATGTGTCTTCTGGTTTTCTTTTCTTGCACCTTTCAATGTACTTTGATTGTTACGTATGCTAGTGTTTTAACTACGATATGCCACAGGGATATTCTTTTTTCTCTTGTCTGTTTGGAGTTCCTGTGTGCTTCTTATATCTGTATGATCATGTTTTTCCTTATTTTTGGAAATTTTTCTTCTACGTTCTATGCCACTGACCTTGAATTCTTCTATCTCATTTATTCCTAATTTGAAAGTTTGGCCTTTTATGCATGGGGATATACATGGATAGCTTTGCATCCTTCTACATGCTGACATCCAGTTTTGCCACCACCATTGTTAAATATGCTTTCTGTTTTCCACTGTACAATTTTGGCTACTTTGTCAAAAATCAAGTGTCTATAAGTGTGTGGATTATGTCTGATCATAGTGGAATAAGCCTGGTTTAAAAACAGCAATAGAAAACACACAATACACATTGTCATAGATATTAAAGAATACCCTATTGAATAATGAATTGATAATTGAAGAAATAACAAAGAAATGTAAAATTTACTAGAGTTTAATGAAAGTGTATAATTTGGCTTCCTTGTCAAAAATAAAGTGTTCATGGGCATGTGGATTAATATCAGGGTCTTCTATTCAAGTTCCTTGATTCACTTGTTAGTTTTTATGCCAATACTGTGCTGGTTTTATTATTATAGCTCTGGAGTAGAGCTTGAAGTCAGGGATGGTGGTAACTCAGGAAGTTCCTTTATTTTAGAGGATTATTTTGACTATCCTGGGTTTTTCACTTTTCCATATGAAGTTGTCAAAATTTGGGACAATTTGGACTTAAAATAACTTATTCAGATGATTGTAAACTATTGAATAAAATGCATGAATCCAAAGTTATATCCATAAATGAATATTTTTCATAATTTATAGTTTTAATTATTCAAACTTTTTATTCTACAAATCAATAACTAAAAATAGATAATTAACCTTATACTTCAATGTGTTAGGCAGGGGTATCCAGAGGAATATAACCAATAGAGCATATATATTACACATAGGAATTTATCGTATTAGCTTGCACAGTAAGGCTGTGTACTCCATCAATGACTGTCTACATAGTGGCAATGCTGAGAACCCAGCAGCTACTCCATCTGTAATGATGAATGCCTTGGTCGTTTCAATCAAATGTAGACAGCCTAGAACATTTTTATAGTTTCTGTAACTCCAGATACAGAGTATCTGATGCCGTCTTCTGACCTCTGTGGGTACCCTCATGCACTCATACAGATGTGGACCAATACATAAATAAAAATAAAAATTACAATTAAAGAAACATGAGCAGTATGGATTCTTTTTGGTCTCAGCCTCCAGCCTCATAGCTCCAGAGCATCAGGATCACTTAGGCACCCAACAGACAGCCAACATTCTGCATAGATTCTGCACTAGATGCAGTGTGTAGTTTTTAGATGACAAAGCATCTAGAATTGGCCAACTGAGACCTCTTCTGCACATACTCAAAAGAAGGAGCAGTGAACTCTAAGTTCAAGATTTTGATTCTAAGGAAGCTTGCTGGGAAGAACTGGAAGGGAAGAATAACTAGAGAAAGGGGATTTATTGGAATGCCACAGGAAATAAACATCTTTTACACACACACACACACACACACACTAAACAAATCCTTAATCATTAAAAATTTTAAATATCTGATATGTCAGTACACAGAATGAATCTTGAGAGCCAAAAAGCACCTTCTACCATTCCTCACAAATAATTAGCGGATTACTCTTATGTACGATATGGTGTGGGTGCTATGGAGATAGACCTATCTTCAACATTTGCATTTGGTATGTACTGAATCTGTTGTTCATTTACTGTATTTTTGAAGGACATTTTTAAGAGTTGTTAACAGAATTTGAGATGTAGGTGACTTGGTAGAGTTCTTGCTAGCTGTGCATGAAGGCTCAGGAACATCTGAAGCACAGAAACCAGGTATGGTGGTGTATGCCTGTAATATCAACACTCATGAAGTAGGGGCAGGAAGATCAGAAGTTCAAGATCATATGTCCTCAACTATAAATTTGATGCCAGCTTGGAATACATGATATTTTGTCCCCTCTCTTCCCAAGGTTGTTAATATTGCCTACCTCACTGCTTGTATGTGTCAAATGATGTTCATGCACTCAGTTGGGTTTTATTTTGGTGTCTTTGGAAAGGGGTGTGGAGACAGAAGTTAGGATATCTAGGCTCTGTATGTGTTCTACTACATATGCTAGGTTTCAGAAATTTAAAAATATCTATTTCTATTTTGAATACTTGAAAAATCAGTATTAATTTACATTATTTTTTGATACCTGAAAGATTTTTTTTATTGTTGTCATTGTTTGTTTGTTTGGAGACAGGATCTCTCTTTGTAGCTTTAGCTGTCCTAAAACTCACTATGTAGGTAGGCTGGCCTGGAACTTACAAAGATATCTGCCTAGCTCTGCCTCCCAAGTGCTGAGATTAAAGGTGTATGACACTACACCAGCTATGATACCTGAAATTTTAATGAAAGAACAGGGAGTATATATCTTCTCATGTCCATCGATATGTATCAATATTTAATGGCTACACAGAATTAAAAGATACTGATCTATGAATTATATAACCAATCTTCTCTGGTGGATGTGTAGGGTTTTTCCAGTTTTTTAATGAAGTGATACTTTAAATCATCAAAAGATAAATAAATGTGTGTGGTGTTCTACTACTTGAATAAAGGGGTCTTAAAGCTTTTTCCATGCAAGCCTTCCTTATCAACCTCCCCTCTGCTCTTTCCCTGTATTCCACATGTATGTAATATTTATCGCATTTCTCAAGTGGCTATACCAATTTACCAAATTAAGCAAATTAATTAAATAGAGAATGTTTCAATATGCACGAGAAATAACATGGCTGTGATATCACACAAAGTATCTGTATTAGTCAGGATTCTCTAGAGAAAAAGAACTTATAGAATGAATCTCTACAAATAATATTAATATATTACTAGTATATATTAATAGTACTTAATATATAATGTATATCTATAAATGGGATGTATTAGAATGACGTATAGGCTGTGTGATCCACCCTACCCAACAGTGGCTGGCTGTAAATGGAAAGTCCAAGAATCCAGTAGTTGCTCAATCCTTGAGCCTGGCTGTCTCAGCAGGTCTTCAGTGCATGCTGGAGCCTCAAAGAAGTAGGTTCTAATGCTAGTGGAGGGATGGACTTGCTAGAGAGGTGAGAGCAAGCAAGCCAAGAGCAAAAGCTTCCCTCTTCTACGTCCTTATATCGACTTCCAGCAGAAGTTGTGGCCCAGATTAAAGGTGAATCTTCCTGCCTCAAGATTTGGATCCAAGGTGTATGTCTCATAAGTCTTATTACCTTAAAGGTTCAGACTAAAATTGGGCCTACCCACTTCAAAACAAGCAAATAAAATAAAACCCTCACAGGTGTGCCCTCAATTTCTGGATTCAAGTTAACTCCAGATGTAGTGAAGTCACCAGTCTTGTTCAAGGCCTCTGGTTCCTGATACACCAGCATCATTGGATCCTCACCAGATCTCCTCTGAGATATCTTGTGGCTGCCACAAGTTTTGGAGATCTTGTGGGTATTGTTCCACAAGACCAGTCTCTTCACCAGCTCCAGGAATTCCTAGATGGGGTAGATGCTAGGGTGGGTCCACCCAAGGCCTGGATGTGGGCCTGCTTGGTAGCCAAGCTGGTTAGTCCAGATCCTTGGGGCCACTAGCCTCCAGAGAGGGGGTGGAGTTATCTCCCCTAGATGCATGCCCTCAGGGTCAATTTACCCTGGGCTGTGGTGAGGGGTGAGGGCCTTCTCTCCAGCATTCAGGGGCCAGCTGTCTTGCTGTAGTGTCCAGCGAGAGGCAAGGCCAGCTGTAGTCATCTTATCTACTTGATTTCTGAACTCCTCCTGAGCTGAAGTCCCCTTTGGATGAACATTTACATGAGCAACATGTTTCTGCACATCCCCCTTTTTCCCAACTGAAAGCAAATTGCTTCTGTTGGCTCTTACAGACAAATCCTGAGAAAAAAATAAAGGCATTTGCTAGATCAATAGCTACATATCATGTACCAGGACATGTGTTATTCTGCTCAGGCGAGGACACCACATCTGGTACAGCAGCTGCAATTGGAGTCACTCCCTGATTGAGTTTTCAACAATCAACTGTCATTCTCCACGATCCATCTGTCTTCTGCACTGGCCGGGTAGGAGAGTTAAAGGGAGATGTGGGGGGAACCACTACCCCTGCATATTTTAAGTCCTTGATGGTGGCACTGATCTCTGCAGTTCCTCCAAGGATGCGACACTGTTTTTGTTTCACTGTTTTCCCTGGCAGAGGCAACTGTAAAGGCTTCCCTTCAGCCTTTCCAACCATAATAGCCCTAACTCAGCAGGTGAGAGAAATAATGTGAGAACTCTGCCAACTTCCAAGTATATCTATCCCAATTGTACATTCTGGGACTGGAGAAATAACAACAGGATAAGTTCAGGGCCCAATTGGAACTACTGTGAGTCAGACGTTAGCCAAATCTCCATTAATCACCTGGCCTCCATAATCTCCTACTTTAACCGGAGGGCCACGGCATTTCTTGGGGTCTTCTGGAATCCATGTCAATTCAGAACAAGTATCCAACAAATCCTGGAAAGTCTGACTTTTTCCTTTCCCCCAGTATACAGTTATCCTCGTAAAAGGCTGAAGCTTCCTCTGGGGAAGGATTATAGAAAAGATAACAGTAAACTTTAAGGTAATTTATCCAGGTCCTCCCTCAGAAGAAGCTGGCCACCCCTTCATTTAAGGGATCTGGGTCTGGAAACTGCTCAAGCTGGAAACTGGTCCACAGGATGAGACCGCCTTGACCCAATGCAGCCTTTCATTTGTTTGAGATTTTTTTCTGTTTATATACATCAAACAAAAATTCAGTGGTTTTCTTATCTATTTTATGCCTGGAAATACCATGATTGATTACCCAGGACCAAAGGTCCATACGAGTCAAGCCATCATAAAATGCACTCTGCCTATACTGAACATTTACAGGTCAGGCCATTATGGACTTTGCATTGGTGATGCTGCCCTTTAGGATAACTGCAATCACCTTGCCTTTGGTCCTTCAGTGCTGCCACCTGGCCCCTGCTATCTTGGGGCCCAATTAATCCCATTGCTTTTAATTCATCCAAATGAGCAGCAGTGTCTCCAGCCCTAAGGTCTGGCACAAGAGAAAGAACGACAGCAAAGCTCATCAAATGTGCTGGTGCCCCTCACCATTCTGCATCTTATAGGATTAGTGAAGGGTCTGTCTTCTGGGCCTTCCCATTGCAATTTCCCTGAGCCTTACAATCCCTTCATCAACACTAAGCCGAGGGATATCAGGTATCTCCAACTCCTTTTTGGTAGCCCAGATTTTGACAAATGCTTCAGTCAACCATTCAAATAAACTTTTGACATTTTTAACTGTTCAAGCCTCTATATTACACCTAGAATCTCAACTAAGAAGGCCCATATCAATCAGCCTGATCAGTTTTATATTTTTCCACTATTATGCCTTGAAATTCATTCCCACCCACAATCCCAGACTTCTGTCTAAATGAATTAGCAAACTCACTGTGTTATTTAGTAGTGCAGTGCACCTCCTCAAAGACTACACCATCTACCTCCCCTCTAGGAGTCTGCTTTGCTTTAAGTCTGGTTATAGATTCAAAGGGACATCAGTATTATCTTGCCTGGCATTTCCTTCACGAAAGGTTACTGGTAGTTTAGCAGACAATGAAGGATTAATTTCCTCAGTCAAAAGTGGAAAGGGAAGATTTCAGGGAGTGGGGGTGTGAGTACATCTGCTGATGGTGGAGAGACCACTTCCCCTGGTGGGATAAACCCTGGAGAGCCTGAGAATTCAGATTTCTCGACTTCTGGAGGGTCTTCCCACAGTCCCCATCCCTAGGTACAGGATCTCATTCTTTACCAATTAACGTCCTTACTTTAACCACTGACACCTTATAAGACTGGGACTTGAATTTTCACTCTTATTTAGCCAATCTCATAATGAGGGCTTTGGTTTGATTTTCTATAACTTGAGCTCTGGCTACTGGAGAGAAGATTCTCTGCCAGGGCACACTTGGAAACCTTTAGACTGTTTATTTGCATCTGGAGCTGTTCAGTTTTATCACTGAGTTCATTGTTTTCTCTTCACTGTATTCTGAGATGCTAGAAGCTAGTTAACTTTATCAAGGAACTCATTCCTATCCTTTGTCAACTCATCCAGAGATGATAAGAGCAACAAACCAGCATCAGAATTTTCTTTATTTTTCCACAAACTCTCAGAATTTTATACACAGAGTCACCAAAACTGTTGCCACCAACAATTGGTGAGTCAGAATAATTAAATGATATATATAAGGAAATAACTCCTTAAGTTTGTATAATAGTTCACACCATGAGCTTTTAAGTCTGTCTGAGCTCCCAAGAGAGGCTTCAATAACTGGAGAAGCTTTGATATTTGTAAGTGTTGATGAAATGAAGAGCCTATTCTAGATACTTATAAAGGTCATTCTTATCCTTCTATTGTTTAGATCCACTCTTGGCACCAAAATCTGTATTAGTAAGGGTTCTCTAGAGAAACAGAACTTAGAACTTACAGAATAAATCTCTCTCTCTCTCTCTCTCTCTCTCTCTCTCTCTCTCTCTCTCTCTCTCTCTGTGTGTGTGTGTATGTACACATATGTGTATATACATGTGTGTGTGTGTGTGTGTGTGTGTGTGTGTGTGTGTGTGTGTACGGTGGAGAGACTACTTCCCTAGGATTCAGACAATTACATGCACACCTGATCAGTTGTCATTTGAGGACACTTAAAGCAATAATAGGAGTAGTCTGATGACAGGGTACAAGGAGTAATAAAGTTACAAGTCCACAGGATGCTCCATGCTCTTTGCTCTAAATAATCCAGCACGCAATATGCACAGTGTCTTTTGCTTTCACAGATAGGCCTGTCATCATTCATCCAATATGATAAGGGGACTCTTGATAAGTATAATCCATATTTCCTTGCCTCAAACTTTCTCCCCTCTTCATACTATATTCCTTCCTTGCCCAGCACTGCTCTCTAAGAGAAAATAGTGAGCAAAATCCACTATCTAGGTCCTTATCTGTCCTGTGCATAATGTCAATCCTCAATGTATACCACCATCATATGACATGAATAAGAACTGTGATGATAGAGAGAAAGAACCCCTAGTCTCTTAATCACCTTTTAAACCAAGCTTGGTGCTGTTGCCAGGTCCTGTTCCTAAGTTATTGTTGAATGCTGCCCTCTCGTATGATATGGCCACTGAACTTGAACCTGTCAGAACTATGATTCCTGGACAGAGACCAGCGCAAGACTGGGTCCATTAACTTTCTGTCCTGGCATGTGCTGTGGGAGAGCTCACAAGGCACTGCCCACCACAAAGTCTTCATAGAAATTTAAGGGTTACAAGGGAAGAAACACAAGTCTCCACCCCTCTTCAAGGGGGGTTAATAGGTAGTTAATGGTTACAAGGAAGGGTTGCTCATGAGGCCATGCCATTCCATAGATATACACATTGTTAATAGTTATGGGTAAAATAATATTTTTCTTCAGTGGTGTAGATACCTGTAAGTTGCTCACGATCCTGTAAGTAACCCCAGTTAAACTCACTGTTTTACCAATCTAGACTTGAAAATAATTAGTTTTTCATTGGTGCCCTATCTTGGCTGAATAGATATTTGCTCTTCTCTCTGGGAAAAAACTCCAACAACACAAGCTCTAAGTTCAAGCAATATTCCTGCTTCAACCAGCTAGTAGCAAATAGCTGATATGTGTCCCCTTACCCTGTGAGGCCTCATTCTTAGACCAGCTAATAAACTGCAGGGCGCAGCTTGAGTATGCATTCCTGAAATTGTTCTGATAACAACCTCAGAGCCTAATCTTGTTCTTCCTCCAGGATGAGATCTCTAAGGTCCCAAAGGCACAAGACTTCTTTTTTAGAAAATTTGTTAACACTGTGCCCTGAATTACTTACATAACAGTGTGGAGAAGGAAAATACCAGGAACCCTGAGATTCCTGTCTTCCCAGTTGGTAAGGAAATGTGAAGCAGAGGCAGCACTGTTGCTATTTCCATTTCTGTCTGGTTTTTCCCCTATCTTTACATCCACTCAGGGACTTCTTTTATTAGGCACCCTGTACAATGGGAATACATACCTAGGGACTGTAAACAACTTCCATCCATTCTCACAGGTCAGACCATACAAGATGGCACTAGAAGTGGCAAATCTCCCTTCAGTGGATATCATAAACAATATTGCATTATTGATGCTTTTCCTGAAAAACTAGAGAGATACAAATGAAGTGACTGATGGGGCATTCTCAGAGTCTCTTGAAAATACTGTCAGTATCCAGTTTTCTATAATAAACATTTTAAGAATTTTAAGCAGAAAGAATAGGATGAAACAGCAAAGACCCATCTTTTGTGTGTGTTTCTTTGGATTGTTTTGTCGGATTAAAGAGAAAGTCTTTCATACCAAAACTTTCAGACCCCACTCCTGTTTTTTCTTATTCTGTGTTAAGTGAATTATGGCTGTGTTTGGTATATTAAGAAAATACATGGAATATGGCATGAATGAGGGAGTGGAATGCTCTGAAACATTGTCGTCTGTGGCATAGCATGGCTGTAGTACTCATGAGCCCTCAGCAACTATGGTTGCCTATGGAAGACCTACATAAAACTAGGCTCTTAACATTCCAGCCTGGATCGAAGAGGGGGCTCATAAGGCCCCACACCTCCCTGAAGAGCCGCTGGTAGTTAATTATTGATGAGAGACAGTCATTTTCTTCAGTGATGTAGCCACTGCCCATACTCTAGTAAATGATGTACCATTCACGATCATGCAAACAACCTTAATTAAACTTGGTTGGTCAGACAAACAAACAACCTGAAAAGGGGAACGTTATTAGAAATAAGAATGGAGGGGGATGAAAGAAGGTAACCAGGATGACAATAACATATATATATGTATATATATACATGTGTGTATACACACACACACACACACACACACA
>NC_022016.1:32962974-32976229 GCF_000317375.1 Microtus ochrogaster
GAGAGAGAGAGAAAAGAGAAAAGAGAAAAGAGAAAAGAGAAAAGAGAAAAGAGAAAAGAGAAAAGAAAAAGAAAGGAACCTCTGTCAGGCCTGTCATTCCAACTACTCAGTACACTGAAGCAGGAGGATGTCTTCTGAGTCTAGAGTCCCAAGACTAGCAAGAACACTCTAGCAAGACACTGACATAGAAATGAGAAAGTTGTTCGCAGCTGAGTCCTTGTGTAGCTCTATGTGCTACAAGAAACAGCAAAATAGGAGATTATGCCCAAATGGAAGTATTCACAGAAAAGGGAGCATTTGAGATATCCTGAACATTCATATCAAGATAGGTACAAGCTATAGATTATCGTAGTATGTTGTCTGTGGCTGTAACAAATAACATCAAGCTTGGAGCTTATTTAAAAATGCATGCTCATTTATTTACATCACAGGTTTGACGATAGAAAATCCAAGAGTCGATGACCTTACTGTTTGGGCCTATTTCGAAAACCGTAATCGTGGTCAATGTCATCATGATGGTGTGAACAAGTGACAGATGGAGTCATAAGATGGGAAGATGAGGGAAAGTAGCACATCTTGCTCTTTTCTTAACAAACTGTCCTCAAGTGACAAATTGTAGTCCTGTGAGTACTACAGTAATTCTCTTTCAATGTGGAATCTCCATTGATAGATTTAATTACTTTCCCCATGCTCCAACTCTTAATATCATCACAGTAAGAAATAAAATTTTAAGCATAAATCTTTAATGAATAAATAATATTCAAAATATATAATCCTTGAAAGGATGGTACACAGCTCTGGGAAGAAAACAGATAATGCAGGCTGTATAGGTTTGGAGCAGAATTAGGATCTCCTACTGAGTGGGATTGACATAGAGGAGGTCTTAGAATGGAGTGCACATGTTAAACATTTGCTTTGGCTCCAATCCCAAAAATCAGAGATTTAATTGTTGATTTCTTTTCAAATTTTGTGGACAAGAACCCTATCCAATTGTTTCAGATCAAATGCCCAGAATTCAGTAAATATTTATATTTATATCTATATATGTACATATATTGAGATGAATTAAAGGTATAATACAATGGTAGAATGCTTGCTGGCAAAGATGAGGCATCATGTTTAATTTCCTTCTCTTCAAAAATACGAAACAAAAGAAAAACAGATGTCATGAGTACCTACTATCTGTAAAGCACTAGAATTAAACATCGATTATCATTTTCTAAGTTTCAGACTTATAATGAAAATTTATAAAACACAGCTATTTCCTGCTTGAATAAAAATGAAAACATGATTCCTTCTCTACAAATCCTCAGACTACATCTAGTATCTCTTGAAATACAGTTTTGACATTGTTTTTTATCTTTAACTTATTTACACTGACAAGTAAGACACCTCAAACAAGACCAATGACTCTTTGCAATTAACACTTGCAAGCAAAGATAAATGGATAAAAGGATTTACTGCTTGACTCACTGTGTCAAACTACAGCTTCCATAATGAGGCTGATTTTTCTCTTTTCTTCTTTTGTTTTTTCTCTTAAATTTTATTTTATTTAATTTTTGGGTGGGCGGTTGCCTGGGCAGAGGGTGGATACAAGGGAATGGAGACATGAAAGATGAATGGGATAGAGATACATGATGTGAAAGACACAAATAATAAATAATAAAAATAAATGTAGTCCTTGGTATTTCTTACATTTAGTAGTCAGAGTAACTGGATGTGAACGTGACTCCTTCCTTTACTGACTGTGTATCTTTCTAGGAAACCCATTATCCCCTGAGTCTTGGGAATTTTTCCATATATACCATAGTTCTTCTTCTTCTTCTTCTTCTTCTTCTTCTTCTTCTTCTTCTTCTTCTTCTTCTTCTTCTTCTCCTCCTCCTCCTCCTCCTCCTCCTTCTTCTTTTTTGTTTTGTTTTGTTTTGTTTTTTTTGGGTTTTTCGAGACAGGATTTCTCTGTAGCTTTGGAGCCTGTCCTTGAACTAGCTCTTGTAGACCAAGCTGGCCTAGAACTCACGGAGATCCACCTGCCTCTGCCTCCCGAGTGCCGGGATTAAATGTGTGTGCCACCACCACCCAGAAGTACCTAATTTCTTACTATTAAAAGGCTGGAATATAGTTATATAACTATCTCCGCTTAATGCTAAGTATACCTAATCTCAGAGGATAGTCTGGAGTATGGGATGTTATCATTATTACCTCCAATATGCAATTGGGCATAGTATATGTCAGATTATTCTGTAGGGTATTACAAAGGCAGAATTAGGGATCATTTTATAGAGATCTTTCACATGGGAACTATCACTCAGTTCATACTTGTCAATAGTGCAAAAGCTACGAGCTCAGTGCTCCAGTTAGATTAACCTTTTGCTTTCTGTCTACCCAATCTGGGTCCCAACTCTAAGTAATAAAGGAGAACTCCTTTCTAATTTTCTAACTTCCTAATTTCCATCTCCCTCTGATAACTAGTATTAATTAGAGTTTCTCTTGTGATAAAGACCATGATCAAAAGCAATTTTGGTAGGAAAGGGTTTGTTTCATCTTACGGCTTGTAGTTCATCATCCAGGGAAATCAGGGTGGGAACTCAAGACAGGAACTGATACAGAGGCCATGGAAGAGTGCTGCTTACTGGCTTGCTCTCTGTGTCTTGTCTAGCCTACTTTCTTATACACCCCAAGAAAACCTGCTCAGAAGTAGGCTGGGTCCTTCCACATCAATCTCGGTGTTTGTTAGTGTTTTCTATCTCTGTGAAGAGACACAATGACAACAGCAACTCCAATAAAGGAAACATTTAATTGGGAGAGCTTACTCACAGTCTCAGAGGTTCAGTCCATTATCATTATGACGGGGAGCATGATGGCATGCAGGCAGATAAGGCTCTGGTGCTGAGAGTGCAACATGTTGCAGGCAACAGGAAGTTGACTGAAAGCCACACTGAGGGAAGCTTGAGCAAAAGAGACCTCAAAGCCTTCCCCCATAGTGACACACTTCCTCCAACAAGATCTGACTTCCTAATGGTGGCACTCCGTTTGGGGGCCATTTTCTTTCCTACCACGACAGTCACTAATTAAGAAAATGTTACACAGGCTTTCCCACAGGCTGATCTTACATAAGCATTTTCTCAATGATGTTTCCTCAGATAATGCTAGCTACTGTCAAGATGAAAAAAATAAAATAAAAACTGATCCCTTGTCAACTTGACACACATATATACTATTCAGTTACAACGTTCCCTTTTTGTTTATCCCCCAAGATCTCATAGTATTATCAGTATCTCAACATAGAATACATTTCAACCTTTAAAAGTCCCAGAGTCTTTAAAAACTCAGATACTTTAAAAGTTCAGTCTTTTCAAAACATTCAACTCTCTTTCAGATTCCACATCCTTTCTAAAACACATAAACTTCCTTGACCCCTCTGGACCCCCATTTCTATGTCTTCTAGAAGATTTCCCCTCAAGGACGATGATATCTTCTTAATAACAGATGATTCTTCAGCTCCAGCTGATCACTACTGATTGCCCCAGCAAAGGAAAAGTTTCTCTTTAGTGATTTTTAATTCACAACATTGATCCTATTGCTATAGGCCTTAAAGGACTTTCAAAACTGTCCTCTGGTTAGGTATGGTGACACATGGATTAAATCCCAGCACTCAGGAGGCAGGTGAACTTCTATGAGTTTGAGGCCAGACCACACTGCATATTGAGTTCCAAGCCAATCAAGGCTCCACAGTGTGATACCTTGTCTCAAGAAACAAACAAAAATCCTACCTTCTGAAACTGTACAAGCCATACTTCCATTGTCTGCATTGTTCACAGCATCTTCAAGGCTCTCCTAGAGCATCCCACTGAGCTCTCAACAGTCAACAGCTTTTCAAGTCCAAAGTTCCAAACTCTTTGCACAAACCTCCAAAAACAAGATAGTCAGGTCTGTCACAGCAATATCTCACAACCTGGTACAATATTTCTGTTTTAATTAGGATTTCTATTGCTGTGATAAAATACCATGACTCATAGCAACTTGGGAAGGAAAAGGTTTATTTCATTCTTTAGCTCGTAGTCCAAAGACAAAGGACATTGGTGCAGGATCTCAGAGCAAGAACTGTTGAAAAGGATATGCAGGAGTGCTACCTACAGGCTGCGGAGATTGAATAAGAAGGGTTCCAATAGGCTCATGTATTTGAGGGTTCATTTACCAGAAAGTGGAACTATTTCAAAGGAGCTGTGGTCTTGTTGGAGAAAATGTGTCACTGGGGGTGGGTTTTGAGGTTTCAAAAACCCAGGACCAACCTAGAGTCTCTTTCTGCCTCTGGGTCAAGATGTAGCTCTCAGCTACTGCTCCCATGCTTGCCTCTATGCACCACACTGTGATAATGGACGGAACCTCTGAAACTGTAAGCAAGCCTCCAATTAGATGTTTTCTTTCATAAGAGTGGTCCTTGTCATGGGTTCTCTTCACAACAATAGAATACAGAATAATACAGAAGTTGGTACCAAGGAACAGGGTTATTTCTGTGACAGACCTGACCATGCTGCTTGTTGGAAGAATGTGGACTTTGAAACTTCAGATTAGGAAAGAAGTTGAAAGTTTTAGGTAGGGCTTAATGGGCCATCCTAGTAGGAACATGAAAGATGGTGGTGCTGAGGGTGATGTGGAATTTGGGGGCCTGTCTCAAGAGATTTTAAAGGTGAAAAATATTAGTAAGTGGCCTAGAGATCATTCTTAAGATATTTTGGCAAAGAATGTGGCTGATTTCTGCCCTTATCCAAAAATATGCTAAATTGTAGAGTTTTTTGATTAATGGCATTGGCAGAGGACATTTCAAAACAGCCCAATACTGGCGGTGTCATGTGGTTATTGATGGTCATTCTTATGCAGATCTATAATGAAAAGGTGGAAGTTGAGCAAGAAGAAATATAAAATGTACAGTTTACGGAGAAAAGGTGCACCAGGAGGTATAGTGGAGCTAAGTCCAGTGCTCAAGAAGATACAAAGTTTAAAAAAACAGCTGATCCTAAATGAAATAAAGAGAATAGTGACCCAGCTAAGCATCCATCTTGTGAAAAGGAATTAAAAAAAAGCTTAAGCAATGAAGGAAACCCTCTACAACAGAAAGAGGAAATGTATTTGAATGAGGAGACCAAAATTCCAACCCCAGCAAACAGCAGAACTTGGCAGCTTCACCAATGTGGTTCTGGCTTTAGAGTCAAGGATACCAGAAAGGGGTTGTGAAATCTCCCTCTGTGTTTAAGGAAAGCCTGCCAAGGCCAGGTGTGTGTCAGAGGTGCCTCTGCAAGGAGGCCCAAAGAAGCTGTGAAGGTGAAGCCTGGATTGTTCTGGAGATCTCAAGCTGGTGGAGATGTCAGAGTTGTAGGATAACTGCCAAGGAGAGTGGCTAGTACCAGATCAAGAGAGAGAAATTTATGTTGCAGTCAACAAAACTGGCAGGAATTGTAGTTAGGAAGAGCATTTTGACATCAGACATGGAGATGCAACATTTGGAGTTCGCCCTGCTGGTTTTAGGTGTTGCTTTGGTCCAGTATTTCCTCGCTATGTTCCCTTTGGGGATAGTAATGTATATCTTGTACCATTGTATGTTGGAAGTATGTGATCTACTTTTTTTTTGACTTCACTAGAGATTACAGTTAAGAGATTACAATGAGTCTCAGAAGCGATTTTGAACTCTAACCTTTTAAACAGTGTTGAGACTGTGATGGATATGGGGACTTTTGAAGTTGAACTGATGCATTTTAGACATTATGACAGGGCTATAAGGCAATGTGGGCCAGGGGGTGGAATGTGGTTTGAAGAACCATGGCCCCATAGACTCCTATATTTGAATGCTTAGTCACCAAGGAGTGACACTATATGAAAGGATTAGGAGGACTAGGAGGTGTGGCTTTGGTGGAGGAAATGTGTCACTGGGGATAGGCTTTGAAGTTTCAAAAGCCCATGCCAAGCCCAGCATCTCTCTACTTTTGGATCAGGAAACAGCTCTCAGCTACTGCTCCAATACTTACTGCATGCTTCCAACCATGATGATAATGGACGAAAACTCTGTAAGCAAGCCTCCAATTAAATATTTTCTTTTATACATGTTGCCTTGATAATGGTATCTCTTCACAGAAATAGAACACTGACTAAGACACTGGCTTGCTCCGCTTGCTCTGTTATATACTCTAGGACCTCCTTCTCAAGAGTGGCACTGCCCATAATGGACTGTACCTTCCCACATCATTTGCCAACTAAGAAAATGCCTCAGAGGCATTTAAAAAACCCACAGGCTTTCCTATAGGTCAGTGTTCCTGGAGACATTTTCTCAATTGTGGTTTCTTCTTCTTAGATAATGCTTGTCTTCGGTCAAATTGATGAAAAGCCAACCAGGACTGACACATCTCATGATTTGTTTTGAGCACATGTCAGCTACTATGCAAGTTTGGGGGCATGCACTAGGTAATAAAATACAATCCATAACACCAAGTAGATACATCTAGATGGGAAGGGAGATGGACATCTACCCGTTAAAAGAACAGTGTGTTAGAGTAAACAGGAAGGAGCACTGAATCTCTAAAGGGGTCTTTGTACACACTAATACACCCCTGGGACTTGGCTTTCTCATCCATAAAATAGCTGATAATTTTCATATACATTTTTCATAATCTTGTGCCAATGATAAAACTGAATGCAAGGTTTTTAGCTCAGTGCCTGCCTAGTGAGTGTGAAACTATTATTGATATTAGTGATTTCCATTTCTGCCATTACCGTCATTATTTAACAAATGGCTTCACCAGGCACTGTGTTTAAGTTTCAGAATATCCTACTTTATATCTTATTAATGTGATATTAATTTATTAATTAATTCCATTAGAAAGAATCTCCTTGTTCTCCATAATAATAACATGCTCCATAATAATAACATGAATTTTCCAAACTCATATTCTTTGAAGTGAAGTCCAGAATTTTCTCTGGATAGGTCTTATTTGCCAAGGGCAAAATCTCAAGTCATTATAACTTGGATCCAATACATTTGAGAACAATGTGATAGTAAGGTGTAACCCTCCTCCTCCCCATCTGTCTGGACCAGTGCTACACTGCAGGAAGAAACAGACTCATTGTACCTGCCTTACAATATATCAGTGTGAACGGAAGCCCTGGAGTTCCACCCTATCCACAAGTCAGGGCTAGGAGATATGAAGCTTGCGGCACGTCATTCCTATTTTTATTGTATCACTTCCATCTGCGTAATGAGGTCCTGCACCTACATTAAATTTGTGTTGTGAAGAAGGACAATAAGCATCGTTGTTCTGCTTGTACTATGACCAGACAAAAGCAAATGATATCAGCTCTGAAGTCCCTACTTCCAGTGGCTACAGAGGGTAATTGTACATTTTTGAATAGGTTCTTTGGGAAGCCAGAGTCTTGACTGAGTCTTCCTGAGAATGTCTGAAAGGTTTCCTAAATCATCTGCTAGCTGCTTTCTTCCTGTAACAAAAAGCTTCTGAAATGAAAAGTCTTTCTGTTAGACTGCTGTTCTCTGCGATGTCTTTCAGATACAACTTCATCCAGCAGAAAAAGGCCTTCCTCTCCTCTTCATCTTTTGAGAGACAAGTTACCACTTTCCTGAAATCCCTGTCCACATATTCGATTTACAACTATTTTTTAAAAGGGTCTTAGTTCATCTGGGTATTAGTAATGAATGGTTCTCATTTTTCATTCATCAAAAAGTCAACCGCTCTACTTCTTTTAAAAGTACTTTATTATAAATTAAAAGAGGAGACTTTGTGCTAACTTCTGGGACCCAATGTGATAGTATTTGCACAGATATTCCAGTAGGCACTGTGTTAAATGTAGATGCTTGCCTGGAGAAATAAATACAATTCATCCTGTTTGTTAATAGAGGCAGGAAATAGAAAGAAATTACAACAACATGTGTTTATGATCTTTGTGACAAAAGAAATTAGGATATTTGTATATTATATAAGTTCAGATTACTTACTCATTTTGAATGGCTTCCTAGAAGATATTTATAAACAGAAACTTGAAGGGACAGTAAATAATATCCAGCAGAGATGAATGTGAATTTTCCAGCTGGTAGAGACAACATATCTGATTTCATATATATGTCACAGAGAGCTTCTTTCACATGAAGATTAGGTTTTTATCTTAGATTTATGTGATGTTTAAACTCCATTATCTACTTGACCAGATATAGAATTATCTAGTGTTGTGGTAACTTCCTAGGGAGCCACAGACATACCTCTATTGAGGTAATCTCTTGCCAGCTGACTCCAGTTTGTGTCAAGTTGACAAAACTTAAAACAGCATGTCAGGGTCCAGTGGTAGCCCGGACCATAAATTATTTCTCTTGATTAGACCCCAATATAAACTATCTCTCTCTGGACTGGCGTGGAAGAGACGGGAATAAAGACATGACTCACATGGCTTTATTGGGAGGGAGATTCTCAGTGGTTCCTCATGAAGTCCTGAGTTCACATCCTGAAGATTTCCTCCTCGTTTATTCTCCAAACAGTCTTTATACCAGAACTTAACTTAGGAGAAATACATCAGCATTCTGTCTCCAAATTACAAAAGAAGGAGCAAAACTACATTCTGACCTTTTGTTAGGTTGGTGACAGCATGTCTGGAAGTTTACGTGGCCCTTCTCAGGTGTGGCCTATGGCTTGATAGCTTGGTTGCCACACCATGTGGAAATATGGGCCCACAACAGCTCAGTTAGAGCACTCAAGATTCCAATAATGGAACATGATTCTAATGTTATAGGTGGATATAAATAAAGGGGAAGCTGTAGAAGGAAATTGTCTTAGTGTGCTAATACTCCTAGCTAATCCTCTCTACTAACACCCTCATATATGTGTGTGTGTGTGTGTGTGTGTGTGTGTGTGTGTGTATGTACCAATGATAGATCAAAGTAATAATGAAGACTGAAACAGGTTGACATTTTCTATATCCTTTATGTGCTATTCTCTTCTATAATTCTGCTGACTTCTAGTAGCTAAAACACCTTTCTTTTTAGCTTGAGAAACAGGCACCAAAAAGCTGTTCCAAGCCTATCATTTCTATAAACTTGCTTGTCACAAAATTCCTGCCCATGGTCTTCAGTTGCATAGGCGAAAATTCTAACCTACCAATGATAGGAAAGGCACAAATTTATTGCCCACAAATCCAAAAACTATGGACTGGGACCCAGTCTGTCAAACAACTGTAATAAACCTGAGTTCTCCAACTCTCTGAGAGGTGCCTGGCTTCTCAGTGATCTGATTCTCAAAATAAAAGCGTAAGTTCATGAAAGTATAACTTTGTGAGGGCCATAAAATTTGGCTTTTCTTTTTTTTTTTTTTACAGCATGCTGGTTACTTACAGGAGTGTGGGTGATTCCCTGAACAACTACATCAACATGAAGTCCCACTCCGTCATGGATGGTGACTTTATGAAAGCTGCATTATGGAGTCATATTTTCAATTAACCTTCCATTTCCTATATATAACGTAGCATCTCCCAAGATCACTTGTAGATGGGTGAGGGAGTAATAGCTTGACAATGATCTTCTGACTCTCTCTAGGGAGTACCAATGGCTTTGTACCTTAACTGTAGGCCCGACTACTACTGCTCTAGTTGCTATGGATACCAGGTAAAGTTCAATATAGCATCTTTTTATGACCAGAGGAAAACATGCACTTAGGAAGCACACTTCTGGGCACATTAGCAATAGCTGAGGATATTAGCACACTGAGATTATTTCCTTCCCCAATTCTTCCCTTTTAAATGCTCACCTATAATATGACAATCATATTTCACCATTGAAATATTGTGTGTAATAACTGAGTTCTTTAGGTTTTGTCAACTTGACACAAACTAGAGTAACTTTGGAAGGGGGAACCTCAACTGAAGGATCACCTCCATTAGACGGGCCTATGAGCATCTCTATGAGAGCATTTTTTTTTAAATTAACAATTGATATTGGCAGACACAGTCAACCATGGGTGGTGCCATCCTGTGCAGATTGGTGGTCCTGAGTTGTATAAGGAAACAGGCTGTGCATTTCAATAAGCAGCAGTTGGCCATGGTTTTTGGCTTCAGTTCCAGCCTCCAGGTACCTGCCGTGGCTTTCCTCAATGATGAAATATAACCCATCAGCCAAATAAGCGCTTTCATCCCAAAAATACTTTTAGTCATTTTCAAACCACAACTACAGAAAAGTAAACTAGTACTCTAACTGTATAATGTCAATTAAAGGAAAGTTCCCTGGAGGTAGATGGGAACATTATAACCAATAATTTTGCTATTAGATTTTAATTACATGAATTTTTTTATGTAAATGAAAGCAAAATAATGAAATATATGTTTAATTAATATGACAACAAATCTCAACTACAATAAAATGTTCATAAAAATTGGGAAATCATATTATCTATTATGCCACCATTCAGAAACCTCCCCAGCCAATCACTGCTATGTGTTTCTGTATCTTTTTAGTTGTTATAATGTATAAATCACACATATTTTTCATAATTCCAAGAGCTGCTTTTTCATATCTGGCCTTAGAAAATGAGTGCATATCTTTTTCCTCACGGATGACCACCTGTTATTACTACCCAGCACACTGGGGTGGCAGCCTAGTGGCACAGAGTGTCCACGGCCAAATGCTACAGTGGTTCCGGTCCCAAGAAGTATAGGTGTATTTTGTTGGAGCTAAAAAAAAGATAAGCTTTCATATAAAGAAGTCCAGCTTCTCCTTGTGCTCTGAACCACCACTGTCCACTCTCCTTGCCCCTCTATTTAGGGTGGATTTAAATGAGTTTCACTAATAGAGTCTTGTTACAATCATGCAAATCCGAAAGCTTGTTTTAATCGTTTATCCTTCCCACTGAGCCAGCACAAGGGCTACCACTCTAGCATGCCAAGAGCATTTTTCCTCTCTATGATTTAATGCTCTTTAGGCTAAAGTGTGTATTCATTCTAATGTTGTCGTAAGAATGTCAAAGAAGCCTCTCGCTTTCTGACTGTGTGATCATGTTGGTGTGATAAATTGGGGAATGAAAGGGTGATGGGGCACAGAGAATGGTTTAGGGGCAGAATGTATTATGCATGCTATCTACTATAAGTGCATTTTTATATACAAATGCCTTTCTGTTTTTTTCTCAAATTAGGAAGGAATAATGTACTCTAGTCCTCCACAACTTAGAGACTTAGACTCATTCGGGTGGAACTAGAACGTTTTGCAGTTCAGTTAACTTGCATGCTGTCAGCCATTTTCACTATCCCAGCATATGAATGAGGACTCAGTTCTGAATGAGAGCTACAATTCCATCATGTCAGGGTTGCTGAGGTGTAGAAGTATTTACCCACTCCTAATACATCCTGGCTGAAAATTATCCATATAGCCCTCACGTAAAACATACTTCCCCAAAGAACGAGTATTACATTGAGAAAACAAGATAGTGTTCCTTCTATCTTTCCAACGCCCACTCTATAAGATGGAGGCTACACCTCCAACAACAAAATGAATGAGACTAAAAGAGACTGAAAACACTGGACAGCTTAAAGAACTCTGTAAATGGAGATCTTTCTTTTGCCTTGCCACCTATACATTCTGGTATATTTTTGAGAGATGGAGAAAGACTAGATCTCCAGAAACAGTTGTTACCTGGTAAAGAAAAAGTGAAAGTCTTCCTGGAAAGTCACATGCCCCTCAGAGCTGGAGAATTTCACCCGTGGACTTGCCTTGTACGTGCATGAGTGATGAAGCATACAAGAGAAGCTGGACATTCCAGGCTGAAGACTGATAAACAGACTTCTGTAGTCCACAGAAAATGAAAGGGAGCAGTTTGGAGTAGAATGAGCTGAACAGCTAAATCTTCAGATATTGTCCGTGAATGGGTGTGATTCTCAAGCTTAATATTAAGTTGAACATGCCCAGGAATGACCCACTGCAACATCATAGAAAAGATTCTGAGCACCAAATCTCAGACTACAGCTTGAGAACAAGAACAGCGTGTGTGTGTGTGTGTGTGTGTGTGTGTGTGTGTGTGTGTGTGTGTGTGTGAGTGAGAGAGAGAGAGAGAGAGAGAGAGAGAGAGAGAGAGAGAGAGAGAGAGTCAAGGTCAGGTAATGAACCTACCAGGAGAGCTGATATTCTGAAAAGAGACACTTTGCCTCTCCCCTATGGCTATCAGCCCACTGAAATGAGGGTTACGGAATGAATATTTCACCAAGAATCTGTTCACAGCATCAGAAAAGGTCTCAGCCCTGATGCTTGCTATTCAAAGGAGGAAGTTGTCTTTCAGAAAACAAATCCACAAACCTCCACAAATCTTGTAGAACTTATTGGACCACCTCATATTTTGACCAGAAATGATTAATTAAGCACTCTGCCCCTGACCTGTATTTATAGCCCACCCTGATGGTACTACCTTGAAGATGGACTTGGGGGTCACTGGACACCTTTTTGGGTGTTTTATCCTTCTCAGTGTGGCCACATTAAGTAAATCTTCATTGTCTTCTTTCCACTGTAGCTTGCCTCTTTAACTGTCATTTTGGTCAAAAGATCGTAGGGCCTACTTTGCTCTAGTTAGACCCTAAAAACTTACACAACACTAACATAGAAGCCTTTTTGTTCCTTTTGGGTCAACTAAGCTAAAAATGGACAAATCATCAAAAAGAGGTAAAACAGAATTTGGATTTGGGGCCTAATCTGGTAGAAATAGTCAACATAGAATCAGAACTGCAGCAAACCAGCATTCTGCTAGTGATACCAGGAGACATATAGTCTACCATCAAAAGCCAAATACCAAGGACACTCTCCAAAATTCTACTGCATATCCAGAATCAGGAAAGTCTGGAGAAATGATGTGTGGTAAAAGGCAACATGTGCCAATGGAAGGTGATGCAGATGGTGGGATTGTGCAAGACTCTAATGTAGTAGCTGTGATTCTGTGTTGAGTCTCTGGCTGGACAGGGGATATTCTGATGGCAGACACTCATTCATTCCTCTCCATTTACTGTCAGACTATTGAGAGTATGCCCTCAAAAGCATTAAGATTTCCCCAGAGATCCTTTTCTGGGCCAAGGGAAAGGGTGAAGCCCTGAAAGCCCTGGTAGTGGCCAGTGGAGGATCTTGTATTTCAGGAGGAGGCCTCACAAGGTTCAGACAGTTCACCTCACAAGGTTCCGACAGCCCACCTCACAAGGTTCCGACAGCTCACCTCACAAGGTTCCGACAGCTCACCTCACAAGG
>NC_022016.1:32976329-32983245 GCF_000317375.1 Microtus ochrogaster
CACCTCACAAGGTTCCGACAGCTCACCTCACAAGGTTCCGACAGCTCACCTCACAAGGGTCCGACAGCCCATCTCGCAATTCAGTATGTGTGCATGTGTGTGTAATCCAGACCAGGAAGACAAATTCAGTCATAAGTGGCTTTTAGACCTAAAGCAAAGAAAAACCAGTCTGCAAATTCACAACCCCAGAGAACCTAGACAACAAAGCGGAGCCTTAGGGAGACAGATACGGATCTAAATAGGAAGGAGAAAAAGACAAGATGTCCTGAGTAAATTGGGAGCATGATGGGTCACAAGAAAGGCTAGAAAGGGAAAGGGGAGGAAGGGATAGGAGTTAAGAAAAATGTATAGCTCAATAAAAACAATAAAACAAGAAAAAATGCCCATAGCAAAAAATAAAATAAAAAACAACTGAACTTATGTCATTGCCCCATTTGTTATGGTGAATAAATGTGTATAATTCTACAAAAGAAAAATATTGCAAATTAAAGTAATGTGTTTTAAATGCAATTTTAAAGAATATAATTTCACAGAAATCTGAAAACTAATAGATGGAATAGATATATCATGTACATTCTAAATATAAACAAATCTAGGAACCATGATGTTGACTGGACATTCAATTCAGCTCTCTGGATGCTCAGAAAGACGCTATCATTGGTGATCAGAAACTCAAGGCCATTCTGGTCTGTATAGCAATAATATCTTGACAAAAGGGAAAGTAAAAATGAAATGTAAGAAAGTAGAAAATAGAAGCAAACATGAAGAAAAGATTTTTTAAAATCTGGAGTGGCTAAATTAATATCAGACTGACCCCTTTTCAAAGTATGAAAAATTGCTAAGCATTACTGCCTATACCACCAATGCCAACACCCAGGGTTCAGAGAAAGGATGGATGCAAGTGTCAGGCTTGCTTGGCTGTATGGTGTGCTAAAGGCAACCCTGGGCTGCATAATGAGTTCATGGACCTTGGCCCTTGAGAAAGAGATTTCCTAAGATTCCTCATGGCTTCTCATCTGCTTCACATCCACAGAACTCTGCAGAAACCTGCAACCCAGAAATGCCAATAGAAAGACAAAATGGTTCACACAAAGCTGTTCCCTGTAAGCAAGATATTGCAAAGGATTGGTCCAAGAATAGGAAAGTTACTGGTTGTCGGGGTGCTGGTCGCCTCAAGAGAGGAGAAACTGCACCATCCTCTTACAGCGGCATGGCTCTAATTGCCCAGCTGGGTGGTGGAGACAATGTGCTAGGAGCCGATCTTCCATCTTCAGTGAAGCAAAGCAGGAGCTACTGCAGATGGTCACGTGTTGGAGGGAATGCACTCTTCACATTTCCCGGGAAGCAGGCAGTGATGGTGCAATGACTGATTCCATTGCATGTATGCAAGTGCAGGGTGTTTGGATGGGGCGTGGTGCTGTAGGTTCTCATAACTCTGTAGTGCCAGTGGTGTGTGGCTCTTCATATGAGAGTAGAGTCTTGACAAGGCAACCCTGGGTTGAGCTATTGACTACTAACACTAACAGCATGTTTCATCTGTCACTCGCGCCAACTGTCAGAAGGAGCCATTGAAATCTCGAGCTTTTATCTCCCCATCTAGCATCACTAAGACAGACTTTAATGGTGAAGTGGAGACCAATTAGTATGCTACATTCTCATTACCTTGAACTAATGTAAAAAGGACCCAACTGGAATCAGAGTTCCTAGTGACACAGAATCAGCTGATGCAGTAGGATTTGGTATCCTATCACCACGTTGAAAGCAGTTTGGGGTCAAATGGAGAAGTGAATATCTACTCCCCCAGTCTGTGTTGAGAGTGATTGAGACCCTATGTTTCCTGGTCATACCCACAGTGTCCTGCAGGAGCTGAACATACCCATCATGTAACCTCCAACAGATCCTATGACTGGTTCATATAAAGAACATCCAGAAAGCCTCCAAGACATGCACAGGTGTTGTAGAATATTATTTTAAGATGTGTTACATTTGTTTAGGCTGTGGAACTTTCGTTTTAAGGATTCTAAGATGTGCTTCATTCTTTTATGTTGTATTTGTTTAACTCTGAAGCTGTGATTCTTTGCCTGTCTAAAACACCAGAATGGTCTACCATAGAGCTGAATGGTCATAGGACAGATGGATCTGGCAGACAGAGAGGATAAATAGAAGGAGAAATCTGGGAGAAAATGAAGGAGGAGCAAGAACAAGGAGAGGAGGACGCTAGGCGCCAGGCACCCAGCCACACAGCCAGCCACAGAATAGGAGTGAAAGTAAGGTATTCAGGAATAGAGAAAGATAAAAGCCAGAGGTAAAGGTAGCTGTGATAATTTAAGATAAGAAAAGCTGGCTAGAAACAAGCCAAGCTAACGCTGGGCACTTAGAAGAAAGAATAAATTTCCATGTCATGATTTGGAAGCTGCGTGGCAGGCCCCACAAGAGCAAAGGGGCCTCAAAGAACCAAAAGAATAAAAATCAACAACTATACACAGGCCTGGAGACACAGCAAGGGTTCCACTGCTTTCCTAATACTTGTGAAGACTGTGTTTCATTCCTAAAAGCACAAAGCAAACAAACAAAAAGCTAATTAATTAATATATAAATACATAAAAAACAACAAAAGTCTCTTGAAATTTTTTCTACTTGAGAGTATTTTTATCTGACAAATTTTTACATTACTCCAGGTATGGAAATGTTTTTTTTTTCTGAGAAATGCTGCATAAATCTTGCTTTTACAAATCAAATTTACACATGACATGTAATGGAGTTAATTGTGTGCTTTGAGATAATTTAAAACTCATTCTAGTTACATACTGTTACATTCAGCATGTTCACAATTAGCTGACATCTAAGAAAAAAGCATGATCAATCTTGCTACGTTTTGGACCAACAAACATAATTAATTCCTATAATCCCAGTTGAATGCACAGCCTCAATTATACCATGTTCCATATTTCCCCTTTGTGATCTATTCATGTCCTTGACTCAGAACAACGCATGTGCATGTGTGTGTGTGTTTGTGTGTGTGTGTGTGTGTGTGAGAGAGAGAGAGAGAGAGAGAGAGAGAGAGAGAGAGAGAGAGAGAGAGAGAGGCGGTGACCAGATGTAAGACCATTTGCTGGAAGCAGAGAAAGCAATGCCTCCTAATTCCACAAAATATATTAGCAGCAGCATGTGGACATAGTGCGATAAGATCTGATTATGGCTTTGTGTGCTATTTTGAGTCAGTAAGGCCAAAAAATCCCTATCTTTTCCATTTTAAGACTCCTGTAAAAGACTGATGAAGAAATAATTTCCCCATTCCTTGTTGTTAGTGTATTTATTGTGCTGTTTCCCTATATAAAGACAACGGTGTTGTTCCCTACTGATTTTTACATTAGACTTCTCTCTTAGATTAGACTGCTTTTTTATTAGAATGAGCCAAAATGCTTCTGAATAAATCAGGACCACTCAAGTAAATGACACCAAAAATTAATCTTTCAACTTTATGCGGCATTACCACACCTATGTATATAGATATATAACACAGGTATGCAAATCAAATATTTACTAATGATAAGTCATAAAGAAATTTATTTTAGAAAAACTCCTAAAATAATAAAGAAGAACAAATCCTTGGCATAATATAATTTTATCCATTATTGACTATGAAAGCAAACTTGCACCTTAATCATATACATGTGATCATTTATTTTTACATAAAGAATTAAATCTTTACTGAATATTGAGAACATAAAACATGTTTGGTTTCGGCATCAACTGACTTGTTGATTTTATAATCATCAACGCTTAGAATGCCACTTTGCATGTATATATAGTACAAAGTGACAGCAGTGTACTTGAGGCCATTCAGAAAGTACTGGAACTTCTGTACTAATTTCAAGCCAAATTTCATTTAATGCCTTTTTAATGAAGCTTTAGTTAGCAATGCAAACAGCAATTTTTACGATCAAATATTCCAACAAAATCTAATCTGAAGATATACAAATTTGTTACTTCCATGCTAAGGAATTATGAGAAGATGAAGTTGGTGAAGTGCTTGATACAAGCACAGGGACTTGGAATCAGACCTCCAGCACTCAAGAAAAGAACTGGCTTATGGTGGCACATGTCTGAAGTCTCAGGGCTGGAGAGGCAGTCATTAGAGAGAGAATTCCAGAGCTTGCTAGTCAGAGACTCTATTTTAACTTTCTTTTTTTTAAAAATTTGTCTTTGTGTCTTTCACATCATGTATATCCATGCCATTCATTTCCCTGTCCCTTTGTATCTGTCCTCTGCCCTTACAACCTGCCAACACCCAAAATAAAAGAAAAGAAAATTTAAGAGAAGACAAAATCAGAAAATAGAAAAGGAACAATCAATCTCATCACGGAAGCTGTAGTGTGACACAGCAAATCTCGCAGTAAACCTTTTATCTATGCATCGTCACTTGCAAGTGTTCTTTCCAAAGGGTCATTGGTCTGGTTGAGGTCTCAGGTTTCTGCCACACTATCAATGTTGGGCGCTCACTGGGACTCCTCTTGGCTGTCCTGTTGTTGCCCTGTGGTGTGGAAATCCTGCAACTCTGAGTCTGCAGGACCAGTTCCTTCACATGCTTCGGCAGATCATAGATGGAGTGGATGTTGGGGTGGGCCAACTCATAACCCTGGTTCTGGGCCTGGGTAGTTGGTAGCAGGCTTGGTCAACCCACCAGCTCTCCCTTGTCTTCACCAGCAGGGTGAGCTCTCCTGTGTTTCTCTGGATAGTTCAGCCCTTGCAGGGATGAACCAGGGGCAGGGTCTGTTATCTCGTTTTCAAGTCCTCAGGGCTGTTTTCTCACACATACACATTCAGGGTAAACTCTACATTGGCCAGACATGATATAAGGGTCAATCTCCCAAGTGCTGCAGCTGATGAGGGGCAAGAACAGCTCTTCCACTCTTCTGACCTCAGGGCCAGCTTTCCCACCCCAGCCTCAGGTATTGATAGAGGGTAAGGGGTAGGGAGCATCTCTCCACTGCCCAAGTCACCACATGGCAGATGAGCAACGAGGACAGCTCTCCCATGCTCACAACCTTGGGGCTGGCTCATTCACACCTCCACCAACAGAACTTGACCAGATACTCTTGCCAAATTGGTGAGCTCCAAGCTCAATAAGAAACCTATCAAAAATTAAGTAGCAAATGGTAAAGAAGGCCATGCCTTGGACAGCTAGTAGCTGCCACCAATGGAGTAACAGTAATGAGAGTGATCCCTTGCTGAAGATATAGTTTAGGAAGTGATCGTGCAATAAGGGGCTGAGTGAATGAAACAGGTCCATGTATGAATAGGAATAAATGAAAAAAGTAAAAGATGCAGTTAAGTTTGCAGAGAGGGGTCTATTTCTGTTAGTGAGCAAGTTTTATGCTGTTGTTGTTGTTTTTGGTGGTATATGTATATATGTGTATGAGATGGGGTGAGGTGGGCAGGAGAGAGGCGGGGATACATCCCTAGCTGGCACACATTAATAAAGTGCTCTACTGTGAGATTTAATATGTGGAATTTAATTCCTTTACAAATGAATTCTGCAAGAGACATGTACAAAAGAAATCACATTTAATTATCACATTCTTTGACACAAAATTTAGAAGGTTAGAGTTTCTGCCATTAACTAAATACCAGAAAATTGCAAACTTCTCCAATAATCCTTTTCATTTTAAGGCAAGTAAAGAAAAAAACAGAAACTACTTTGAGATTTAATCTTAAACATGTCACAATGGCTACGATAAACAAAAACATGAGTTTTGTTTATCAGGACATAGGTTAAGAGGAACATTCATATATTGCTGGTAGAAGTGCAAGCTTGTCTAGTCACTATGGAAATCAGTGTGGTGGTTCCTCAGGAAGATGGGAAGGAATTGACCTACTTAAGACCCAGCTATACTACTCTTAGGCACATACCCAAAGGAAGGACCATCCTACCACAAGGACACTTGCTCAGATATGTTCATTGCAGCTTTATTTGTAATAGTCAGAAACTGAAAACAACCTAAATATCCCTCAACAGAAGAATGGATAAGGAAAATGTAGAATAGATGTTTATTAATGGATGGGGGGGTCTGAAATAGGAGAATCAAGTGGGGATTGGAAGGGGAGTAAGGGTAGTGGGAGGGAATACAGGGAGAGAAGACCAAAATTAAAGAGCATTTGAGGAGTAGTATGGAAACCCAATATAGTAGAGACTTCCTAAAATATATACATACATGCAGGTGATCTAAATGAAATTGCCAAATAATAGGGGAGGCAGATTCCCAAGTGGATTGGCTTACATATACTTGAGTTGTTGGCCAAAGGAGTTCCATGGGAATCTCCCCCAAATTCAGGCTGTGTAATCCCAGAACTTAGGAGGTAGAGACAGGCAAATCTCTAAGTTCTAAGCCAGCCTGTGGTCTACTGATATAGTTCCAGGACAGCCAAGGCTCCGAGAAACCCTGTATCTAAAAACACAAAATGGAAAAATAAATCCCCCCCAAACAAAAAAGAATATAGGTTGCTCTCTACAAACTGACCACAAGGTCCATATTTGAAACAAATACCTACACAGCTAATTAAACATTGAAATGATGATTTGGTAGCTACATAGAGCCTTTATTCCAACATTCCAGCATCTTTGGTACAAAAATGTACTATGCATGCTCTCAAAAAAGAAATATATACAAACACTTTATCTACAATGGTGTAACACCTGGACGTACATTAGGGCAATGATGGCACAAAGCTAAACAACCAAGAACTGATTTGATATAAGGCCCACTCCATGAGATAGAATTCATACCTGATGCTTCTTGAGTGACAAAGAACCTGAGACTAGATATCCCAGGGACCTATGGTAAAGCCAAATAACACTGGCCAAGGAAAGAAGAAAGGGAAGGAGGGAGGGAAGGAGGGAGGGAGGGAGGGAAGG
>NC_022016.1:32984253-32990969 GCF_000317375.1 Microtus ochrogaster
TGGGGGGGCCTGGGCGGTTTGGATGCTCAACTTACTAAACCTGGATGGAGGTGGGCGGTCCTTGGACTTCCCACAGGTCAGGGAAACCTGATGGCTCTTCAAGCTGATGAGGGAGAGGGACTTAATCGGAGGAGGGGGAGGGAAATGGGAGGTGGTGGCGGGGAGGAGGCAGAAATCCTCAATAAATAAATAAATTAAAAAAAAAGATTTGTCTCAGACAGTCAGAGAATGCAGTAGGTACTTTAAGTAAAGTCCAGTATAAACAAACAAACAAACAAACAAACAAAACTCTCTTAAACAGATACAATACGTTTGAAAAGACTTAGGTACCAAAGGAAAAAATGGGTATAGACAGTCATAAAAAATAAACAGTTTAAACATAATAAGGTCTTTAAATAGAAATAATGTAAAAAGAAAAATCCATATAAGGATGGGAAATATTATAACACAGGGAGTTTGGACCTTATATAGTGCTTTACTAATTTTGAAATTTTTGAATGCTAAGAACAGTCAACAGCTGCTGAGAGATATTGGATTGTGGAAAGGACTGCTGAATTAAACCAATGTATATACTTTAGGAATGCCTTCACTTTAAAATGGAAGTAAAAAAATGTATTATGTTCCCATTGCATACCTTCCTAAGCCTGAATGGAGGGGGGAGGGCCTTGGACTTCCCACAGGGCAGGATACCCTGCCCCTTTTTAGAACTGGAGGGGGAGGAGGGAGAGAATAGGGGAGCAGGAGGGAAATGGAAGGAGGGGAGAAAGTGGAAAATTTAAATGGTATTACTAATAAACCAATAAATAATAAATTAAAAAAACAGATGACTTAAAGTTTCTACAAACTCTTGGACAACGAAGGCAAGCATGGTATTACAGGCCTGTAGGGAAAAAATGTATTATGTTGGGGAAAAGGTTATACCATTTTTTTCTACATCAAATGAAAGGCTATGGATTCCTTCAAGGTTCATAAATATCAATCCTGACCACAGGAGATCTACTGAGTATCTTGGCTACAGAGATGGGAGAGGAAGCCAAGAAAGGCTACAGAACAGGTGACATATAGTCTGATATCTCTTCATAGGAACAGTTCAGAGACGAGATGAGACGTGATAAGTCTTGTTGGCTAGAGTCCTCATGACAGTTTGGTTATACAGTCCAAATGAATTTATGTTATAGTTTGATTATACAGTTCAAATACGTTTATAAAGTTGACAGATGCCCTTTACATGCTCAGACATAGAAAAAAATCATATTTAACTGATTTGTGCACACTGCACATTCCATATTTGTGTTAATGCAGATATATCTGTTACTTTTAAAAGTTTGTGTGTTTTCAGAGCAAGGGGACTCAACACCAGCAAAAACAGGTGGCCCAGGTGATCAAGCCTTTCAGAATGCCTCAGTGGCAGTTTCTTCAGAGTTCTGCAGCCAGCACAGCTTCAAGGATGCTGGATGAGATGGTCCAGCCTCACAGACTACTCCAGCCAGGACTTCAGATAAGCCTTGCACTTTCCCATCACACAGAGATTGGGCAACAAATGATACAACTAGCTCTCCCAGGACTTGACCATTTATCCCAATTTTCTCAGGGCTCCCTAAAGATTTCAACACCACCAGCAATACGAAGTAGTCTAAAGAACAAAACACCCACATTCCCAAGAGATGGAGTAGGTGGGTTTTGGTCATTATCGGGTTATGGATGTTTGTCATCATTTAGGGGGTTGGTTACAAGTTGCTATATGGTCATGCAATGGGAAAAAACTAAACAAAGGAGATTAGATTTCAAAGGTAAAAATGGGGAATATAATATAGAAATGATAATATAAAAGGGTAGATTGTTGAGTCTACTTTTGAAGAACCACTAGTCTCAAATACCTTACGCTGGTACGGATTTTTATATATAGATACAAATTTAAGATTATTTTTGTTATACTGTACATATGTTTCTATTCTTATTTAAGGCATTGTAATATATAGCTCATTTAAAAATGTAAAGTTTTAGTCCTTGAAAGCTATTTACAATAATAGAAAAATAGAGGTTAGTAGTTAATCATCTATAACAATTAAACTTATAGTCATGTTAGGTCTGTTTTCAAGGTCAAACAAATATATTTTAAACAGATATATGGTGTGCAAACACTTCAAACACCTACAGAATATGCCACTTAAAACGTTTTAATAACAAGTTTTTTCATGCAAGTAAGAAACGTCTGTTCCTGGCAGCATCAATCTACTTCACAAAGGAATGGTGGGTGTTGAAGAACCTCCATATGGAGTTTGCTTACATTGTGGCAACAGCTAGCTATTTGGGCAAGGGGCTGCCATTGCCTCTTCTGCTGAAAATATGCTGTTAAAACTAGACAAGCTAGACACAAAAGAAAGTGACTGCTGAACTGTGCCAAGACAAGGTAGGAAAGTCCTTCAAAGTTCCTGTTTTACAAGAAAGTCTGTCAGATATTCTAGGTCCATACGCCAAAGATGAAACCTGGGGTGACTTTGCAGGTAGCCAGCTGTGTCTGTCGTTTCTATAGTTTTGGAATTTATTTGCTCTGTACTTCCTATTTAATCAAGTAATATTTTATCTTTCTCAGGCTTCTGATGCAGTTGAATATGAGATAGTTACAGTTTTCTTTGTTACCAAATTAAAAAAAAAAAACCTTACAAAACAGATGTAAAGTGTATAAGGGGAAGAGACATTAAAGCTTAAATTGCTTGTCTACGAAAATGTTTTAAATTCGAAAAGGATAATTTTAGGTTGGTAATACAAGCTATAATAAAAAGTAAATTTGGTACAAAACTTTTGACTTATCAACATAGGATACATAATACAGTACTTTCTCCAAATTTGCCAACTATAATGGACTGGATATTGTAAGCATAATTCTTACCCGATAATTGTTTTGTTTTATATAGTCTTACTGTGTTAGAGTTAAAAACCTTTCCTTTTTATTTAGGAAAAAGGCAAAAATGCTGCAGAACAATCTTTTTGTATACTGTGAAGATATTTTACTCTGATTGCTTTAATAAAAAGCTGAATGGCCAATAGCTAGGCAGAATTTTCAGGTACAGAAAATGCTGAGAAGGAGGATGGATACACCAGGAGACATAAAGGAAGTAGCATGGGCAGTACAAAATAAAGGTAACTGGACCACATAAAAGAATGTAGATTTAAAAATATGATTTAATTTATGTTAAAAGAGCTAGTTAGACACAAGACTAAGCTATTGACTGAGCTTTCATAATTAACAAATCTCTGTTTCATTATTGGAAAGCTTATGGTCCTGAAAAAGTCCAACTACAAAAGAAAGAAAGAAAGAAAGAAAGAAAGAAAGAAAGAAAGAAAGAAAGAAAGAAGAGGAGGAGGAGGAGGAGGAGGAGGAGGAGGAGGAGGAGGAAGGGATGGGGAAGAAAGAATGTAGTGATTAAATGACCCCTAATGGTATTCTGCTATTTTTATAGATCCGTGCCTTTCTCAGCCATCATCAGAGCAGCTTCCTTCTGCAGCAGATGGGAACAAATGCAAAGTCCCACAACCAGACATCATGCAGACAGAGAGACCTGGACCAGTCAACTCCATTAAATCCCTCCCCCCAAAGCTCAGGGAAGAGCTCAGAAGAAGAAGAAAAAAGAGTGTAAGAACCAGAGGGGACGGAGGACACCAGGAGAACAAGGTCCTCTAAATTAACTGAGGAACACTTACACGAACTCACAGAAACTGAAGCCACTTGAACAGGGCCAACACAGGTCTTCAACATGTCCTTTGTGTTTACATTATGGTTTCCAGTTTAATATTTTTATTGAATTCCTGAGTATTCAATCTTGTGCCTTCTCTTGGGCTTTTTTCCTTCTGTTTGTCTTGTCCAACTTTGGTGTGATAGTTTTTGTTTAATCTTACTGTACTATATTTTGTTATATTCTTTAAAAATGAATAAATGAATGAATTGAAACCTAGCTGCAAGGGTAAAAGTTAACAGAACTGTCATTTATACTTCCTGGGAGAGACAAAATCACTTTTCTCTAATGGAGTGACACTGGGTATGTCAACCACTCCAGAGAAAGCCTCAAGAATAGTTTATCAACAAATAATGAACTCTACAGTGATTTTGTGCATTCTTTCATTTGATTACAGTTTGGTGCAGCTTTAGCGGGGGGTGATACTGTATTTTGTTTTTAATATTTTGAATAATTTATTGCTGTATTGAGGTATTGGTGTGGGTTTTTTTTTTTAGAAGAAACTTAAATGTGGGTGGGGAAAAATCTGGATGAACTTCAGGGAGGAGATATGATTTAAATATATAAAATCCATGTTTACTGAAGCAAAGGCACAAGGTACTACAGCCAGAAAGAGAAATAGCCTCTGCTTCCCTGGCTGCTTTCAAATCTCACTGAAAGTTATCCTTTTCTTTTTCTCAGGCATTTCAGTATTTGATTTGTTTGCTTGTTCAGATATGAGCTCTTTGAAGTTTCGTATATTTAGATAAACAGAATATCTTTAGTGTTTTATTTTTTGATACAGGGTTTCACTTATGTAGCTCAGGCTGACCTCAAACTCATCATCCTCCTGCCTTAGTTTCCCACACAGCAGAGATTATGGGCATATGTATTACTGTGCCCAGATTTCAACATTTTTTTTAACATTCAAGATAGATTGGCCAATATAAGCCCAGGTTTTGATACATAAAAAGATTAAAGCTAAATTCCAGCCAGAAACTTTCGTAACTGTGAACTTGGAGGCCAGGTATCTTTTGCTGAACCCTTCTTTCCTCCTCAGTGAAGCTGGGATAAAGACATCAGCATTCTTTTTTAATAGTCCTACCATTGGATTAGAGGGATGGCCAAGTACATGGCCCTCAATACTGGACAGTGTGATTGACAAGTAGCTTACTGGTCAATCTAGAGGGTGACACCTCAGCAGAGCCACAGGATCATGTGGGGCTTCACTTGGAAACACAATGGATAAGTAGGGGCAGTGGGAGGCAGGCTTGTAGCACTAAGACGTTGTGGTGCCCCCCTTTTCCCATGGGAAGATGTGCTTATCTTATCTGAGCAATTCTCTGGGCAAGAAGAGACACGCAACCTGCTATACAGGGATGAGCAGGAACTGTGTCTGCTCCCTCTGATAAAGATGGTTCTTTGGCTCCATGATCTTATCCATGGACACAGAATAAGAATTCATGATTACGCCACAAACCTCTTCAATGCTAAGCCTTGTCTAGACAGAAAGCTTACACATCTTATTCCACAGATAAAAAGTATCTTATATGCAATTGAAATTTATTTCTAGACTCCTTGGTGATCACATGAAAGAGACATGTGAATATCAAATAAATATGTCAAGAATGATTCTTTTTGAAATGACGGCTGGTGTTGAAGCCTATCAAATGCAAGTTAGGCTATCAAATGAAGCTCAGAAAGTAAACATTCATTTGGTGTACTGTCCTAGGGAACATTTGGGCAATTTGTGAAAAAGCAGAACAGAGCTATTTGTTCAAATAATCGCCCTGAAATATATAACCTTAGAAAAATGAAAGGAAAAAGCCAATTTCCTTCCACACAGATTACAGAAAAAAATCACACCAGAATCAGAGCCTTTGGTCATAACAACTCTACCTTGGTGATTACTAATAAAACATTTCTCTAGTACAGACTGTGCAGAAAAGTACAGATTTTACAAACTAATAGGCAAGGCAGATATTCTGAGGCCATACTGCATAATGCCTTTATGTTTTAGACTAAGTTATTTTCAAATTTTAGGAATCCATGACATTTGTGGAGTTGCTTGGCATTTCTTGGTCACATGTGTATTTTATCTGGGAGGGATGAGATCTGGACCCCCAACCTGGTAGTTCATCATAAACCATTAGTAAATCAACATTTCTTAGTCCTGTCTGATATTGTTCAGTTTTGGAGAGGTGGTTCCATATAGGCTCAGCCTCCAGTAATTCAGGGGAAATCTTCACAGTATGAATTATACCAGCCTGTAGGGTACCATATACTTTGTCTATAACATGTACCAGCCTTTGTGCTTGTTTGTGCCACCAAATCTGCTTCTATCCTACCAAACCTGAAGTGTAGCTTTTAGGATGTCTATTTCATCGGAGGTATGATTCATAAAAGCCTGATAACAAACAGGTAAGGTGTGCCCCTTAGCACTTGATCAGTCTATTGTTTTCCATGCCACACGCTGAAGTGTTACACACTCTGCAAATCTTTGGAGCATTTTTCAATAATAATTCTCAATCCTAGTTTATACTGAGAAAATTATGATGCTCAGCAGTTGGTGACTTGCCCTGTCTCAGAGTACACAGTTGGGATTCTGTAACAACATACTTCAAACCATGTAGCTTATAAAGAACCAAATCTTTAAATATCATAGCTTGGAGGTTAGAAAGCCTATTATTCTAGAAACGAATTGTGTATCTATTCAGGCTTCATCTATGATCAGGTTCATAGATAGTGCCTAACAAATGGATTCTCGTGAATTGAAACGGTTGAAAGATTTTCTCTGGAACAACTTTCATCAGGAAGCTTCCCTTGATCTAATCACCTCCTAAAGTATCCAGCTTTTAACACTGATGTGGGAGTGTCATATATCAATCTGTTGATTTCATTGGTTAAGCAATAAAGAAACTGCTTGGCCCTCATAGGTTAAAACATAGGTGGGAGGAGTAAACAGAACAGAATGCTGGGAGAAAGAAGCTGAGTCAGGGAGTC
>NC_022016.1:32991335-33006070 GCF_000317375.1 Microtus ochrogaster
GGTTAGATTAATATGTAAGAGCTAGCCAATAAGAAACTGGAACTAATGGGTCAGGCAGTGTTTAAAAGAATATCATTTCCGTGTAATTATTTCGGGGCATAAGCTAGAGCTAGCCATGTGGGCGGCCGGGTGCCGGGAATGCAGCCCCGCCGCTCCTACTGTAACATAACACTATAATCTTAGAAGTTGAGGTTTCAAGATTGGGGGTATATCTGACAGGTAGAATTCTTGTCCAGCATGTACAAGGCCCCTGGTTCCAGTTATAGTATCAGAAAAAAGGAAAAGGAAAGATTAAAAGTGAGATTCCAGTGTATTGGGAGGAGGAGACACATTCAGACTATAGCACCATGTTATAGTGGTCTGTCACATTGGCTTACAATGGCACTTAGGGGCTGACTATGTGCGACATAATGGAACAAATACCATGGAAATAAACAAACTCTATAAAGTTTGAGCCTACACGTGTGGTGGAAATCTCTACTGTCTGCCTTTCTGGGTTTTTAATTTGTTTGTGTTAAGGATGAAACCTAGGGCCTTATACATTTTAATCACACACTACCATAAGTGTACATAGCAGTCCAAATGGATTAGGCATTTATTTTAGGGACAGGGTCTCACTGTATTACACAAGCTGACCTAAACTCCTGAAATTATGGAATTTTTCTGCCTGTGCCCCTAAATTGCTGTAACTACAGATACCTGAATTTTCTTGGTTCCATTCTAATATATATATATCTACCTACTTATCTATCATTTCTATATATCTGGGTACCACAATACCCAGCTTTTTATGTGAATTTTGGTGATCCAAATTTAGGTTCTTATACGTATATATCAGTATTTTATTGATGAGGCTGTCTCTCACACCTTCTATCCAATTTTTAAATATTCATCCCATGCCACTGCATGAGGTAAATTTCACCTCTAGTTTTTAGAGCTACTAACTCTATTAACTTAGGTTAGATGATTATCCTTTGTGGACTTCACTTTTAAATATACAACATGAGTAATTTTTTATAACCTATGTTTTTTTGTGGATTTAAAAATTTGCCTTCCCTTGAATTGTCCTTTGGATTAAATCAGTTCATATAATATAGTACCTCATGAATTATAACACTTTTATTCTGCTGAATGGACTTAATAATAAACTGCCCCTAAGTTCTTTTCTTTATACTCATATATCAGTGTATTTATGAACTCTTATGTGAAGAGTTAACTGTGGATTACATTAACACAGAGATCCATGAATGTTCTAAATGAACAGAGCATGGTGCTATGGAGGGCTCAGTTCTGTATGGGATATCCATACCACATACTCTCCTCCCAAGGATCACTGGAGAAGGGGGAGTGAGGAGACTGTAAGAGCCAAGGGGAATAAATGCCTATGCCCAAACAGTATTTGCCAGAAATGACAGTGCAGATAAGCACATAAACTCACAGCAGTGGTGACAGCGTACACAAGACATAAACAAGATCAAGCCATCCAAAATTCCAGCATGAGTGAAGGAGGAAAGGAAACTCATGAAGTCCCAGTCCTATCTGAGAGATATTGGCAGTTGATTGCTGGGGGAGAAGAGGCCGTTTTCTTCAGGGATGCTGCCCCATGGTCCAGTAGATGGTACCATACCCACATATATATAGGAAACACTAAATTAACTATTTTTAAAGAAAAAGAAGAAGTTGTGAAGGAAAGTGGTGGTAGGTGATAGAGGATGAATGGGAATTAAGTTCAATCCAAACATATATGGATGCGTGAATATCAAATAATTGTTTTGGTTTTTGGAAACAGGGTTTCTCTGTGTAACTCTGGCTATTCTGAACATGAGAGTGACCAGGTTGTAGACCAGGCTGGCCTCAAAGTCGCAAAAATTCGCCTGTCTCTGCCGCCTGAGTGCTGGGATTAAAGTGGGCCACCACCGCCCAGCTAAATAAAATATTTTTACAAGGAAATAATATTCACCAATAAAAAGATAATATTATTTTCCATAATGTTCATATTGTTTTAAATGAGAACACTGGTCAGAGGATCACAATTTTTCAAAATTCTAAAACTGGGCACTGAGGATATAGCTCAGTAGGTAGAGCACCAGCTTAGCATACCAGATGTTGTGTGCTGCATCCCTATTCCAGCCTAAAATGGGCCAGTGGAGGCACACCGCTTTGTAAAGTAATGCCAGGCTCTCTAGAGGTAGAAGCTGGGTGGACTTAACCTTGGCTTCAGCCAGCTCAAGGCCCACCTGTATTACATTATACCCCATCTCCAAACAACAAAAGAAAGTTAGATCTTCAAAAGTCTAGGAATGTTAACTTTGTGGTCATCTGTTGAAATTTGCTCAAAGTAAATAAAATGGAAGAATTTTAAAAACATTTCACATATTTTATATAAATCTTATATAATCATATTAAGATTGAAGAATATATATCTATAAATACATAAATCAACATATATTAAGCAGATAATTAAAGAGAGACTTTTTGTATTACTTAATTTTCTACTATTGTGATAGAATACCATGACCAAGGCAAATTAAGGAAGGAAGGGTTTATTTGGGCTTCTGGTTCCAGAGGGTTAGAGTTCACATTGGTGGGCACAGAAAGGTAGCAGATGGCAGACATGGCAGCTGGAGCTGGATACTGAGAGCTCAGGAGTCACATCTCAAATTGCAAGCACAAAATAGGGAGAGAAAACTGGGAATGGCAAGTGGTTTTTATACTTCCCCAGTGACATACTTCCTCCAACAAGGCCACTCCTCCTAAAGCTACATCACCACCCACTGGGGACCAAGTGTTTAACCATCTGAGCCTATAGAGACATTTCCATCAAACTACCACAGTCAACTCTCTAATGTGTTTAGCTGCGCATAAGGAGACTAACTCAGACTTCTACCTAAACACAAACACAATTGACATATACACCTATACAATGAAATACAGACAGAATTCCATTGCCTGTTTAAATGGCAAACGATTTGATATGAGTTTTACTAAGATATTTATAGTGAATTATCTATTTCAGCATTTAATTTTACAGTTAAAAACTACTGCCTAAGAACTGTAAACTGCACTTCTTGGTTACCTGTGCAGTAACATATTTACACTACATTCATCCAGTGTATTTTTGTACCCTTCTATGTCTGTACTACCTGTCACCTCAGAGGAGAAAGAAAAGACCCGGAAGAAGTACATTGCTCATATCAGGCAATAGAAAGAATCATTTTCAGCCAGGTGGTGGTGGCACACACCATTAATTCCAGCACTCGGGAGGCAGAGGCAGGCAGATCTCTGCGTTTGAGGCCAGCCTGGTCTCCAAGAGCTAGTTCCAGGACAGGCTTCAAAGCTACAGAGAAACCCTATCTCGAACCATTTTTCTGGGTGGTGGATAGGGTCAATGGTAGAGTCCTTGCATTATTGCAGCCTGGAAACTCTATTTACTGCTCCCACAGAAAAGGAAGGAGAGAGCCACGAGAGAGAGGAAATGGATTCATTTACAGCTGTGTCCAGAAATAGAAAGAACAAATTTCTTAGTTTCTCTACACAGTTCCTGTAGCATTGTTACAGTTTTGCACAAAATATGAAACAAAATCCAGGAAATGCATGTGTCATAGATTCCACTATAAGTCATAGAAGTATGAGGACATCTTTATCAAGAGGAAGTTGTCCTGACATCCTATTTCAGGCTGTTCTCACCTCAAGCATAGATTTATTTGGGAAAATTGTTTTAGCATCCCTGTTACATTGTTATGCTTACTTAAGCATATACAAAATTATGGATTTATTCAGGCAATGGTCATATTCACCTTTAATTTCAGCACTCAGGAGGCAGAGGCAGAGTGAGTTCAAGGTCAGCTTGTCTCCGTAGTGAGTTCCAGAATAGCCAAGGCTACACAGAAAAACCCTATCTTAAAAACAAAACAAGCAAACTAACAAAAAATTACGGTTTTAACCCCAAGTGCTACACAAAAAATAATTTCTATTACTTGTTTTCAAGATATTACTATCTTAAAAAAATAGAAACAAGAAATCACAAAATCAAAATTTAAGGAATAAAGCAATGTGTGAAATTTCTTGTATTATTAAAGGTTGTGAGTCATATATGAGGTTTAACCTTATTGGAATTTCTACTCAAATATAATAGTGAAAATCATCAGAAAAGGACAGTGCAGTCTTACGTTGTTGCTACACAGTGATGATGTCTTTTTTCTCTCAAATTTTATAGTGCTATATATGGAAAATGCTCCCTGTTGAGACATTTTTGACATTGCACTCTGTAGACGTCAAAACACAGAGTGTTACCCAAAGCTCCCTCAAATTCCTATTTGTGGAAGTATGTGAAGGTATGTGTATTTTTTATCCATGGAAAGTCACACAGTTGTATCCAAAGCATATTAAAATCTGTTTAAAAGTTCCAGTTCCGGGAATACAGCTTAGTAGCAGAGCGCTCCACCAGCATGTGGGAGGCCCTATGTTCAACGATCACAATAACAAGTAAAACGTTCCAGAACTGGACCCAATAAGATTCTAAGTTTAAGAAAGGGGGATGGGGAAAACAACTGTCTGATCCTCTTCTTTCCCTCACATGGTCCTTGGCTGGAGAAAAAATTATCCATGTTTTATAGAACTGAAGCACAAGGTCACGTGACTTGTTCTTAGTCCCAGCATGATCTCATGGGATCTGAAAGTTGTCCTGGCTGTTCTACAATGCGGTTCTGACCCAAGGAGTCCCTACCAGAGGACCTGCGTCTGTCTCGGTGATTCTTGGTCATTTTGAGAATGGTCTAATTATATTCTGCTCTGAGTCTGAGGAGCAGGGTTTTTAACAGCCTGTCCTGTCACATGACTTGCTTTATCTTCCCTGGGATTGGAACCTGTGGCCTGGACGACGTGTAAGGACCCTAGGTGTGTACTATGTTAGTTCCACGGTTACTCTATGGTCTCTTCCAGGGGATGACACAACTCTTTGTGATGGTGTTCCCAAAGAACTTACACTGTTAACACAAATGCCTGCAGGTAAAATGAAGAGGCCTACTATTCTTAACAGATGTTAAACATTGTATTCCAGGGAGGAAATAATTTCCTGGGGCAAACTGGGTTCAAATGGCTAAATGACCAAGACCTGAGAATTAACTCACAACAGAGATCACTGAAAAAAGAGGAGCTCTATTCAACAGCCTGGGAGAAATATTTCTCTATCAGGTAAAATTTCCCACTGAAGTGCTTTATGGCATTTAAATTTGCGCTTCCTATGCTTAGACCCAGTCTTCTTCCAAACAGGAAATCCCCTAAGAGTCAACACAACTGTATTTTCCTCGAGAGTTTTTACTTCATTTTAGAGAATGTTTTTGCTTCCTTACCAACAGCCACTATCAGTTAAGATGCTTTCAGTTTGAACCAATCTCACCATCGTAGTGGGCTGCCAATTTGTTCGTAGTTAGTCGAAACTAATTTCCTTACCTTTTCAGGCAGAGCAAATGTATGCTTTGCAAACTTGCTTTGAAGATTTCCTTGAACAATGTGCATATATTATCTCATAAAGGTAAAAAGGGTGTGATTGATATATCCACTGCCCCTCTCTTTCTTCCCTTTCTATCCCATGCTTTCAGTTTCATGCCTTACATCCATTATTCCTCAGGAAAAATTTTGCCTTTGATCACTCTTGTCTCAAGATTTCCTGATTTAGACTAGATTTTTTTTTTAACAAAATATTTTTGTGAATCCTAAAGCAACGTTGTCCTGGTCACAGCTTCAATATGGAAAGGATTTTCCTCTTTTTGTGGATTTCCATGTACATTCCTTTTTACTATAGTTGAAATCTTAGGCCATGTCCTAGGTTTGCCCCATGAACTTCCCTTACTTTCTAGGTCCTAAAGATAGACAGTTAATTTTCTGTTCCCTACCTCCCTCCTTTCCTCTCTACAATCTTTCTTCTCTAAGTAGTCCAAACCTCTAGACCAGTGGTCCTCAATCTTCCTAGCTCTGCAACCTTTTAATACCTCAAGTGTGGTGACCCCCAACCATAAAATTATTTTTGTTGCTACCTTATAACTGTAATTTTGCTACTACTATGAATCGTATCGTAAATAGTATTGGAGATTGAGGTTTGGCAATGAGGTCATGACCCACAGGTTGAGAAGTGCTGCTCTTGCCTTGTCCTTCATTACCTACCACAGACTTATGCCACACAGAACAATTTCAATTCCTCCTGCCACACCTAACCCAATTCTCACGTCAAAGAATAGTTTCCCTTAATCTCTTGACCTTCCATTCTTTTAGCCCCCTTCTTCCATGACGTTTTCTGAACCTGGGGAAGGGAGGGATAAACAAGGCCCACATAGGGCCAAATAAGTCATGGTTATTTAGTCTTGGTACTTTAACCAGCTGTAAAGCTCTGAATTAACCACTAGCCACAGCAAAAAGCAGCTTCACAGAAGAGGGTCACCAGCTCCATGAGGTAATACTTCAAGAGCAGTTTGATAACATAATAATTTAGCAAAACCACAGTAGTAGGTTCTTAACTGGAGCCTATGATGACTTTACCAACGGTGGGCTTTCCCCGAAGGTTATGGCACCAGTCACAAGTTGCCACCTGTGGTATAGAGGTGATACTCAATCACAAGGTAGTTGGTTTATTCCAATATCACTATTGTACCAGAGTGCACATCTCACCAGATAGTTAATAGGGTTTACAGTTGAGTGAACACCATGACCAAAATAAACATGGGGAAGTCCTTGCTAAGCCACAGGCTACTCCTGTCAGGGAACCAGATATGCTGACTGAAGATTTTTCACCTTCCTTTCTGTCGCCCAGGCAAAATACATAGTCTAATCTCTAGCTCTGCAACAGAAAATTAGCTGCAGCCTTCCCTGTACCCCTGCCCTTATGTCCTGTGGATTCCATAAGTCTTCCTCTTCTAACTCTCTTCCTCCACTTGTTATTTTATCCTAGCCCCGCAAATCCAACAGGCACACCCTGCACATCCAAAGGTCATTCCTGCCAGGGAAGCAGGGAGGCTGACTGCTTACAGACTTTCTAGAATTGAATGAAAACGAATCCACTAGCCAGAACCTGGAAGTAGCCTATATGCCCCTCAGCCAAAGACTGGATAAAGAAGCACAATTCTTAGTTAAGGAAGCCACCTTAGGGTTGGCAAGAGACTTGAACCTAGAGTGGCTCCCAGGAGCCCAAGGCGATGTCCCCAGTTAGTTCCTTGGACAGCTGAGGATAGGGAACCTGAAATGATCCTATCCTATAGCAATACTGACGAATTTCTTGCATATCACCATAGAACCTTCATCTGATGATGGATGGAGATAGAGACAGAGGCCCACACTGGAGCACTGGACTGAGCCCTCAAGGTCCCAATGAGGAGCAGAAGGAGGGAGAACATGAGCAAAGAAGTCGGGACCACGAGGGGTGCACCCACCCACTGAGACAGTGGGGCTGATCTATTGGGAGCTCACCAAGGCCAGCTGGACTGAGACTGAGAAAGCATGGGATAAAACCGGACTCCCTGAACATGGCGAGCAATGAGGGCTAATGAGAAGCCAAGGACAATGGCACGGGGTTGTGATCCTACTTCATGTTCTGGCTTTGTGGGAGCCTAGCCAGTTTGGATGTTCACCTTCCTAAACATGGACGGAGGGGGGAGGACCTAGGACTTACCACAGGGCAGGGAAACCTGACTGCCCATTGGACTGGAGAGGGAGGGGGAGAGGAGTGGGGGGAGGGGAAAAGGGGTGGGAGGAGGGGGAGGGAAATGGGAGGCTGGGAGGAGGCTGAAACTTTTTTATTTCCTTTTCTCAATAAAATAAAAAAAGAAAAAAGAAAATGTGGCACATGTACACATCAGAGTACCACACAGTGCTAAAAAAATGACATCTTAAAAACATTTTTAAAATGACATCTTGAAATTTGCAGGCAAATGGATGGAACTAGAAAAACAAAAACATCCTAAGTGAGTAATACAGACCCAGAAAGACAAAGGTATGTACTCACTCATAAGTGGTTATTAGACAAAAAAAAGGGTAACCAGCCTAACTAACCTACAGTCCACAACCCCGGAGAAGCCAGAAAACAAGAAGGACCCCAAGAGAGACATACATGGATCGCCCTGGGAAGTGAAAATAGACAAGATCTCCTGAGTAAATTGGGAGCATGGGGGGAAAGGGGTTGGAAGGAGGGAGGGGAAGGGGAAAAGGGTGGGGAAGGAGAACATGAGAGATCAAAAAGCTTGAGTAGGGCAAAGGACAGAGAGGGAGAGCAAGGAAAGATACCTTGATAGTGGGAGCCATTATGGGATAAAAGGAAACCTCATGTAGCACGAATAATAAAAGTCAAGAAACAGGTATTGGGGTTCAAGATGAAGATCAGAAAAGCAAAACAGCCAAGCCACTAGAGAGATCTTACCTCTACCAAGGCTCAGACAAACAAAGGAGTGAGATCCTGCAATGCTCTCTATCAGTCGCAGAGTCCACACTCCAGTGAGTTTCTGCCTCTTCTCCTTTGTATTCCTCTTTCTGCCCAGTCATATCATTCCTGTCTCCACCTCCCTAGTGCTGGGATTAAAGGTTTGTGATTCCCAAACACTGTGATTAAAGGTGTGAGCCACCACCATCTGTTTCTGGATCAACCTTGTGTAGCCCAAGATAGCCTTGAACTCACAGAGATACGTCTGCCTCTTTCTCTGAAGTCCTGGGATTAAAGGTGTGTGCCACCACTCCCTGGCCTGTATGGCTGACTAGTGTGGCTGCTTTGCTCTCTGATCTTCAGGCAAGCTTTATTTCTTAAAAAACAAATAATATACCACTATAACCTGGCAGTAGGGAAATTTCCAGGAATCTACAAGGACAACCCCAGCTAAGAATGTAAGCAATAGTGCAGCAGGTTAGGGTTAGGGTTAGGGAAGTCCTGAACTGGCCTCCCCTGTAATCAGACTGATGACTACCTTAATTGTCTTCATTGAGCCTTCATTCAGTAATTGATGGAAGTAAATGCAGAGATCCACAGCTAAGCACTGGACCAAGCTCCTGGAGTTCAGTTGTAGAGAAAGAGGAGCAACTATATGAGCAAATTGGTCAAGACCATGATGGGGAAACCAACAGAAACAGCTGACCCAAGCAAGTGGAAGCTCACTGATTCCAACTGACAGCTGGTGAACCTGCATAGGACTGAACTAAGCACTCTGAATGTAGGTGACAGTTATATGACATGGGTAGTTTGTGGGACCACTAGCATTGGAACCAGTATTTATCCCTAGTGCATAAACTGACATTTGAGCCCATCCCCTATGGGGGGATATCTTGCTCAGCCTAGATACAGGGCAGAAGTGACTTGGTCCTGCCTCAAGTGATATGACAGGCTTTGTTGAGTCCCCATGGGAGGCCTCACCCTCTCTGAGGTATGGATGGGGGTGGGGTAGGGGAAAGTGAGGGTAGTGGGAGGAGGGGAGAGAGAGGGAACTGAGATTGGAATGTAAAATAAAAAAAGAGCCGGGCGATGGTGGCGCATGCCTTTAATCCCAGCACTCGGGAGGCAGAGCCAGGTGGATCTCTGTGAGTTCGAGACCAGCCTGGTCTACAGAGCTAGTTCCAGGACAGGCTCCAAAGCCACAGAGAAACCCTGTCTCGAAAAAGCAAAAAAAAAAAAAGATTGTTTAAAAAAATTAAAAAAGAAAATGAATCCACAACATACTCAAAGTTATGAGACATAATAAAGGTGATACTAAGAGGAAAATTCATAGTACTCTATATCTACATAAAAATACTAGAGAGATCTCACTCTAGCAACTTAACTCCACACTTTAAAGCTCTAGAACAAAAAGAAGAATTACACCCAAAAGGAGTAGATGGCAAGAAATAATCAAACTCAGAGAAAATATAAAGAGATCAATACAAAGAATAACTGAAACAAAGAGTTGGTTCTTTGAGAAAAATCAACAAGATAGTCAAACTTTATCTAATTTAATTAAAAGGTAAAGAGAAAATATCCAAATTAGCAAAATTAGAAATGGAAAGGAGAGGCTGGGCAGTGGTGGTGCATGCCTTTAATTCCAGCACTGGGGAGACAAAGGCAGGTGATCTCTGTGAGTTTGAGGCCTGCCTGGTCTACAAGAGCTAGTTCCAACACAGGCTCCAAGGCTACAGAGAAACCCTGTCTCAAAAAACAACAAAAAACAAAGCAAAACAAAACAAAAAGAAATGGAAAGGGAGACATAACTACAGATAGCCAGGACATGCAGAGAATAATAAGGACATACTTTGGAAACATGTTATCTACCGAATTTGGAAATTTAAAAGAAATTAATAATTTTCTTGATACCACTTACCAAAGTTATATCAAGATCAGATAACCAATTTAAACAGACCAATAACTCCTAGTAGAATAGAAGCTGTCATTTAAAAGCTTCCAACCAAAAAAAAGCCCAGGGCCAGATGGGTTTTTGTGCAGAATTCTATCAGACTGTTAAAGAAGAGCTAACATCAATGCTCCTCAAATTATTTCATAAAATAGAAAGAGGGACCTTGCCCAATTCATTTTATGAGTCACACATACCCTTAACCCATCATTTGAACAAAGCAGCAGCCTTCACAATGGAAAAAGATTTTTATCAATTCCACATCTGATAGAGGACTAATATCATATATATTATACATGATATATATTGTATAGATAGATAGATAGATACAATCACAAAACTAAATATAAAAAACAAATAATCCAATTAAAATGGGTACAAATCTAAACAGAGAATTCTCAGTAGAGGAAACTCAAACGGCTTAGAAGCACTTAAGGAAATGTTCAATATCCTTATCCATCAGAGAAATGTAAATCAAATGACTTTGAGATCCACCTTGCATCTGTAAGAATGGCTAAGATAAATTACACAACTGACAGCTCATGCTGGAGAGGATGTGGGACAAGTGGAGTACTCATCCATCGCTGGTGGAAGTGAAAACTTGCAGACATTATGGAAATCAATACGGCCATTCCTCAGGAAGAAGGGAATCAATCTACCACAATATCCAGCTATATCTTACTTGGGCATCTACCCAAAGGATTTTTCCACTTCATTCTACAACAAGAACTATTGCTCAACTATGTTCATAGCAGCTTTCTTCATAATAACCAGAAACTGGAAACAATCTAGATGCCCCTCAACAGAAGAACGGCTAAAGAAACTGTGGTGCATTTACACAATGAAGTATTGCCCAGCTGTTAAAAAATGGCATCATCAAACCAAGTAAATGAATGGAACTAGAAAAAAAAATCCTGAGCCAAATAAAGACCAATATAGTATGTATTTTAGTATATATTTATTTATATGTGAATATTAACTGTTAGATCAATGATGCCTAAACTACAATCTGTCGCCCCAGAGAGATTATATGATATAGAGGAAGGGACTAGGAGCGACACATGGATTTCCCTTGAAGGAGGAAATAGAATAGACTTTTTGGTGGATTGGGTGTCTGGGGGCACTGGAATTTGAAGATCAGAGGTGAGATGGGGTTGAGGGAGTGAATGAGAGGATAGACAGAATTGAGTTGATATTTGATGTGTGGTATGTAATCCTAGCATATTGGAAATTTCCTAGAACATTTTCAGGCAATTACAATGAAGTCTCCAAATAATGAGGTAGTAGATGAAGTTTCAACTGGCAAGCTCTTGTCACCAAATGAAGTTTCTAGTATTGGGAAGGAGTTACATCCAAATGAGTTGCTTGCCAAAAGGGTCCCATGGAAATCCCCAAACAACCAAGACTGTTGCCAAGACAGTATGTTGCTCTCAACAAACCGAGAGCAGGACCCCATTGCTGAAGACAACACCCACAAAACTCATTGAACATTGAGAGGTCAAGCTGGTACCTACAAGAACCTTTATCCTACATTCTAATGTCTTTGGTACTCTGAAGGGTACCAAAAAAGAAACATAAACACCAATTCAGTCACAAAACTTTTGATCTACAATCTATCCTGCCTGCAAAATATGCTTCAGTTGTGGTGGCACAAAGCTTGTGGGAATTACCAATGAATGTCCGATTTGACTTAAGTCCTACTCCATGATATGAAACTGTAACCGGTACTTGACACTTTGAGTGACCAAGAACCAGAGACCAGATAGCCCAGAGACTTACAGTAAAACCAAATTCTAAGGATCTAAAAGGTAACAATAAAATGACTTCTAATGATCATCTTCTCTACTCATATCAGTACCTTATTAAGCCATCAACAGTGGGGTTTCCTCCTCCTACAGCAGATAGGAACAAATACAGAGGACCCTCAGAGAGAGAGAGAGAGAGAGAGAGAGAGAGAGAGAGAGAGAGAGAGAGAGAGAGAGAGAGAGAGAGAGACAGAGAGAGAGAGAGAGAAAGCTTGGAACACACAGTTCTAAAAGAGATGTCTCCATCAAATCCTTCCAGAGCTCAGGGAATCCCATGTAAGGGGAGGCAGAAAGAGCATAAGAGCTGGAGGGGATGGAAGACATCGGGAGAATAAGGTCCTCTAAATCAACATGAGCAAACTGCATATGAACTCACAGAGACTGAGGCAGCAAACACAGGGCCTGCATGGTTCCACACCAGGTCTTGCAACTTATCTTTGGGCTCTTTTCCTTCTGTTGGTTTTCTTTCTCCAACTTCTAGACTATGGAGAAAACTAGTTATTGCCTTGCTCAGTTTGCTTTCTTCTACTCCCCATATTAATCATTAATCAAGAAAATGCTTCATGGACTTGTCTACAGGCAAACAGATGGAGGTAATTCCTTAATTGATGTTCCTTCTTTCAAGATGGCATGAGCTGTGTCAAGTTGACAAAAAATGAAACAGCACTATAGAACTGCTTATTACTCACCCCCAGCCTCTTTCAGAACACGTTACACCACCCATGATGAAATCTAGGAGGTAGAAAGGAAACTGAGAGCTCAGGTCTATCTCCATTTCTCAATGTCTTTAACCAAAGTGGTGTGCTGTCTTCAGCAATAGGAGCTTGCAGTGTCAGTTTTGTGAGTAGCCTAAAATATCAACATTGTTTGGGAGCCCATAGGACTCTCTCTGAGTGATAGCACACAGGGACATATCCCGCATCAGGTATTGGACTTTTCATTTGATAACCTTTGACTTCTGGGAGAAGTATTATCCACTCATTCAAGATGTTTCCATTCAAAACATTTTCAAAAATATATTTTTACTATACTTATAAAATAGTAATATGTCATAATCTTTATTTTGTGCTAACCCTCTCCACTTTCTTTTTTTTAACATGAAATACTAATTTTATTGAGGTATAAAAGGTATAAATTAAATGTATTTCCAAACACAAAACTTAAACACTCTTCCCAACATGATAATACATGGAGGCGAGTTTTCTGGGAATTTAGGCATTAATGGGATCAGCAATCTTATCGAGGAGCCTCCAGAGAGCTTATGATCACTCCTACTTTTATTATGAAAACATTGAGAGACCTATGACCCAGAATATAGTCCTCATCAGACAAGAGATCCACAGACAATCTGTTCTTAGTATCCTAGCTGTAATCTGTGAGGAAGAACAAGCTGTCTGATTTGTCATGTGATATCACAGCAGCCTACATAGATAAACTTTATTATTTAATAAATCCCCAATTTTCAAAGTAAATTTACTCACCATCTACTTTCATATACTAATTTTACTGCTATTCCCTCTTCCTTAAGTCTGTCCCCACCACTCCTTTAATGGACTCTTTATAGCTTTCTGGCTTACAAACACTCAAATTTAAATACTGCAGATTCAAAACAAGACTCTGAATGACTGATAATATGAACTATATATTTCAGGGCCTTGTAGTGGGAAGCTGCTTGTTGGTTCCCGGCTGCCCAACTAGCTTAGACCCAAAATGATCACACAGAATCTATATTAATTAAATTTATGCTTGGCCCATTAGCTCTAGCTTCTTATTGGCTAACTCTTACATATTAATTTAACCCATTTCTATTAATCTGTATATCACCATGAGGTCATGGCCTACCAGCAAAGTTTCAGCATGTCTATCTCTGATGGCGGCTCCATGGCATCCTGTTCTGCCTTTCTTTCTCCCAGCACTCAGGCTATTTTTCCCCACCTAGTTCTTCCCTGCCATAGGTTCAAAGTTGTTCTTTATTCATTAACCAATAAAAGCAACACAGACAGAAAGACCTCCCACACCAGGGCTTGGATTAGCTCACTTAGTATTGATGTGGGATTCACATCTGTATGCAGAAACCACTGGTTAATAAAGAAGTTGTTTGGGCCTATGGAATGGCAGAATATAGTTAGGAAGGAAAGCTAAACTGAATCCAGGGAGAAAGAAGGCATAGTCAGGCAGATGCCATGTAGTTGCCTAAGGAGAAAGACACCAGAATCTTTCTGGTAAGCCACAGCCTCATGGAAATACACAAATTAATAGATACGGGTTAATTTAAGATATAAGTGCTAGCTAGGCATATACCTGAGCCATTGGTCAAACAGTGCCATAATTAATATAGTTTTTGTGATTATTTGTTTCTGGGCAGCCAAGAAACAAAAGAACAGTCTCTGTTTACATCATGGTGCCCAACATTCAGAAATGTACATCCACATAAAGACTAAGAAAGCTTAAGAAAAGGGCTTCTAGACAAAACAGGAGAAAATTGGAGCTTCTTTTTTTTATTAAAGATTTTTTTTTATTGAGAAAAAAAAATTCCGCCTCCTCCCAGCCTCCCACTCCTCCCACCCTCCCCCCACTC
>NC_022016.1:33007626-33054702 GCF_000317375.1 Microtus ochrogaster
ATAGCCAGAACCTGGAAACAACCTAGATGTCCTTCAATGGAAGAATGGATGAAGAAAGTGTGGAATATATACACATTAGAGTACTACTCAGCGGTAAAAAACAATGACTTCTCAAATTTTGCATGCAAATGGATGGAAATGGAGCTTCTTATAGAACCCATCACCACCAGCCCATGGATGGTACCACCCACAATAGGCTGGGCCCTCCCTTATTAATCACTGTAGCAATATGATGATAAGCTCTTTGAACTCTTTTGGGGGGCTTACCACCCATCTCCCAAAGGAATCATATGTGGAGGCCTATTCTTAGTTATAAATATCCGGTCTTAACTTGGCTTGTTTCTTGCCAACATTTTTTTTTCATATTAGCTCATCTATGTTTTGTCTCTGGGCTTTTCTTGTTCTCTTACTTCTGTAAATCTTACTCTTACTACATGGATTGCTATGTATCTGGATAGATGGCCCTGATGTCCTTCTCCTTCTTGGACTACTCCAAAACCCCCTTACAGATTTCTTCTTCTATGTATTCTCACTATCTGCCAGCACCACATATCCTTTCTCCTGCCTCACTATTGGTAGTTCAGGTCTTTATTAGACCATTGTATATACAGAACAGACAAAGACTCACAGCTTCACGAAATTAAACAGATTTACCATTAACAAAAGCAACACACCTTAACGTAATATTCCCAACAAATAACTACTTAAGAAAATGCCTTACAGGTGGATCTTACAGAGGCATTTTCTCCATTGAGGCTCCCTCCTTTCCAGTGACTCTAGCTGTGTCAAGTTGGCATAAAACTATCCAGCACAGTACTTTAACTGTAATATAACATGGATTTCCCATAGAACTTTCATCTGGCGATGGATGGAGATAGAGACAGAGACCCATATCAGAGCACTGGACTGAGCTCACAAGGTCCAGTTGAAGAGCAGAAGGAGGGAGAATGTGAGCAAGGAAGTCAGGACCATGAGGGATTGATCCACCCACTGATACAGTGTGCCTGATCTAATGGGAGGTCACCAAATCCAGCTGGACTGGGACTGAATGAGCATTGGATCAAACTGGATCCTCTGAATGTGGCTGACAATTGGGGCAGACTGAGAAGCCAATGATAATGGCACTGGGATTTGTCTCTACTGCATGTACTGGCTTTTTGGGATCCATTTTGGGATTCTATTTGGATGCATACCTTCCTAAGTCTGGATGTAGTGGGGAGGGCTGTGGACTTCCCACAGGTAAGGATACCTTGCCCTCTTTTAAGAATGGAGGGGTGGGGGGGGAGGGTGTGTCCAGGAGCGGGAGGGAAGTGGGAGGAAGGAGGAAGTGGAAATTTTGAATGTATTATTTATAAAAAAAATGAACAACTAAAAAAATAAAATATAAGGTACAAGAGGAAAAACATACAAATGGAACATGTACAGTCTCTCTGGGACATCATAGACCAAATCTATGAATTCTGAGCATAGACCAGAAATGCTACATTCGAAAAGCATGGAAAATATTTTCAATAAAATCATGGCAGGCAATTTCCCAAATCTAGAGAAAGAGGACCTGCACTGTTGGGACCATTTAGAGTCCTGGCCTTCAGCTGCTCTTCCCTGCTAGAGCCGTCTGATTGGAGTCACTAAAAGCTGTGCCTTGAGGGTCAGAGGATGGGGTTTTCACCTGTTGGTCCACTTGACTGCTGGGTATTTAAGCTTCCATGGTGCTATGAAATAAAGGGCTTTTTACCAGTGATTAGATGTCCGTGTGTCTGTCTGTCTCTGGGTGTGTTTTCTCAACCTCCAGCCCCTTGCTGGAAGCTCCCAAACTGTATTGTAGCACGTATAGTACAGACAGGGGTGCAGTGCGCTGCAATTGGAGGTCCCACCAAGATATCGGGAACTAGGGAATGGTCGCCCTCAGAAGGTGAGGGTAGATTGGGGTATGTGTTAATCCTAACATCTTTCACTCAGGTTTCAGTTCCAGGCTGTGCAGAAGCAGCAAGTGGAAGTCCAACCATGAAAGAGAGGTAAGCAGACAGGGTTGTAAGATGGGAATTGTTAGGAGTATCTTCTCTGCCTTGTTCAGAAAACAGTCAGTTGCTAGGGAGGATTTTGATGATTTAGAGTTTGTAGAGGATAGTGAGGAATCATTGGAAGTTAAGGAAGAAATTATGTGTAGGGAAATAAGAAATCTCTGTAGAAAACTGAGAAAATGTAAAGTATACAATGATTCACACCCAACTCCCTTGGCCCCACTGGCTTATAATGATGAAGGTTGGTGGTCGCAGTTAAGTAGGGGCTCTAACATTGAACAAAACAAAGGAGTTTGCTTCCATCCTATACACATGGTTGCACCAGTAATGGAGGTACCAGACACCACCAACCCAGGGCAAATACTTCGCCAACATTTTGCAATATACTTTAAAGAAATGAAGCAATTGAAGGAAGCTGTTGCTGCATATGGGGCTCAAGCACCCTTTACATTGGCATTGGTCATGGTAGAATCTTCCTCTGCTCTGAATCTAACACCAAGTGATTGGCAGCAATAATGTCATGCTGTCTTATTTGGGGGAGATTATTATATTCCTGATATGGCAAAGGGAATATCAGGAAAATTGTATGCAAACGGCCGCTTTAAATGCTCTAGCGGGTCAAGCTCAATGTAATCTAGATACGTTAACTGGGGCTGGGGCTTATGCTGATTTGCAGCAACAAATTCTGTGTGATCCAGGAGTATTCGCCCAAATAGTTGCAGCTGCCACTAAAGCTTGGAAGGTCCTACCTAATAAAACAGCTGGGGATCAATTATCAAAAGTTTTACAAGGACCATCTGAACCACTCCAAGATTATGTAGATAGACTGTTACAATTAGCAGGTAGATTGTTTGGAGATGTGACAACAGCCACACCTATAATAAAGCAACTTGTATTTGAAAATGCCAACAAATATTGTAAGGAAGTCTTATGCCCTCACAAATCAAAGAGTTTAAATGAATATATCAGGATATGTAGAGATATAGATGGGAATTTCATTCAAGGCCAGGTTATAGCAGCAGCTATTAAACCTCAGAGAAACAATGAGGACAGGGAGAGAGGCCTGGAGGCCGTAATTGTTTTAACTGCAGAACTCCTGGTCATTTTTTAAAGGAATGCCCATAGCTGATAATGAAGCGAAGGAGGAAACCTGGCATGTGCCCTAGATGCAGAAGGGGATCATATTGGGCTAATGATTGCCTTTCCAAAACAGATATAGATGGGAAACCCCTTGCCACCTACCATTCGTCAACAGCAGGGAAACTAACTGGCAGAGGGCCCTGCTCCAGGGCCCCAAAACCTCAGTGTATGGAGCAATGACCACGGGACTGCAGTGACAGCACCCTGGCAGTGGCCATGTCCAGTTTTTTTCTGCAGAGAAATCCTTTCACATTGGCAACCTTGTTGGAGCCACACCAGGGAGTGCAGGATTGGACCTCTGTGCCTCAGCCAAAGCAGTCTTAACTCCACAAATGGGAGTGCAAGCACTCCCTACAGGAGTACATGGGCTCTTACCACCGGGTACCATGGGACTTATATTAGGCAGAAGCACTGCCCTTCCAAAGGGGATCCGAATACATCCTGGGATAGTAGATGCAGACTATAAAGAGGAGATTAAGGTTATGACATCTGTTCTACAGGGAGTGGTGGTCATTTTTCAAGGTGAGCAGATAGCACAATTAGTGTTGATTCTCTACAAGAACAGATAATGGTTCTGTACATACTAGTGGAAAATTTCAAACTTTTTGTCTAAATAATGATATTAAACATATTACAGGTATTCCATATAACCCTACTGAACAAGCTATAGTAGAAAGAATGCATATGGATATAAAACAGTATTTTACAAAAGTAAATAGGGGGGAGTATATTCTCTCTTCCAATACACAATTGGCTTCTATTTTATTCTAAATTTTTTAACTGTGGATTGTGAGGGTCACAGGGCCATGGAAAGACATTGGAATAAAAGTTCTCAGTCCTTAGGATGGGTACGATGGAAAGACCTTATTACAGGACAATGGAAGGAGCTCATGCCCCTGTTGACTAGGATGAGAGGAGCTGTTTGTGTTTTTCCTCCAGGAACGGACAAGCCCATTTGGGTACAAGAGCGATATGTTCGAGCTGTGGAAAATGATGGGAAAGGATCCTGTGATGAGCCTGATAATGATACCTGTCATTCTCTTGATGAACCTCCTGGTGAGTCCCAATCAAGCAGAATTCACTGTGTGAAGCCTGGAAAGGAACCCCTTTGTATTGATCAGTGAGCCAAGCTAGTTCTTTGTATTCATCTTTTTATTCCTCAAACTATACAGCTGGAACTGCTTTAAGCAATATGGCAATCGAACAGGCTTCTATTAATCAAATCTTTTCCTTTGTGAATGCTTTATGCTTTGTTACATATTTTGGGCTAAGAATATTACTTTAAAGGAACCCTATACAAGTGAGTGTAGGTCCTATCTTTCTTTTTTGGAACATTTCTCTGAGAGCCCAGGCACTATTAAATCCCATGTTTGTTTTAGTTCTTTCTTTTTTCTTTTCCTTTTTGTAGTATAGAATAGCACCTTTGGGGAAAAGATATTCTGGTTGTTCTTTCAGAAACTGTGGCCTGAGCGACTGCTGGGATGCCCACTCCAGTGCTGCCTTGTTGGTTCGGGTACCAGCCATCATACCACTGCCAATTACCAAAAAGGCTAAGCAGACTGAGATGACCCTGTATCGAGAGAAACGAGATTCTGGAGAGAGAGCTGCAGTGGTTGCTGTCATCGTGGTGTCTGCTGCTGCAGCCATGGTTGCAGGACAGGCAATAGCACAAACATCATTGGTGCTGAACACCATGGATAAACTGGCGAGACAAGTCAACGATGCTCTCCAGTCTCAGAATGCCCTGAAAGTACACATTAAATCTGGACTTTCAAATTTAAATAAACAGACTGCCTTGTGGTAGGAGCAGGTGGACTTATGGCTGGTACAACAAATGTCTTGTTCACACTTTTTTAATTCCATTTGTGTGACATCTGTTAATATTGCTAATGCCTCTTATGTGGTGAAACAACTCAATGGTTACTTGAATAGCCCTTGAGATGTTACAATTAGCACACCAGATTGTTGATACCTGTGTGCCCTGTTTTAGCCAAAGCGTTGGTTGAATACCATAGTCCTAATGGGAGGCTAGGTCCAGTGGTAATTGGGGACCCTATTGCCGGCAATCTTAACGCCTATTGCCATGGGCATTCATCTCTGAATTCTGTGTAAGATCAGACAACCCATGAGAATGCAGTATAGCAAGTCCTTCTGAGCCTGTTGGCCAGAAACTCGAAGTAACCCTAGGTTTGGTTGCAAATACTGCACAAATAATGGAGACTCCTCCGTAGATGGGCAACTTCTACAGAAGAGGGCCCCCGCCTAAGACAGGGAAGGGGCCTCCTAAAGACAGGTAAGGGTTTACTCTTCTGAGATGACCTAAAACAGGAGGGTCTTCTGTTTTATAAAAAATTTAGGGGGGAGATGTTAGGACCATTTAGAGTCCTGGCCTTCAGCTGCTCTTCCCTGCTAGAGGCGTCTGATTGGAGTTACTAAAAGCTGTGCCTTGAGGATCAGAGGATGGAGTTTTTACCTGTTGATCCACTTAACTGCTGGGTATTTAAGCTTCCATGGTGCTATGAAATAAAGGACTTTTTACCAGTGATTAGACGTCCATGTGTCTGTCTGTCTGTGTGTGTGTTTTCTCAACCTCCAGCCCCTTGCTGGAAGCTCCCAAACTGTATTGTAGCACATAGAGCACAGACGGGTGTGCAGTGCATGGCACTGCACAAACAAAAGAGGCACAGAGAACATCCAAAAAAGGCAGGACCAGAAAAGAACTTTTTGACTGTTAATGAAATGCTGAAAACAAAATTTGATTCTAGGGGCTGCAAAGCTAAACCAACATATTTATTTTAAAGGGATCAAAATTCGATTCAAAATTTGAATCTAAAGATATATTGCTTTAGAAAAGAGGTTCTACTTTTGTTTCAACAGAAGATGAGAACCTGTGGCTTCCTTCCAGTCTAATGTAGTTTTATGGAACAAGAGCCCCCCAAAAGTTCTCTGCAAATCCTAAAAATACTTTCTCCAACAAACAACAGAAAGCAGTTTAGAGAAAACTATACCCAAAATCCAAAAATGATTGTTTATAAATGTTTATTTTCATTTGGAATGGGTTGGCTAATGGTCACAGTCAATTTCTTAAAAAGGGGGGTGGGAATATGATATAGAGATGAATACTTAGCCTCTTATTGGCTAGCTCTTACATATTGATCTAACCCATTTCTAATATTTTGTGTAGCACCATGAGCTGGCTTCTACAACATACATTGAACAACCCCTGTAGTTTAGAATAAAGCCAACTTGATCATGATGGAAGATATTTTGATCTGTTTTTGAACTTACTTTGAATGTATTTGATTGAGAATTTCTGTGTCTATGTACATTAAAGAGATTGATCTAAAATTTTCCTCTTTGTGGTTGTGTTTTATCTGATTTTGGCATCAGGATTATACTGGTTTAATCCCTTTCAATCCTCTGTTTTCCAAAATAATTTGAGAAGTGCAGTAGTCATGCTAATTCATTTTGAAGGTCTGGTAAAATTTGGCAGATATTGCATCTAGACCTGAGCTTTTTTGATTTGGGAGAAAAAAATTAACTGATTTAATTTTATCTTTATAATTATGCTTAAATTATCTTCCTCATCTTTGTCTAACTTTGGTAAATCATAATCTTTGAGAAAATAATTTGTTTCTTTTGTATTTTTCTTCTTAAAATATATTTTATTAATTCTTTGAGAATTTCATACAAGGTGTTTTGATGATATTCATGCCTCCTTTTCCCTGTAACTCCTTCCATCCTCCACCTTATCACCTCATATTTTTAAAAATCACCCATGGAGTCAAAATTTTGCTGTTCATACACTCATGGGTGTGTACCATCGGCTAGAGTATGGACCACCTCCCAAGGATAATATCCTTAAAGAAAACTAGCCATTCCTACTATAGAAGCCATTATCTATTTAAAGCTCTTCAGTTACAGTTAGAGGCTTGTGAGCTCCTCCCCATTCATGCTGAAATATTGACCTGTGTATATCTTCTATAGGCAACTACAATTCAATGAGTTTGAGTTCAGTGGTCCTGTCATGTCCAGAAGACATAGGTTTGTTCCCATCTTCTTTGACCCCTGGCTCTTACAATTTTTCTACCCACTCTTTCTCGATGATCCCTGAGTCTTGGAGTAGGAGAAGTTAATATAGATATCCTAATTGTAGATAAACACTACATAGACAGTTATTCTCTGTACTTAATTTAAATTTAGTTTTGTTTCTGTGTTAACCACAGTCTACTGTATAAGGAAACTTTTCAGATGAGATCTGTGAGCTGAGCTAATCTATCGGCAAAGAGACACAAATTTAGAAGTCAGTTTGATAATATTTCCATTTAGGAGAATAAAATTTGGCTTACTTCTGGAGTCTGGGATCTCTCTACCATGAGTTGTTGGCCAGATCTACAGTGACAGCCAGGTCTTTCCTCCTGTGGAGTGCACCTTAAATCCAATCAGAAAGTGGTTGATTAGCCCATAACGTTCATGCTACTGTTGCACCCAAGGGCAGAACTTGCCACATTTATAGTTTGCAGGAGTCACAGCTAGCTAAGACTGTTGATGACTTTCCTCCCTCAGCAGGCTGCATATACCTTCCAGTATCATGAAAGCTATCCAGTAAGGAGGACGCTTCTTGGTTAGTACCAACTTTATTTCTCCACATCCTGTGAACAAAGTATGAATAAAGTATCTTCAGCAATAGTACAACAGAATCTTATCAAAATGGGGGGAGGCAATCAAGAGCAGTGGCAATAGTTTATTGTTTTGTGAGTCTCCAAGACACCCTCAACTAAACACTTGAGGGAAGAAATCCCACACCTAACACTGGGCGTTTTATTTGTCAGGCTTTGGTGAGAAACACTATCTAGTAGTGTGCACTCTTTTTCTCTCTGTCTCTCTGTGTGTCTCTCTGTCTATTATCTGTCTCTCTCTCAGTTTCTCAAGATAGGGTTTCTCTGTAGCCCTAGCTGTCCTGAACTACCTCTGTAGACAAGGCTGGCCTTGAACTCAGAGATATGCCTGCCCCTGCCTCCCCAGTGCTGGGCTAAAAGCATGCACCACTATACCTGGCTAAATAAACTATTTTATATGAAGAAAATATGATAACTAGTAGGTTTCCATGTGTTTTTATACCATCCTTAGTATTAGTTACCCTTACCCCTACCCCCTCATTGCTCTACCACCTCATTCTTGTCCATACCTAAACCTTCAGTTTTCAGGCTGTGTACTACTCATAATTTTAGAAATGAAATTGGTATCTTTTGAAATGTTTTCCTTCCCACTTCTAATTTTATTAATTTGGACTCTGGGAGAAAATGCAGGCGTGGGCTGGCAGTCAACCTCTCTAGCACAGTGTGGCACATCATGTATTCCCAGAAGGCAGATCACTGAATTCTGAAGTGGCATGTGAGTAGACAGTAGCTGGCTTGCTGTTGAATCCGTACTCTCCAAGTCTCATTTTGTGTGGTTCTCCTGCATAGAGGGCCCGGTAGTATGAGTGCTCACTGTCCAATCCATACATAAGTAGTGGCTCGCATACAATAAAGCAGACACTGCTCCTTAACACTGTCTTCAATGTGTTCCATCATGGTGTCCTTTACTGGCATTGCAGTCTCGTTAGGGGACACTCTAGTAATGATTGCAGTGACATTGGGCTAGCTCTTTTTTATTTTAGTTAGTTTGGTTAGGAGTTTATCAGTCTTGTTTGTCTTTTCAAAGACCCAATTCTTTGTTTAATTAAATTTTTGTATTTTTTTTCTCTGATTTTATACTGATTGGGCTAGTTAGTTTTTGTCAACTTGACATAAGCCAGGCTCATCTAGGAAGAGGGAACTTAAGATCAGGTTACATACACCAAATAAACCCTTTCCCTCCCATGTTTTGTTGGTCATAGTGTTTATCATAGCAACAGAAAGCAAACTAAGACACTGATTTTAATTATTTCTCTCCATCTCCCACATCTGAGTTTGGTTTGTTCTTCCAAATGCCTTTGTTCTCTCTGATTATTTTTTTCAGTTGTGGGCATTTAGAGCTGTAAAGTTCCCTCTTAAGGCTTTCTTCATTGTATCCCATAAATTCTAATCTGTGATGTTTTCATTTACATTCAATTCTAGGAACATATTTTTTTTTCCTTTTTAATTCATTATTTATCTATAATATATCACCGATAGCATGATGGTTTTAATGCCATGTGTTTTCTGTGGAAAGCATTCATTTTTACCCATCATATGAGATTTTTATATTAGATGTGTAGACACTGTGATCCACAGGATCACTGGGTGATGGCTTATAGGACAAGAATCTGCTGAAAATGTAGAGAAGAGGATTGAGGATCAAGGAGAGCTAAATCAGTGTAAAAAAGAAAGATTGAACCAGGGGTAGTCACTTGAGACTAGTAAAAGCTGTGAATTTTCTCTAATAATATTTCATACAAGAAGGAAAATCTTAGTTTTAAGGTCTTTATTTTCTTCCTCTGTGAAACTTGGCTGTTACATGACTTCCTTTGATCTTAATATCTTTCTTGAACACAGAAAAACATTTTAAGAAAAAAATATTAAGGGTTCAAAGAGAAAAGATATGTGTGTGTGCTGAATATCACTAGTTTACTATTAGTAACATTGAATCTTAATTAGTTTTAACTAGTTCAAAAGATCTTGTGCCCTCACTTATTAAAGATAGGTTATATTTCATCTCAAAAGTCTTTTTGAGAAAATGAAAAATGTGCTATGCAAATAACACACATAGGAGATATAGAGTTAAACACAATTCCAAAGGAAAGCACTCAAATGATTGCGATCAAGGGAACAGTGCAGTAAATCATGACATAAACTGCAATATGCTAGCTACTGCTATATGCCAAAGAGAATGAGTCGGACATCCTTGCCCTCCAAAAACAATCATAGCTGATTAGAAGTTTGCTTAGTACCTGATACACACAAAAACTCCCACAATACAACACAACTGCCTAAAACAGTATTTGTATACTATATCCACACTGAATGAGTGTTTTCTTATTTGTAGTTTATGTATAACAATATTTAATTTAAAATTAATCCCAGCACTTAGGAGGCAGAGACAGGTGGATCTCTGTGAGTTCGAGGCCAACCTGGTCTACAAGAGCTTGTTCCAGGACAGGACCCCAAACTACAGAGAAACCCTGCCTCAAAAAACCCTAAGTATAAATAAATAAATAAATAAATAAATAAATAAATAAATAAATAAATAAATAAAAAATTATACAGTGAATTGGATGAATGATTCAAAAACCAAGGTTTGCCTTTAAGGATTTAACAATTTATCTGAGGGAACTAAATGTATTCAATCAGAAAATATTTATTATGAATACCATGTGTTAGGACTTGTTCTAGACTCAAAATCACACAGCTAGCTAGTATGAAAGTAAGGTCGCAATTCTGAGTTCTTTGGCTCCAGCCTGAAAGCATGCTTTCATTCATAGCCAGCAAAATACTTCTTATGGCTTTTTCATCTGTACTTCTTAAAATCGGTTGAAGTCACTAGAGACTTTTTTTTCTATTGCTTTCACACTGGGAAACTCAGAAAAAGTAAAAGCCACGCCTATTTGTGTATGCTCAAGACTCTAATTAAAACTACCTTTCTTTTTCACCTAACAGCTATTTCAGAGACCTGCACTCTTAGGTTTGGACCCCACTAAGAAACAGCCGAAAATCAGGGTGATTGCAGCTCCACAGTCAATACCGGAGAAAACAGTTCCCTTTCACAAATGACCCCCATACTGTGGCTCTTTACTTTCTAAGTTCCTTGACACAAAAACAAATCCAGACTATAAGCAGCCTGGCCTGTTCATTTTGACATAACTTCTTTGAGATTTCATTGAGACTGATTCAGCCTTTATGGGCATGCCTAGCCATGCCGTGTGCCTGGATTTTCCAGGTGTGAATCACTGGGAAACAAGATGACTGTTTCCTTGGGAATTATACATGCTGATACATATAACATATATAAAGCATTGCCATAGGGGATGAAAGACGAATGAGCTCTAGTATCAGAATACTTAAGTATTTCAGTTCAAACTCCATCACTCATGTATCTTGGTTAATTAACCTGCCCAGCATCACTGAGACTTAATGAAAGTTCCATTGAGGAGAAAAACTTAGCTTGTAAGTTATATAATGTATTTATACATGACATTTAATTGCATACAGATAATATATATATATATGTATATATATATATGTGATTTCTATGGTATAGAAGAGTTCATCAAGAAATGTTATGATCTGCCTGACTGTAGTTCTCTGACTACAAGACTCAGAATTCTGAGGGTAAAAATTGGGCCTTTTTCTTGATGCCTTGTATAAGTACCACAGCGCCTAACTTATACACGGTGTCAGAGTATTCTCATTGATCCCATTTATTTCCAGTCTTTTCTCTGAAGGATACTATGATCCAATGTAACAGGCATTTCAACACTCTATTCAAGAGTTCTATAAACAAAGTACTGACATACCATCATAAAAGACAGTTAGTGTTTGATTTTATGGCTTTTACTTAAACGTTCCACACAAATATAATTAAGTATGAGCCATATTTGTTTCTTTCCACATTACACTAGCTGGGTGCTACAAACACTCAACATTTAACTTATAACAAAGCCAATAGAAACATCATTAAAACAATTGTGTATGGCATAGATTTTAACAAAAATGTTAAATAAAAACATGAGAAAGAGACTCCACTTTTCTCCATAAACTTTTAATACATGGTTATGGAATTGAAGCTCCAAATGTCTAAACAATTTATTCAAGATTACACATGCATTACTTGGTGGGAATGTGATTGGAATGTAGATATGTTTTAGAGTAAACTTCAAGATTATTCATTATGTCATGTAGAAGAGAAAAGAAGGGACACATTTTCCAGTGAATATGGACCTTTAAAACACAGGAAGGCCTTATCCAAGTTATAAACTGTCCATCCCCCCAAAATTCCATAATAAGTGACAATATTCACAGAAATGATTCCTTAGAAAAGATGTGGTAATAGTTTGAGCACATAGACCAGGAAGTCTGAAAAACCTGAATGCAAATCTAAATTCTACTCTGATCTTTGGTTTACTTCTCTATAATTGGTATTAATACTAAGAGCTTATGAGAATTAAAGGGGATTTAATATTTAGCATAGGATATAGGTTAGGTTCTCATCAGTCTATGTTGGATGACTTAAGTGCTTCTCTTCCAACTCTAGGTATCACTAAGCAATAATTTCTATGATACCAACCAAGTCATTTTTATCTGTTTTCATTTAGAAAAAGTTAAATTTTGGGGGTTGAAGGCAACATTAAAGTTGGAGGCAGCTATAAAAAATAGTTTCAAAACATCACAGAACTGCCTAATAATTATTGTTAGTCTACAGATTAGAATACAATGCTCATGAAAATTATTGTTTTTAAAGAATATTCTTTTCTCATTATTCCAATAGGTAAATATCAGTTTTGCTATGTCAAGTTCTGCAAATGAGATTCCATTGACATTTTGACTGCAACTGTATTAAACTTAACAGTTAGATTTAGAGTAAATGTTTGTCTAGTATTATCAGTAGGGAACTAGCCAACTTGATCCTGGACTTTAGTGTGTCTTTCCCCCATCACTTTAGTATAAGACAATGGAACTAAAGGGACATATCTAGTTCCAAAAGTGTTGAATTATAACAAAAATCAAAAATACAAAGCAAACAAAAGTCCAGCGCACGGGTGTGGCATGGAACCCATTTAAAGACTGTGAGGGATTCTTGTGACATAGCTAGAACCTGGAGGATTGATCATTTTAGACAGCATGAAGACTTCCCTGTCATTCCAATTGGACTCCAATCATCCCCCAACTCACAACACTGTCTCTTTATTTATTATGCAAATCTTTCGAAATGTTCAAGTTTTATTATTTCTATACAAAGTCCTTTGTTACTATTATTACTTCTCCCAGAATTTATACTGGGTCTTCCTGATACACATTAACTCTACTGATATTCTGGATAGTTACCACTTCACTCTGCATTTCTTTAAAATTTATTTGTATAAACACTCTTAGTGTGGGTTCTGTTTTCTTTCTTTTATTGATTTTTATTGAGCTCTACATTTTTCTCTGCTCCCCTCCCTGCCTCTCTCCTTCCTAATGTTAAACCACTATCTTCTTCAAGCAGTGATTTTTTTTTCATTTTTCAAATTGATTCTTATTTTTATCTGTGTGTGCACAGATGACACACCTGTGCAGGTGCTCTGGAAGGTCAGAAGAGGGGATAGGATCCTTCTGGAGGTGGAGGTAACAGACAATTATGAGGTGCCTGATGTGGGTGTGAGGAACTGAACTCTGGTCTTCTAGAAGAGTAGCAAGGACTCTTAATTGCTGAGTCATCTTCTCAATCTCCTCTTCCCCCACATTTTAACATTTTAACTTTCTTAAGCCTTTGATTTCCTTCTTCTATAATAAAGAAAGGCAAATTTGGCCTTTGTAGCATTTTCTTTTCCTGTGGACCACCTCTGGGTTCATTATTTTCTTTCTTTCTTTCTTTCTTTCTTTCTTTCTTTCTTTCTTTCTTTCTTTCTTTTTTAGAATTCTCTGTAATCAAATATTTAATCTCATAAAAACTTTTGCCCACTTAATGTAAGTCCTTTGTAAATAATACATAAAAAACAGTGATTTTTTTTTGCTTCTTTGAAAAAACATACCATATTTCATCCTTCTTTCCTTCTATCCTCCCTCCTTTCCATCAACCCTTTCTATTTTACAGTATATTGCTCCCCAGATGCTGGGATTATACACATGTACCAGAAAACTTTAATAAATTAGTTTCTTTTATATCTATTTACAATGGAGAAGATTTCTCAGCAGTAGTAATAAGTAGTTGAAATAGTAATACATAGTTTCATGGTCCTGGTTTTAATGGAATTGCCTCTGGTGGCATAAAATTATTTTGTGTCTTTTCAGAGAGGAAAAACCACTTCCGTACAGCATACTACAATTTACTTTTTGCATGTGTATGTGTGTAGTGTGTGCTTCTGTATGTGTATCCATGTTCACATGTGTATGGGCATGCATATGTGAGTGCATGTGGGAACCCAAAGTTAAAATCAGAAGTCTGTCTTGACCTATTTTCACCTTATTCACTGAGGCTGGGTCTCTCAACTTAACCCAGAACTCACCGATATAATTCATCTAGCTACCCAGCATGATCTGGGAATCTCCTGTCTTTGCCTTCCTAATGCTAGAGTACAGGCATTCTACCATGCCTACCCAGAAACTTTTAGCTGACCCTCTGCTTCATTCTGCTTCCCATTTGACCGTCCCTTCACTCATCTCACACACTCCTTGCTCTCTTCCAGTGTTCCCCTTTTCATTTTAACATCACATGTGCTCATTTGCCCTCCATAATTCCTTCCTTTGAACCTGTACGTCTCCTCGCTAGTTTCATGGCCTCTGCCACTACTCAATTCCCACAAAGATGCACATGTGTAAACATTAGACACTAGAAGCCACTAGAGAGAATGTGGGTTTTTCTTTCTGAACCTGTATTTCCTCATTCAATTTTTCTAGGCCCAACCATTTAGTTTTTCATTATGGCCAAATAAAATTGCATTACGTATATGTACTATGTTTTCTTTATCTATTTATACGTTGGGAGACATCTAGCCCGATACCAACTCCTATCTATATCTGTGGGTGATATATCTGCATCATATGTAATAGTTTTAGCTTTTGAAAGAAACTGCTACACTGGTTTCCATACTGAGTGCATCTCTTTACACTCCAACCAGCAGTGAATTAGGGTTACTCCTTCCCCTACATCCTCATCAGTATTTTCTGTCATTTATTTTCTTAATGATTGCTATTCTGACTGTAGTGATGTAGGATCTCAAAAGTCATTTTCATTTGCAATTCCTGAATGGCTTTTGAAAATATATATTGGATGTGTGTTCTTTTTTCCATCAGGTTCATTGGTCTTTATTGACTGATATTATTGTTTATTTGGTGTCTAATTTGTGCAGTTCTTTATATATTTTAGAATCTAGAAACTAGATATAACCCCATGTTTTAAGTATAGCTGACAAATATTTTCTTCCATTCTACAGGCAGTCTGTTCACTGTGATGATAGTTTCCTTGACTTTAAGGAAACTTTTCTATTCCATGTAATTATATCTGTCTATTCTTGGGGTGATTACCTACACTATTAGGATTCTTTCTAGAAGGTTTTTGCCTGTATATCTCTATGTTGAAGTACATTCTCTGTTTCTCTTTTTTTTCAATTTATTTATTTATTAACCTTCATCTGGCGATGGATGGAGATAGAGACAGAGACACACACTGGAACACTGGACTGAGCTCCCAAAGTCCCAATGAGGAACAGAAGGAGGGAGAAGATGAGCAAGGAAGTCAGGACCAAGAGGGGTGCACCCACCCACGGAGACAGTGGGGCTGATCTATTGGGAGCTCACCAAGGCCAGCTGGATTGTGACTCGAAAAGCAGGGGATAAACCCGGACTCTCTGAATAGGGCAGACAATGAGGGTTGCTGAGAAGCCAAGGACAATGGCACTGGGTTTTGATCCTACTTCTTGTTCTGGCTTTGTGGGGGCCTAGCCAGTTTGGATGTTCACCTTCCTAGACCAGGATGGAGGGGGGAGGACTTTGGACTTTCCACAGGGCAGGGAACCCTGACTGCTCTTCAGACTTGAGAGGGAGGGGGAGAGGAGTGGGGGGAGGGCCGGAGGAGGGGAAGGCTGGGAGGAGGCGGAAATTTTTTTTTCTCAATAAAAAAAAAAAGATTTCTACCTCCTCCCCTTTACTGCCTCCCATATCCCTCCCCCTCCCTCAATTAAGTCCCCCTCTCTCATCCGAAGAGCAGAGCAGTCCGGGTTCCCTGCCTTGTGGGAAGTCCAAGGACCTCCCACCTCCTTCCAGGTCTAGTAAGGCGAGCATCCAAACTGCCTAGGCTCCTACAAAGCCAGTACGTGTTTCTCTCTAGTAATTTCAGCACTTCAAGTTTTCAATGAAAGTTTTTTTTTATCTACATAGAATTTAGTTTTATATAAGCTGAGAGAGATGGATTCTGATAGCGAGATTTATGCTAATACAAGATAGACATTTTGGAGAAAAGAAACTTCAACTGAGAAAATGCCTCCACAGGATTGGCCTGTAGACTAGTATGTAAAGCATTTTCTTGGTTGATGATTGATGTGGAAGGGCCCAGACCACTGTGAGCAGTGACACATATGGGCAGGTGGCCCTGGGTGAGCAAGCCAAGGGGAGCAAGCCAGTAAGCAGCACTCCTCCCTAGTCTGTCTTCCAATTCTTACCTCCAGGTTTCTGTCCTAAGTTCCTGCCCCAATGGGCCTGGATGATGAACTGCAAACTCTAAGCTGGAATAAACCCTTCCTCCCCAGGTTGCTTTTGGTCATGGTGTTTTATCACAGCAGTAGAAACCCTGAGACAGAAACTGCTGCCAGTTCGGGGGGGATTTTGCCATAACAAATCTGGCCATGTGTTGCAAGGAGGACTGTGGTGGTATTTGAACTTTGCACTGGAAGAGTCATTGAGTGCTCAGAGCCTACTGAAGTGTTCTGCGGGAGTTTGGAATATAAGATTGGTAGAACAACGCAGACAATGGAGATGTTGCTTGTGAAGTTTCAGAGGGAAGTTTTCAAAGTTCCTCAAAGATTATCCATGTGAATTTATTTTAAACTAAGTATCTGTGGTGTCAGTGGGCGGGAGCTGATGAGTTGGCTGTGAGTAACAACAATCAATACCACTGAAGTCAAGCTTACTGGGACAATTGGTGCTGATTAACTAGAGCTGAGAAAATTAGCAGTAATTAAGAAAAAAAATCCAACATCACTGATGATTCAAAACTTCGGAGCATTTCCTCAGGGTCAGTACATGGAGGCTGTGTTCCAGATGCAGCCGTTGTGGTACCTCATGCTGGCAGCCAAACTTGGTAGTGTAAGAGTGACCCAGTTGGAACTGGTTTTGAAGTCCTGTGGTGTCGTAGAGAGCAGCTAAACCTTGGCATTGTACAGCAGGGCTGGTCCTTGCAGAGAGCCTGTGAGAGGTCACTGATGAAAGAGCAGCCTCACCTACTCTCAAAGCCCCAAGGATTGAAGGAGTCATAGAAAGAAGTTGAGGCTGGACAGCATGCAAAGAGCCCAGGCGAAGGTGTTGGTGAAGGCGCAGCCCAGCTGTGGCAAAGACCCCAGCTTTTTGGAGATGTCACTACAATAATGAGATGGCCACCAAGGACAGCAGCAATTATAGTGTGCAGCCGGCCTGTGAATCACAGAGCTGGAGAAATAGATTTGCCAAGTTCGTTGCAGGACCCCAGAAGATTGTGAGGGAATCTCAGACATTGGACTCTGAGTTATTTACACTGTTGGAGCTTCATTTTGCATTGTTCAAATTGTGACTGTTCTCTGGTTCTTCCCTCTTGGCATTTAACTTATTATTTAATTTCACAATAGCCCACAGTTACAAGACATTAAATTTTAGAGAGACTTCAAATATTTTGGGGAGGTTTTGAATATTGAAAGAAACTATAAGTCTTTTAAAGATACTGAACTTTTAAAGACTGAAATTTTTAAAGTTATTTATGGCGTATATTGTGGTATTTCTATTAATAAACCATCATGGGGAAAGTTAAGAAGGAAAGGCTCTAGTTACATAACACAGTGTAGTGTCTTTATGTCATTTTAAAAGGTGTCAATTGTGTTGGCAACTTTTAGGTCAACTTGACACAAAACAGAGCAATTTGAGAAGAGGAATTCTCACTTGAGAAAATTGGCCTATGGGACATTTTCTTGACTGATAAGTGACTTAGGAAACCCCAGATCACTGCGGGCAGTGCCACAGCTGGGCTGGTGGTCCTGGATAATATAAAAAGGGAGACTGAGCAAAGCAACACTCCTCCATGATCTCTGTACCAGTTCTTGCCCTTACTTTTCTGGATTATCCACTTTAAAATATAATATGAAATAAATCCTTTTCTTCACAAGTTGCTTTTGGCCATAGTATTTTATCATAGCAAAAGAAACTGAAGACACAGATCTAATGTAGTTCTTTGTTATAGGTGGATATTATTTTCCTAGTAGAATTTATTAAATTGGATGGATTTTTCTAGCTTATGTTTTTTGACATATTTGTCAAAAATTTAGGCAGTCACAGCTTCATGAGTTTATATCTGGTTCCTGTGTCAGTTTCTGGATCAGTATCATATCTTGGTCATCAGGCCTCTACAGTATAGTTCAAGATCAGTTATTCTGATATTTCTTGCAATGTTTTTTTTTCTGATTATGATTTTTTTTTTATCTGTAGTGTTTTGTGTTTAACTGTCAATTTTAGGATTTTGTTTCTAACTCTGAAGAGTGACATTGGAATTCTGATGGAGAGTACATCTCATTGAATCTGTAAATTACTTTTGCTAATAGAGTCATTTCTAGAATATTAATTCTGCTAATCTAGGAAACTTAAAAGTCTTTCTATCATCTACTATATTTTTCAATTTATTTCTGTAGGATTTTATAAGTGTTCATCATAGAAGTCCTTTGCCTCCTCGGTTATGTTTACTCCTAGGATTATTTGAAGTTATTGGAAATGCTATATTTTTCCTAAGTTCTTATTAAGTTAGTTATTAGTAAGTACAAAGGTTAATGAATTTCTTATATTGGTTTTATAACTTGGCACTTTACTGATTGAAAGGTTTTGTGGTGTTAATAGCATATATTCAGTATGAAGGTGATGTGGGAGTCCCCTCTGTGTGTTGCTTGTATTGGTTAATGAATAAAGAAACTGCCTTGGCCTAATAGGGCAGAATGCAGGTAGGCAGAGAAGAAAGAACTGAATTCTGGCAGGAAGAAAGCAGAGTCAGAGATGTCATGGACCTGCCGCCAGAGATAGACATGTTGAGAGTTTGCTGGTAGGCCACGACCTTGTGGTGATATACAGATTAACAGAAATGGGTAAATTAATACATAAGAGTTAGCCAATAAGAAGTTGGAGCTAATGAGCCAAGCAGTGATTTAATTAGTACAGTTTCTTTGTGGTCATTTTGAGGCTAAGCTAGCTGGGCGGACAGGACAAACAAGCGGGCCCTCCTCCATGCAACATGAACTTGTCAGCCATATTTAAATGGGAAATTTAACTTCTCCCTTTTCTGTACTATTCATTTCATAACTTCTGTTTGTTTATCATTTTAGATAAGAAGGAGCATTACAGTGAATTAGAATGGAGAAAAGACACTCTGGTTTCCCTCACTGGTATATGCTGGCTATATGTTTGTTGTATAACCTTTATTATGTTGAGGTATGTGCGTTCTATTCATTGCTTTGTCAAGACATTTATCATGAAGGTATATTAACTTTATCAAATTCCTTATCTATATCTATTGAGAGTATTATATGATTTCTGTCCTTAAGTCAATTTATATAGCATACTGTTATACTCGATGGTTTATATATGTTGAGCCAAACTTGTATCTATGGGACAAAAAACAATTTGGTTATAAAGTATGATCTTAATGAATTCTTAAATTTGGTTTGAAAGAGTTTAGTTAAGAAAATTTCCACCTCTCTTTGGGAAAACTTAGATGACAGTGGTGGCATATGCCTTTAATCCCAGAACTTGGGAGGCAGAGGCTGGAGTATCTCTGTTAGCTTGCCTATTCTACAGAATGAGTTCCAGGAGAGTCGGGGCTACATAGAAAGATGCTATCTAAAAACAAAATCAAAAATTGCATCGTTATCCAGTTTTGATATCAGGATAACACTGGCTTCATAAACTGAATTTGGTTCTGTTTCTTCTCATTCTATTTTGTGGAATAGTTTGAGACATTTTGGCAGTATATCATCCTTAAAAGCTTTGTAGAATTCAGCAGTGGGAACACAGTGAGTTAAGACTGAACAAAAGCAACACTGAAACACTGAAATCAAGCCAAACTCCAAACACTGTAGCTCCATGTCTAACATCTTGGGTACCTGATGGAATCAATTCAGTTAAAAGGGCTTAGCCTCTTTTGAGTTGGTTCTTCTCCCTATAGTCAGCCTTCCTTGGTGGATATTTCATAACTCCAACATGGCCAACATCTTGAAGTTCCTGCTGCAACTCAGGCTTCCCTAACACAGTCTCATCCCTTGGCCTCTGAGGGCATCCTTTCCGGGACTGACCCTGCCACACACAACCTTGCCTCAACAGTTCCTTAGATGTGTGGAGCAAGACTACATGGTCCCTCAATCTTCTATCTTTCGTACCTGCAAATCCAGGACAACCTAGCTTCAGGCCAGGTAGACACAGTGGCAGAAGAATAAAGCATGGTGGATATACAGCATCCATACTCATGAAGTAAAGAGAGGGAGTAAAATTGGGAAGTGGGGATGGGCTACAAAATCTCAAGGCCCATCTCCTAGTAATGGCCTTCCCCCAGAAAGGCTTCACTTTCTAAAGGAACCACAACATTCCCAAGCATTACAACCAGCTGGAGACAAGATGTTCAAACACACAAGGCTATGGGGGCTAATTTACATTCAAGCACCAACAATATCACTGGAGTCCGTGGGTAACAACTCCCTTTCATCTCCAGTTTTATTAACTTGAGTTTTTTTCTTGCTTGGTTTGGCTAGGGGCAAGCATGTTAATCTTTTAGGAGAACCAATTCTGTGATTTAATAATTCTAGTTTTTTTTTATTCAGGGTTCATGGGAGGAATAGGAACTAAGGGGATTAATATATCATATATACATGTATGTATCATATGTATATACTTCATATGTACTTAATAAATATGAATTTATTAAGTCAGCTTTAAATTAGTAATAGCTAAATGACACCACAAAGTGGAGAACCCAGTAGTTATTCGGTCCTTGAGGATGAATGCCTCAACAGTTATAGTAGGCCCATAATAGCTGCCTCTCACTAGCAGACAAAAGTTACTAAGTTCACAAGGCCAAATGCCTCAGTAGTCCCAATCTGACTCAGGAAGCCCAGAAGGTTCCCAGAGAACTGCTGGGCCCTGTCCACCATGAAAACTTGGAAGCTTTGGTTCTCTCATCATTGAAGGAATCATCGTCCTCAGCAGCAGAAGCATCAGTAGCAACAGCAGTAGCAGCAACAACAATAGGAAAGACAACTTAGTGGCAGGAGAGAAGGTTCAAGCAAGCAAAGGGCAAGATAATCTTCCTTCATTATATCTTTTTTTTTTTAAAACCTGATCTGCTATCAGAAGGTAGAGTCCACTATCAAGGTGAGTCTTTTCACACCAAATACACAATTCAGAAGTTTTTCAAGTGAGATTCCTTATTCAAGTGATTCTAATTTGTGGCAAGATGACATTAAAATCAATGATAATAGTAAATATTATTATTTTAGTTTCTAGTTCAGTAATTACTACCGTAGTTTTTTTTTTCTCCATGCACTGCATTTGAGTTTGGCTTCTTCTCGTTCCTGTTCAAACTCTATTTAAATAATTAGGTTGTTTATTTTAGATCTATCTCTCTCCTTTCCAGTGTGAGTACTTACAACTACAAACTATCCTCTTCAGACTTCCTTGGCAATAGACCAATGCTGTGGCATTTTGTGTTATCATTTTCAGTTGATTCTAGGAATTTTTAAATTCCCTCTCACTTTTCAGTGACACACCTTTAAATAAAAGTATATAATTGATTCCCCACATATGTGTATTTTCAGAGGATAGTGTTGCTACTTATTTCTATTTTATTCCATTATGATCTGGTAAGAAGCAGGGAAATATTTCAGTTTTGTAGGTGTTATGGTTTTCTTTGTGGCCTGTAATGTGATCTGTTTTAGAGACAGTTCCATGAATTATTGAGAAAAAAACATAAGTATTCTCTGTTGGCTGGAATGCTCGATATATATTTGTTAATCCAGTTTACCCAAGATATGATTTAGGTCTGAAATTTGCATGTTTGGAGGATATATCTAGATATGACAGAGGAGTCTCCACTATCATAATCTTGGGAGCTATACAGTTCTTAAACCTTTTGCCATTTGCTTCTATGAAATTTAGGTTTCAGTATTCAGGCTATACATATTTAAGATACTTGTATCTTTTTATTTTTAATTTTGAAAAATAATGCTTTGAGTATTTGGTTGTTTTGCCTTCATGTATGTTAGATGCATGATGCCTGGCACCTATGGATCCCTTGAATCAACTGGAGATACAGAGAGCTGAGAGCCACTGTGTGGGTGTTGGGAATTGCACCCAGGTCCTCTGAATAAGCAGAAAGTGCTCTTAACAGATAAATCTCTTCAACTCCAGTTGTATCTTCTTAATGATTTTTTCTTTAGTAATATGTAGTATGTTTGTCTCCACTGAATAGTTTTGGTTGAAGACTATATTATTACATTTGATTATTACTACACCAGCTTGTTTATAATTTCCATTTACTTGTAGGTTACTTTTTGACCTTTGACTCAGATTTAGAATTTTCTACTAATTAAATAAGATATTTGGAGACAAGAGATAGTTGGAATCTTGTGTTTTTAATTCTGTCAATTAGTAAGCATCTTTTATTGGTGAATTAATTCTAGTTGCAGTCAAACTTTTTATTGGTAGGATTTACTATTACTAACAATTTTTGGAGGTTGTTGTTCTGGTTGTTGCTTTATTGGTATTTGTTCGTTTCCTCTCCTGGTGGCATTACAGGTCTGCAATTTTGCTATGTTGGACACGATTGTTTCCGCCCTGGTTCTCGTCCGTTCATCTTTTCCTCTCATGAGTGTTATTCCTTCTAGTATTTCCATGGTTAACAACATCTCTCTTCTTCTGAGTACAACTTTCTTTTTATCCCAGTACTCAGGAGGCAGAGGTAAATGGATCTCTGTGAGTTTGAGGCCACAGTAAGTTCCAGAACAGCCAGCACTACTTAGAGAGACCCGAATCACTAACAAAATAAATAAACAAACAAAAACAAAAAGGCAGCAACAAAAATGAAAAGAAACAAACAAAAAGAAAACAGAAAAAAAGAATTTTCTGTAGTGCTGACTTGACTGTTATAAATAGACCTACTTTGTGTATATTTATTTCCTTACCAATTTAAAGAAATAACTCTCCTGAGTATAGCAATAATGATTCCAATTATCTCATTTTAGGACTCAAAATATATCATTCCATGGTATTCTGGCTTTTTTGTTGCTGATGAAAGATATCATATTATTCTGGGGTTATTTTGCCTCTGTATAGGAGTTTTTCTCTTTTTAGTAGTTTCCCTTTGCTTGGCATTTTGACACCTTGATTAGGTTATGTCTTGAAGAGGTTCTTCTGTGGTCATTTCTATTTGGAGCTCTAAATGTAGTGTGTGTGTATTTGTGTGTATGTGTGTGTTTCAGAGTCTATTTCTTTCCTTAAATTTAGGAATTGATTTAACAACTATAATTTTTTCAAATACTTTGTCTCAGCTCCTTCTTCTATCCCACATATTCTCAGATTTGGCCTTTTGAATGTATTCCAGATTTCTTGGAAGACTTGATTTTTAAATTAAATATTAAATTAAAAATATATTTATATATAAATTTATATATAAAGGTTAAAATTTTAAGATCTTTATATATAAAGATTTAAAATTTTTATTACAACTAGAACAATGTGTTTATATATATATATACATAAAATTATTGTCGCAACCTCAACCTCTGTTTTTGAAATCCATTATTCTGTTTGTTCCTTCCATTGATGATATTTTATTCTGTGCTTGTTTTATGACAGACTGATTCTTTTTTAGAATTTCTGCATGGTCCTTTTTTAGCATCTCCATTTCACTTACTTTATTTTTTCACCATTTTAAAATTTTTTTGGTCAAGTTATATAATATTTAATCTACTTTGGTAATATTCTTGTCTATGCCTTGAATTAATTTTACTACTTGTTTGAGTCCTCTGTATGGTCATTAATCCTTTTAAAAAGTAGGACTTTTACATAATTTCTTGACATTTCAGCTATCTCATTATCTTTATTTTTTGTATCAATACATTACCAGATTATACTGAAATGATGTCTCATTATTTTGTGTTCCTTTTCTCTATGTATGAATCCTTCAGTTCCACTCTTCTCATTTTCCTCACTGTTGCACTTTCTTTTTTTCTCAGTGAGTTATCTTAATGTGTGTTTATGCTTGGAGGAAAAGCAACTGAAGCAACAATGATGATACTTCAGCAACATCAGTGTGGACTTCAAGAGAAAATATTTGTGCACTCTAATTATGCCCCTCATGTCATCAGAGACATCAGGACTAGTTTTTCTTAGGGCTAAGCAGCGAAGTGAGTATGAAATGTGAAAAAGTTAAAAACTAGGTAAAATAACACAGACTAAGCAGGGCTCATAGAAGCTCGCAGAGACTGCCCCGACAACCAGGGAGCCTGCATGGGACTGACCTAGGCCCTCTGTATGTATGTGACAGTTGTGTGCCTTGGTCCTCTTGTGGGACTAACAGAGCAGAGGCTGTCTCTGGTCTCATTGCCTGCTTTGGGGACCCTTTCCTACTACTGGATTGCCTCCTCAAGCCTTAATGGGAGACGAGGTGCCCAGTCTCACTGTAACTTGATCTACCATGGCTAGCCTGCCCTTTTCTGAATAGAAATGGAGGAAGAGGGGGACACGGGAGGGGGAGGTGGGGGAGGGACTTGGAGGAAAAAAGGGAGGAGAAACTACTGTCAGGATGTAAAATCAATAAATCAAGAAATAAATACAAAAACAGGGTCAAGACAAGAAAATATGTGGGTTAGAGTTTTAAAAAGCAGTAAAAATACCATATATATATTAATTATAGACAAAAAGGGCTAGACACGAAAGACTTTACCAATGAGATGTAAGTGTAACAGAACAATTAAACATTAAAAGTACATCAGTGTAATAGGGGAAGGTTCAAGGACTCTTTCACAGGGGTTGCCCAAGGCCATCCTGCACTACTATTCACAACAGTAGCAAAATTTCAATTTATGAAGTAGCAATGAAAATAATTTTATGGTTGGAAGGTCACCATATGAGGAACTGTATTAAAGGTTCACAGTATTAGGAATATTGAGAATCACTGCTCTAGATGGTTCTAATGAACCACTACCAACTTCTCATTCCGTGGAACCCCACATTTCTATTTACCTTTTTCAGTCAGATAAAGCTGTTTGTGATGAACAGCAAACAATCCAGAAACTTAGGAGCAGAAATATGATGGCTTCACTTATGTTACCTCTATCCCCCTATTAGGACGTCAGCTGTGACAATTTATCTCTGCATCATCAATATGATAGCTTGAAATATGTGAGGAAAAAAACCCAGGCTAAGATGTGGACTTATCAACTTCTTAATCTTGCATTGCTGTCTTGCTGACCTATATTTTCTTCATAAAATAGAAATGAAAATAGTCATTGTAGCAGAGATGTAATCAGGACCTAATAAGAAACTCTACTTATCAGCATGATCCTTTATCATTCTTGAATAGAAGGAGGATATTGAATACCACAGAGTCACTGTATTTGGCTCGAAAAGCAGTTTCATTTTTACAAATCAAAAAAGGGGTGGATATTTAAATAAATAAAGGACAGACCTATGCATTATGATAACTGTCCATTAAAATAACCTATTTTTATAAACAAGTATCTGTTCCCCACCCCTCTTGGGGACACACATTTTTTTCTCAGTCCTCATAACCCCTTTCCTCTCCTCCAGGGCCCAGGATCTTCTGTCCTGCACTGCATTCTGGGGATCAAAGCTAGGCTCGCTACCTTCCTGCAAAGGCTATAGAAAAGGCAGAAAAGGTAGGCGCCTCCATCAAGGTTGCTGGAGTCAGAAGGCCCACCCACCTGTTCACTCATGCTGGACCAGGTTCGCCATGCAACTTTCTACAAAGTGCTACCATCTAAGGGAGTAGTTATTTATTAAGTTTTATGTGGAAGGCCTGAAAAATCCAAACTTAATTTTATTTGTTCATAGAGGAGTAACAGTTTTAAACCATTATCAATCCAATCATTGTAAGCATAAAAGAACAACTAGATCGTGTTTATGTTGTTTGAAAAAGGAGAATCTGGCCAATAATGTTCAAAGCTATCAAAGGAAAGTTTAAAGCTTAACTGGGTTAGTGTGGATCTTAATGACTGAAAAGCCTGGGAAGATGGCTCAGATGAAGACATGCCTTGTTTTGACTGTTTTTCTGAGGCGATGGACCCCATGGATTGTGATGAGGATGCACGTTTACCAGAAGTAGATGGGGCAGATGATGATTCACAAGATAGAGATGTTGGAAAAAGTGCCAGGGATGAAGTAAGAAATATTATCCTTACCTGGACTTTAAGAAAGGAAAATGACTTCTCTGCATGATTTCATAATTGAGAGAGTTCCTAATTTGATAGATTTCAAGGCAGATGCTATATTTACTTCCTTTAACCTACTTTCCAACCTATATGTTTCTTTTTAAAGGTTTCATCAAGGGTTGATAATGTACCATTGCATGGGGACAGTTTTAAACCATCAACGTCAATATTCTTATGCATAAATATTTTCCAGAGATCCACGATCCTAGGCAACTGGCGGGCACAGAAGCTGGGATGAATAAACATGACACCAAGCTCTCAGCGTAGAGAAGGACAACTAAGTTTTAGAGTCCATGGCATGGACTTTAAAAGGACGGAAGGAAATGAAAGTGACACCCTGCCATTCCCCTGGTGTATCTTTTCAGGATTGTTCCACTAAAGTTTATTTTTCCCAAAACTAGGCTTCACATTATTGCACATAAGCGAACACTTGTCAGTATTCTATTGTGGAATACTAGCTTAAGGTGTGTTACATTCATGCATACAGTGGAGTATTTGTTCAACAATGCAAAGATATGCTGTGATCTATTATGCTGCATTTGTTTAACTATGTAAAGTTGTGTTACTTTGCCTGTCTAAAACACTTGACTGGTCTAATAAAGAGCTGGATGGCCAATACCTAGGCAGGGAAGGGCTAGGTGGGGCTGCTAGGCAGAGAATAAATAGGAGTAGAAATCTAGGCTCCAGAGAAGGAGGAAGAGAGAAGACAAGGAGGATACCAGGGGCCAGCCACCCAGCCACCCAGCCAGCCACAGAGTAAGAAGGAAAGAGAGATATATAGAATAAAAAAAGGTAAAAGACCAGAGACAAATGTAGTTAAAGATAAACGGGATAAGTTAGAAAAGCTGGCTAGAAACAAGCCAAGCTAAGGCTGGGCATTCGTAAGTGAGACTAAGACTCCACATATTTATTTGGCAGCTGGGTGGCGGGCCCACAAAGAGTAAAAAAAAAATCAACTACAGTGTTCCATGCATATCACCTAAAATGGTGACTGTCCTTACTTAGATGGCTTTTGAAGCCTATACATTTGTATTGCTTGACTCTTAAGCTTTACCATCTCCTAGCATGAATGACGAAGAAAGATGGAGATGGGTGCTTGAGAGTCTGTAGTCTGTGCATTTCCGAACAGATTTGCATTGCATAGTCAGTTTAGTACAGCAAATGAGTGAAATCGCTAGTGCACACTGGATCAGCAGTGGACACTGACGGTGAACCCCCCACAGACTTTGGGCTCTGGAGGGGTCACAATCAACAAGCAACCGCCTACCTCACCCGGGCCTGAATCAGTAGTGGATACAGATGACACCCCTTTCCCAGATTTTTGGGTCTGGGCCTGTGTGAGGGGGAGAGACTCACAATCAACCAGGAGCCTGCCAGAAACCTCTGATGCTAAGGATCAGATACCATCTTCCCAAGTACTCTAGGCCCAGGCATGGTGAAGAAGATAAGCAATAGCTTCACACTATCCCTTGTGGCTGGATGTAGTGGCATTTCATTTGTATTTTAATAATTAAGTTTGCCTGAAGATCAGAGAGTAAAATAGCCCCACTGGTCAGCCTTACAGGCCAGGTAGTGGTAACACATACCTTTAATCCCAGTAGCCATACTAGCTGCCATAGAAACCAGGTGGTACATGCCTTTAAACCCAGCCCTAGAGAGGATTATAAAACAGAAGACAGATCCCAGGCACAGTCGTATTCTGAGATTCCTGGAGGCAAGATTGCCATTTCAGACTGAGGTAGAAGTAAGAACCAGTGGCTGGTTGTTTTGCTTTTCTGACCTTCAGGTTGAACCCCAATTTTTCTCTCTCTGAGTTTTTATTAATTGTGCCTTAGATGAGGCAGGCAGTACCCAACTAAGTACTCCCTTGAGTCCTGGTGCTCGGCACTAGGGCAGGCATGGTCATGGTGAGAGAGTACACGGTGGTGAGGTGGAAGAGAGGGAAAGGCAAAATAGTTCATGGACTGGGGAGAGAGGCAGATCTGGGGAGGGGAGGGTGTTGAGGAAACGGTTATCATGAATGGCCACCTGGCCACCCGAGTCCAGGGAGATGTCTGGGCCTCAGCTATGACCAAGTGCCACATCTTGATCCAGGTCCCAGGAGCAGCTGAGGGGGGCTATGCTGATGTTGGTGGCTCCTGTCACTGATGGGGGCCATAGTCTGGGCTGCAACCAGGGGCCATGTTGGTGTCTGAGGGCTGCTCTACCATGGGGACTATGACAATCCGGATGGTCTACACAGCCACCAGAGGCAATGACGACAACCTGGCCTAGGCTGCTGCTGATGACCAAACCTGGGTCCCTGGTATGGCTGGGGCCTGTGTAGATATCATGTATAGGGCCCACATGATGTCCAGGGTCTGGGTTATAACATATGACCATGTTAGTATCTGAGGTTTAATCCCAGCACTCGGGAGGCAGAGGCAGGCGGATCTCTGTGAGTTCGAGGCCAGCCTGGTCTACAAGAGCTAGTTCCAGGACAGGAACCAAAAGCTACAGAGAAACCCTGTCTCGAAAAATCAAAAAAAAAAAAAAGAAAGAAAAACATATGACCATGTTAGTATCTGAGGGCTGTGCTGCTGATAGGGCCAGGGTTTCATCTGTACCAGAGCTGCAGCTCAGGGCCACGTCTGGGCCCTGCCACAGTCAGCATCTATGTTGATATCTGTGGTTCCTGAGACCATCTAAGACCATGCGATGCTGGCGGTCTGAGGTGCCACGTGGGGCCATATTGGTATCTGAGAGCCATGCTGTTGCAGAGTCCACGCCAGTCTGGGCAGCCTGCACTGCCACATGGGACTATGGTGACATCTGGGCCCTAGCTGCTACAGAAGACCTTGTCTGGGTCCATGGTTCTACCACAGCTAGGATCTATATTGATGTTTGTGGCCCATGTTGCCACCAAAACCACATAGGTGCCTGAGGTCTGGAAAATGTGGCAATGAGGACATCTGAGGGCCACGCTGTCACCAGGGTCATCCTGATCTGAGTGGCTTGAGCTCTCACTGGAGCCATGGTGTCATCTGGGCCAGGGCTACTGCAGAAGGCTATGTCTGGGTCCATGGCCTTAGAGTAGGCAGGATTTGAGTTGATGTTTAGAGCACCTGGTGTCACCAAGGGCCATGCAGATGATCAGGGTCTGGCCAGCCACCTGGGACCATAATAGTGCCCAGGGGACATGCTGCTGCTGGGGTCATGCTAATCTGACTGGCATCCGCTACCACTGGAGCTGTGGTAGCAAACAGTTCTGAGCTACAGCTCAGAACCATGTCTGGGTCTGAGGCCCTGCTACAGCTGGAGTCTATGGCGATATCCATGGCCTGTTTTGGCATGGGGGTAATTGGAATTACAATGCTGTGCTAAGCTATCCCTGCCCTTCACTGGCCCTAGGATGGCTGGTCCTGCCCGTGGTTGGATACTGCAGCAGGTGAGCTGGCCCTATCCCTCAGTGAAGAACTCAACACCCCCCCCCCCACACACACACACACTCAGGAAAGATGCCGTGGCCTTCTTACAATAGGAATGCACCTCACCTGGGAAGCACATTAGAGTTGACCCTGTTGGCAGGGATGCAAGTGAACCAGCCCTGAGGGCATGAGAGCAACAGAACTGACCCCACCGCTCCTTGTCTTCATTTGGTGGCATGAGTGAGAGAAAGATGCCCTCCCCCTTCTACCCCTTGCTATCTGTGGCAGGTGAGAGAGATGGCCCCCAATGTCATAAAGCAAGAGAACCAGCCCTGCCCCCACACATCTTCAACACACAGGAGAGTGGGCCCTACACCCTACCATGAAAGCACACTAGAGCTAACCCCATTGTGTGGGGGTGCACAGGCGAGCCAGCCAAAGGTAATGAGAACAGAACTTTCCTGCCTGCCACATATGCCCCCTATAACAATTGGGAGAGGGCCCAGAACATTGCCTGTGTAAAACAATAGCACTGGCCCTGGTAATATGAGTGAGGGGAATCTGGATCTGAGGACCCAAGAGCAGGATAACTGGCCCTACTTCTTCCTAAAGGCTGCAGTGTGTGAGCTAGCCTAGGCAGGGCTGGAGAGCTCGCCTGAGTAGTGATGATGAGGAAAAGCTGGCGGACTCACCAATCCAGTTACTGCACAGGCCCAGAACCAAGGCTGTGGTTGGCCCACCTCCGTACCCACCAACTTTATGAACTGTTGTAACATGTGAAGGGGATAAACATACAGATCCAAAACTGCAGGATCTCCATGACACAGGACAACAACAGGATGTCCAAGAGGAGCCCCAGTGAGAGGCCGTTACCACTGGTACAGTAGAAACCAGAGGCCTTGAGCCAGACCAATGACTCTTGGCAATGAACACTTGCAAGTGAAGATGAATGGGCTAAAGGATAAACTGTGTGACCCAACAGGATGTATTACAGCTTCTATGATAAGATTTGTTTTGGTTTCACTTATTTATTGATTGATTTATTGTATGTTTTTTATTTATTAGATTTTTAAAAAAAATATCAAACCAAATTCCCACTTTCTCTCCTCCTCCAATTCCCTCCACACACCCTCCCACCCCACTCCCATCTAATCCTCTGAGAGGGTAAGGCACATTGGCTTGTGGAACATCCAAGGCCCTCCCTACTATATCTAGGCTGAGTAAGGTATACATTCAAAGAGAATAGGATCCCAAAAAGCCAGTACATGCAGTACAGATAAATCCCCATGCCATTGCCAGTGGCCCCTCAATTTGCCCCAGCCATGCAACTGTCAACCACATTCAGAGGAACTAGTTTGATTCTATACTTGTTCCTTCCCAGTCCAGCTGAAGTTGGTGAGCTCCCATCAGCTCAGGAAAACTGTTTCAGTGGGTGAACCCATCATGGTTTCCACCTTGTTGCTCATATTCTCATTCCTTCCATTCTTCAACTGGACTTTGGGAGCTCAGTCCAGTGCTCCGATGTGGGTCTCTGCCTCTGCCTCCATCAGTTGCTAGATGAAGGCTCTATGGTGATATTTAAAATAATCATCAATCTGACTACAGGGCAAGTCAAGATAGTGCCCCCAATCCTCTATTGCCCAGGGTCCTAGGTGGAGTCACCCTTTTTGATTCCTGGAAATTTCTCTAGAGCCAGGTTTCTGCTAACCCTATAATGGCTCCCTCAACCAAGATATCTCTCTCCTTGCTCTCATCTCTGTCTTTCCTCCATCTTGACCATCCTATTCCCTCAAGTTCTGCTCTCCCCTCCTCTTCTTCTCCTACCCTCCTTTCTCCACCACACCTCCATGCTCCTAACCCTGACAGACAATCCTGTCCATTTCCAATTTCCAGGAGGATCTATATATGTTCTTCTTTGAGTTCACCTTATTACTTAGCTTCTCTAGGATCATGAACTATAGGCTCAATGTCCTTTGTTTATGGCTAGTATCCATTAATGAGTGAGTACATACCATATTCATATTTTGGGGTCTGGGTTACCTCACTCAGGATAGTGTTTTCTAATTCCGTCCATTTGCATGCAAAATTCAAGACCATTCTTGCTGTTTTTGTTTTGTTTCTTTATCTTGTTTGGTTTTGGGTGTTTCTTTAAATTTGGTTTTGAGTGGTGGGGAGGTTGCAAGGGCAGAAGGAGGAAACTCAAAGATAAGTGGGATTGGAACGCATGATGTGAAGTCCACAAAGAACCAATACAAGGAAAAGGAAGGAAGAAAGGTAAAAAGGAAGGAAGGAAGGAAGAAAATGCTAATACACTTTTAGAATTTTTTTATATCTTATTTTGATTTCAGCTTCTATCATGGCTGAAAAACTTCAATTTATGTTCATGACAGTGTGGCTTTTAAAAAAATGTCTACATTCTTTCCAATAAACTGTTGAAAGACTTCTTGGCTGTCATTTAAGACGTTAGTTTTTTTGTAGTTTTATGCAATTACTATATACTAGAAAGGACTTATTTTGGAAGGAGAATTTGGGACCATTCCTCTGAAAAAGAGACTTGCTCTACTGTCATTGGAAATCCTTTTAAAGTATCTCTGTAATGGAAAACTGTAGATGGCTCTTTGCAGTATCTTGAAAAGTATTATGATTTTGTTGAGATGAATCTAAATGTATTATATCCCCTATTAAAAAACATCCTTGTGTGGCCTGGTTTACCCAGTTCATCCTGGTGATTGATAGTCTGACCAATAAATATACTAACTTCCAGGAGAGTGAAAGGGTGGTAAAGCGAACAAGCAATACCTAAGCAGAACGATGTATTTTGATGCCTATAAAACTCTACTAGGAATGAAGGCAAACAAGTAATATGATCAGTTTTAAAGTTAGAATGCTGCATGTCGTTTCATATTCACATTATTTCCAACGCTTTTTCTTTTGAGATTGTCTCATTCTGTAGCCCTAGGTCACTTTGAACTCACATTGATCCTCCTGCTTCAGTCTCCCTGTTTCTGAGAAAGAAATCAGATAAACAATATCCTTCACAATAGCCTCAAATAATATAAACAAACATGCCGGAATAATTCTAACCAAACAAGTGAAAGATTTATATGATAAAAACTTCAAATCTTTGAAGAAAAAAATTGAAAAATCTTTGAAGAAAATATATCAAAATGAAAGAAAATTGAAATATCAGAAGATGGGAAAGACCTCCCATACTCATGGGTTCGTAGGGTTAGCATAGTAAAAATGGCCATCCTATCAAAAGCAATCTGCAGATTCAACGCAATCCCCATCAAAACTCTGTAGTGCACTATGCCTGTTCTACATGCTATACACTATAGTACAGTTCGCGAGCCAGGCAAGGGTCTGGAGATTGAAACACACACACACAGACAGAGACACAGGTCATCCTTGAAACAAGAATGCCAAATTGAATTAATAATGCCTACTTTATTTTGTTCCAGGGTAGCTTATATAGGGTCTCTTTGACCAATGGCCATGCCCTAACTGTCAGTTGGAAGCCCGCCAGAAACCACTCCCCTGTCTCATGCTCAGAGCAGCTGCAAAGCACAGGAAAACAAGTTGTTTGCTCAGAGCAGCTGCAAGCATAGGAAAACAAGTTATTTACAGAAAATTCAGGGTCTGAGGGTCCACAGTCCCAACAAAACTCCAACACAATTCTTACAGACCTTGAAAGAACACTTCCCAACAAAACAAAAACCCCAGGGTAGCTAAAATAATCCTTTAAAAAAATTCCAGAGGTATCACCATCCCTGATTTCAAGCTGTACTAGAGAACAATAGCAATAAAAAAACCCACATGGTATTGGCATAAAAACAGCCACATTGATCAACAGAATTGAATCAAAGATCCAGACATAAATCCATCATACACCTATAGACACCTGACTTTTGTTAAAAAGTCCAGAAATATACAATGGAAAAAGAAAGCATGCTGGTCTAAGTGGATATCTACATGTAGAAGAATGCAAATAGATAAATGTTTATCATCCTACACAAAAAGACCACAGCATAAATGAATGTAACACATCTAAAACTAACAGAGAGTTTGAGGAGAGACAAATAGAACTGGGGAGCACTGGAAGGTGGAAACCTTGTGCAGTGGAAAATTCTGGAATCTATGAGGATGACCCTAGTGAGGACTTCTAGTAATGGAGGTTATGGAATCTGAACTGGCTATCTTTTCTAGTCAGGCAAGGCTTCCAGTGGTGGGATCAGGTTGCATTTGGTTGAATTGTTGATGGAGGGGGTCTGGTGAATATCCCTAAACAACTCATGCTGATACTAACACAGAAGGTTGCTCTCTGAAAACTGACAGTGGGCCCCACTGCTGAGGACATCTGTATAGCTAATTGAACATAAAGAGGTCAAGGTAATTTCTGCATGGACCCTTTACCCCTACATGCTAATCTCTTTGGCACGATAAGGTACTCTGCAGGTTATAGAAGGAGAACTCTAGTCACCAATCCAACCACAAAACACAAGAACTGCAATCTGTCCTGCCTGCAAAATGTGTGGGGATAATGGTGACACAGAATTTGTGGGAGTGGCCAAACAATGTTAAGTTTAACTTGAGGCCCATGCCACGAGAGGGAGCCCATGCCCTATACTGCATGGATGGACAAGATCCAGAGACTGGAGATCCCAGAGGCCTAGGGTAGAACTAAACATGACTGGAAGGAAATTAGTGAAATGATTTCTAATAATATTCTGCTATACTCATAGACTGGTGCCTTATCTAGTCATCATCAGAGAGGCTTCTTCCAGCAGGAGATGGGAACAGGTGCCCATATCTAGACATTACATGGAAAAGGAGTCTAAATTGGAGGGTCTGCATTGGGTCCCAACCCTCAGTGATTAGGAAACCATTCCAAAGAAGGGAGGGAGAATTGTAGGATCCAGAGGTGCTGAGGACACCACAAGAACATGGCCCATGGAATCGACTAAGAAGGCTCGTAGAGGCTCACAGAGACTGAAGTGGCAATCATGGGGAGTGTATGGGACGTCACCTATTTATCTGCATATATGTTATGGTTGTTAGCTTGGTGATTTGGAGGGACTCTTAACAGTGAGAGAGAATGTGTCTCTGACTCTTTTGCCTGCTCTTGAAATTCTTTTCCCTGTATTGGGTTGCCTTATCCAGCCACAATGAAGGCTGTTGCCTTGTCTTATTATACCTTGTTTTGTCCTGTTTAGCTGCCTGTCATCTCATGGAGGCCTACTCTTTTCTGAAAGAGAAACAGAGTAGGAGTGGATCTGGGGGAGAGAGGAGGGAGGGGGGAAGGCGTGGAGGGAGGGGAAACTGTCATCAGAATATATTGTATGAGAGAAGAATCTATTTTTCTTTTTTTTTTTTTGGTTTTGGAGACAGGGTTTCGCTGTGACTTTGGAGCCTGTCCTGGACCTAGCTCTGTAGACCAGGCTGGTCTCGAACTCACAGAGATCCGCCTGCCTCTGCCTCCTTTTTAAGGGGATTAAAGGCGTGCGCCACCATCGCCCGGCAAGAATCTATTTTTCAATAAAAATAAAATAAAACAAGAAAACAAAAAGAAAGAAAGGAAGGAAGGAAGGAAGGAAGGAAGGAAGGAAGGAAGAAAGAAAGAAAGAAAGAAAGAAAGAAAGAAAGAAAGAAAGAAAGAAAACTGAGGAGAGATGAGTGATGCTTACAAAGAAGTGACGTCAGCTGAACTCAGCCCCTGCTGCACAGCTCACTGGGGGTAGAAAACAGAGGGAAAAGCAGAAACCTCCACCAAAGGACAGGCAGGAAGGCAGGCAGGCCTGGTGAAAAGGGCTGGCAGTCTTCCTTCAGGACACATCCACAGAAATCAAAGCCTCATATCCAGTTACAGGTTTTAGTAAGAGAGTGATTGCTCCATGGGACAAAGCAGTATCAGATGAGTCGCATTTTGTCATTTGTCAGAGGCTAGGTACCATGTTGAGAAGCAACCTATTGTTTTGGACTATTTGGGGGGCATGAGAACAGAGGGAAATCACAAATCGAAAAGGCTGCATTTAACTTGCTGGGGCTGTTAAGAGCCAACCAGTCACAAAGAGAAAGAAGACAAATGCTGACAAACTGAAACATGCAGGCCACAGGAAGTTGGGCTCAGGCAATAAAGCACACAGAAAAAGACAACCCTGCCCTCTATGAACTGGAAGAAACTTTCTCAACTGAGAATAACCTGGGGTTTGACAGCCTTGAGCCTGTGGTCAAATCGTAGATCAACCTCTTGAGCCATTTAGGAGCCATTCACTATTGCAGAGTGCTAGCACTCTAAAGTCCAGTGGAATGCTCGACACCCACAACTGATTCCCTCCAGCAGAGCGATAAACTCTTGGGGGCTGTGGAAAATACAGTGGAAGTCATCCTGTGCAAACATCTGGCTGTAGGTGCTTCCCCAACTCTCAATGAATTTGGGAGAAAGCCCTAGCTAGAATACTGGGCATCCTAGGATTTATGATTTGGAGACAGTTGGGAAGGTAGAAAAAGCCAGACTCCGACTCAAAAGGCAAAAGTGGCCAGCATAGGCACCTAGGTTGCGAAGAAGGAAAGCTGTTAAAGCAAAGACAGTTGCCTTGGAAACTGAATAATTTTCCTGTCCAGGCTCAGTCTCAGCATAAACCATAGGAAAGATAAGAGTCTGCAAATTCAAATGACATTTATCACAAAGAGAACTGGCCAGAGGTCTTTTTGCTTGTTCTTTGTTCCACCCTCATTTTCTTTTTACTACATGGTAGTTATTTTCAAGATAAATGCCTTAAGCATTCTGCCAGCACAACTCCTTACATTTAGTATTTTCATTTTATTATTTATATTTAAACTTTTCTGTTTTAATTTTTATTCCCCCTTACACACTCATTCAATTTGTTTACATATTTTTCATTATTGGGCGATGCTTTTCATTTCTTTCCTTTATGCAATTTTCTTCTTTACTCCTGTTTTCCCTTTTTAAGTAGTTTTGTTGTACTTTCATAAGTGTTTTGATATGGCTTTATTTTTTAAAATAGAAAAAAACTGGTATTATGGTTTTAATTTTAATTTCCCTTCATAACTTTGCTTCTAACTTTAACTTTGCTTCTAACTTCCTCATAATTGGAAATCTCTTATTATATTTATTTTTCCTTTTCTTGTGTTTTAATTATTTTGTTACATTTTTACTACATTTATTTTATTACATTTACACAAACAAATCTCATAGAGCCCATGTAGAGTTTAGAGGAAAACTTGCAGACTTTGGTTCTCTCCCATCATGTAGGTTTTAGGGATTGAACTCAATCTCCCACACTTTAGAGCAAGTGCCTTTATCTTCTGAGATGTCCCGCTGACCCTGAATTTGAAGTTTTATAATATCTGGCTCTTTTCCATTCTCCCCATAACATTCTGTTACAGTTCTCACTTTTAAAAATCATCTTTCAACATCTCTTTTCTTTTACTTTTCAATTTCCCTTGCCTACTTCCCTTATTCCACTCATTTACTATCTCCAAATCCACTGTAAATAATTCATTACCATCACTATTAATAATACAACATTTAAGTGAAATATAATTGCATAACTTCCCCCTTTCCCTTTCTTCCCTCTAGCCTTTCCCATGTCCCTTCCCTCCAGTCCTTTCTTTGCCTCCCTACTCTCAAATTGATAGCTCCCTTTTTTCTGATTATTAGTCTTGCATGCACACACACACACACACACACACACACACACGTAAATATAACCTTCTAAACTAATTTTTGTTGTTTGTATTTATATGGTTTCAGGGCGGGGCTGACAACTTTGTGTTGAATAACCAATCAGAGTGCCCATCCTTGCAGGAAATCAATTCTCCCTATCTGAGAAGTCATTAGTTGCATGTACTTCTTTGTCTAATGGCTGGACCCCTTGATGTTCTGATTTCTGCATTGGTATGTCTATATGCAGCCATTTCTAGGCGACAGAGCCTCACAGCAGACTTCCTGATATTCTGGCTCTTCAAATTTTTCTATGCCCTCGTCAGCAATGTTCCCTGAGATACAGACTCAAGAGTTATACTGTAAATATATCCATTGGGGCTGGAGTCTCCACTATCTGTTGATCTCTGTATTGTATCTAGTTTTGGTTTTCCATAATGGTCTCAATTTCCTGTAAAGACAGGCTTCATTGATAGGAGTCATAGCTACATTTACATGTGGTATGAAGATAAAATTTAGAATGTAGACTGTTATACTGATCTCGTATAGTGACAGTAGTAGATTCTCTTATAATATACATGATGTTGTTAGTCTTGTGTAGTTGGATAGGTTTCTCGTACCAGACATGATTTCCCTCCTCTTGAGTGGGCCTAAAGTCCAATTCACCACATATTGTATGTCTACATATCTGGTCATTGTTGTGGTTCATAGATATCATAATGGAGTTGGATTATTAAAAGTTCGCCTCCTCCCTCCTTGGTATTTTGTATAGTACTTCCTGGTGCAATGAAAGCTCTAACACAGCAAGGAGGCGTTCAGGTTAAATCCAGCTCAAATCATACAAATCCTGTGTCTTAGTGCCTTCAGCAATAGAAAGTTGTCTTCACCTCCTGAAAGGGAACCAAAGGCAGCAGCAATAAGTACATCTTATTTGTGGAGTCACTTAAACTACCCTGCTCAGACACTCAAAAGGGATTTTTTTTTCAAGCCTAGTACTAGGATTTTTGTTCATGTGTGGTTCTTGTGCAGAAGCATTGTTTACCCAGGTGACATACTTTAAGAGAGGTGTGGGAGTGTATAATTAATTTTAGGTAAATATAAAATAGTTTTAGCTTTTTAAAATTCTTCACACAGATTTCCACAGTAGCTGGACCGGTTTACAGTGCTTTCCCCCACAACCTTACTAGTATTTATTGTCACTTATTTTGTTGATCTGAGCTATTCTGGCTGAGGTGACATACAAATCTCAAAGATGTTTTCATTTGAATTTCTTAATTGCTAAGTATCATGAACACTTCTTTAAGTATTTCTTAAACATTTTTATTTCTTCTATTTAGACCTCTCTGTTTGAATCAGTAGCTCATTTTTTTTTTTACTTGGACCATTAGTTTCCTTGCCGGTTTGTTTTCTGAGTTCTTTGTATACTCTGGATATCAATGATCTGTCAGATGGATAGCTAGCAAGACTGTCGCTCTATGAGTTTCTCCTTCACTCAATTGTTTTCTTGGCTGTACAGAGCTTTTTAGTTTTATGAGATCCCACTTGTCCATTGTTGACCTTGTTTCCTGGGCAAATGGAGCCCTACTCAGAAAGTCCTTCCCTACATCTATATCTCCTAGGCTACTGCCTATAATTTTCTTCTAGCAGTTTTAACATCTCATGTTTTAAATTGAGGTTTCTGATCCACTTGGAGCTATTTTTTTTTGCACAGTGAGAGGTATGGGACTAATTTCATTATTCTGCATTATAAACATTCCGTTCCCCCAGAACCAGTTATTGAAGATGATGTCTTTTATCCGGTGTATGTCTTTGGTCTCTGACAAATATCAGATAGCTAAAGTTACATGTACTCATGTTTGAATCTTCAATTTTGTTCTTTTGGTCTACATGTCTGGTTTTTGCCAGTACCATGTTGTTTTTATTACTACAGACCTAGAATGAAAACTAGAATGGAAATCCTTCAAGTATTATTCTTTTTTACTTTTAGGTTTCTCAAGACATGGGTTCTCTGTGTATCTCTGTTTATAATGCAACTCACTCTGTAGACCAGGTTGGCCTTAAATTCAGAGATTTGCCTGCCTCTGCTTCCCAAGTGTGGGGATTAAAGATGTGTGCCACCATGCCCAGATCGTGATTTTTCTTTTCACTGAAGACTTTGTTGACTATTTGGGACCATTACTGGTTCCATATGAATTTTAGGATTTATTTTTCTAATTTCGTGAAGAATGTTTTGGGTATTTTGTGAGGGGAGGGTCACGTTGAATCTGTAAATTACTGTTGGTAGTATGTTCATTTTCCCAATATTAATTCTACAAGTCAATGATTATGGATGTCTTTATATTTTCTAGTGTCAATCCCTTTCTTCATAGATTTGGAGTTTCCATTATAAAGGTCTTTCATCTTCTTAGTTTTTTCAAGATATTTTATTGTCTTTCATTAGGGAAAACTTCTATAGGACTAGTGCGTTTGATGGGAGATATGTTGGCTTGGCTACTCATGTTGGTTTGGGTTTTGTGATTTGACCTCAGCATATGGATTTCTCCATTTGCTTTTGTAGCTGATGGGAGTACCTTGTCTAGTTGAGAAGAGGCCAATGCAAGAGATAAATGGCTAGGGTTAAAGAAAGAAAATCTGGTAAAGGAACTGTTTCCTTGAACTAGTCAATGATGGATCTGGAACGGAACATGGCCTGTGGGTATAGAGATAGCAGCAGGTGGAAGGATTGAAGAGGAAAGGAGCCTCTTATCTGTCAATGATGGCTCACAAACAAATACGGTTCAAAAGCCACAAATCTGGATCCAAGCCTAGCAAAACTGGCCTCATAGACTACTTGTCTGGATCTAAGCTTCCGGGTGTGCAGGTTCCTACACAATTTTAAACTTCATAGCATCATGTACACTGATTTTCTCATTTTCTCTTTAGTAGTTATTGTTGAAGGATTAGTGGACTTGGATTGATTTTAGAGATCCACCTGTTAACTCTGGTGGCAGCCTGCCTCAGCGGCAGCCTCAGCTAGGCAACAGGTGCACCCCTTAAAAGTTCCTGTCAGTCTCCTCTCTCTCTTCTTTCTCACTCCCCTCTTCTTCCTCTCTTGCCTGTTTTCTCTCTGTGTCTGCCACTCTGAGTAGGCCTTTCACTCTGTCACTTACCTGCTCCTTCAATAAATCTCTTACACTAACTCTGTTATGTGGAGCTTGCTCTCTTAGCAGCATAAGCGCCTTGGCAGAGCCTGCCACAGGTACCCACTTTGCTGTGTTTTATTCTTTCACCATCTGGATCTTGCAGGTTTGTTATTGTTTCTGTTATACTAGTTTGTTTTCTCATTTTTAATTAATATTAAGAATTGGGCTATGATGAATATCTCCTGCAGAGATATGAAATCAGGAGAGAAAGTCAAATGAACAAATCACAATAGAAAAACAACAACAAAAACATCTTAAGCAAAGCAATATGACTCTTCAAAAAATTGTACCTCCTTATCTACTGAATGCAAAGCTACTGACATAGTTAAATAAAAGATGTGATTTTTAAATGTTTATTATTAAACATTTTCTATAATATCCATGACATCATAAAGGATGAATTCAATCTTGAAGTTGGGGAAGAAACTCGGCGTCTTAGAAAAAAAACTTTACTAAATGGATATGAAAATCAGTTGAATCTAGCATAACACAGGAACTGGGTTTAGTTCCTGGCATCGACTAGGCAGACATGCATGCAAGCAAAGCACCTATACACATAAAATAAATAAGTCGTTAAAAACAGAAGATAAAACAATGATAATTGTACACAATCAAACATTGAGGTTATGATTTTTTTTAAAAGAAGTACAAATGAAGAGAAGTTACATAGATTCTGAAACAATAATAGTGGGTGACTTTAATGTCCCAATATCATCTTTAGAGGACATCCAAACAAGAACTGAACAAAGAAGCTTCAGAGATAAATAAAGTACACCTGAGATCAAATATATACCTTAGAGCAACTTACATATACATAATAATCTACCCATCAGAACCAGAATACAGAACCTTACACACTTTCTTCTCAGTATGTCATGCAACCTTGTCGAAAACATATCATATTATGAGCCATAAAGCAAGTCTCAGTAAATACAAAGAGATCAAATAATTGTGAAATAAAATTAGAAGTCAATACTAAGAAAAACTCCAAAAGCATGTATTTGTCATTGAAGAAATCATAGAATAAATTTAACAAATTCCTAAACTCAGAGGAAAATGAAAGCCTAACTTATTAAAACACAGCTAAGGTAGTTTTAATGAAAGTTTTTTCCATCCGTGCTTATATTAAAAAAAAAAAAAACCTCACATAAATAATGATGCATCTTGTGTTAGGGAAGCAAGAATAAGCCAAACCCCAAAGTTCTTGACTGTGGCCTCAGTGTTACCAATTGTTTTATGCTCTTGATGTCATGCCTTCCTCTCCATGATGAACTGTGCCCTCAAATACTGAAAATAATAAACCATCTCTTTCTTCAGTTGCATTGGTCAGGAATTTTGTCACAGCAATGAAAAAGCAAATTCAAATGTAATATATAGAGCACATAAATAGGTTTAGGATAGAAATTATATGGTTATCTTAATAGATGCAGAAGAAGCCTTTGACAGAGGTTCATATTCTTTCATGAATAATGCAACAAAGAAGCTAGGAACAGAAGGAACATCATAACTCTATATAATAAAGGTTGTACGGAAAAAAATTGATGAAGTACAAAAATCTGAAAACACTTCCTCTTGAATCAGGCATAACACAGGAGTGCCCACACTCCACAATGTTATTCAATATAGAACTCAAGGTCTTATCTAGAACAAGTATGACAAGAGAAAACTGTGCAGATAGGAAAGAACCTATCAAATCATTGCTATTTGCAGTTGCCATAGTCCTCTACTTGCAAGTTCCTGAAGACTCCATCAGAAAACTTTGAGTTCTGATTAAACACTGAAAGCAATGCCACAGGGTATGAATACAGAACAAATTACAAAAGTAGGGAATCAAGGAGGAAACCATCCCTCCCCCGAAACCTCTCATTCTGAATAGCTCCAGAAAAAAAAACAAGATATACCTAACTGAGGAGATGAAAAATCAGCAAAATAAAAACTTTCTAGCTCAAAAGAAAGTTGAAGAAGGCACTAGCAGTGAGAAAGCCCCCCAAATGCATGGACTGCAGAATTCATATTGGGAAATATGTTTCTGAAAGCAATCTACAGGTTTAATACAATCACAACCAAAATACCAATGAGAATCTCCATACAAGAAAAATTATTTCTAAAATGCATATGTAGTATAGAAAACTACAAATATCCAAAGTAATTTTAAGCAGAAAGAAGAATGCTTGAGACATCACAATATCTGAACACAAATTATACTGCAAAGCTATAAAAATTTGTTCATCCATAAAAATATAAAATGTGCACATAAATTACACTGAGTAAAGTAACCTGAGCCCAGAAAGACAAATACTACCCTTTTATGTGGATGCTAGCCACTAATCTTGAAATTTATGGTTTTGATTGAGAGTAAATACAGAAACTAGAAAGCTTAGAAAGGGGTCAGTGATGTGAGCATTGCATTTATGTATTTAGATAGTCATATAAAAATGTTTAGTTGGAGATGCCCTACATAGGGCATAGTCATCCCAGAAGACACAAGTTACAAGATAAAATCCCCAGAACAAGGTCTAGGATGGTAGCCCTTGAGCTGCTGCTTACATGTTCCTACAAACTCCCAAAATGGGGGCTGGAAAGATGGCCTGCTCTTCCAAAGGTCCTGAGTTCAATTCCCAGCAACCACATGGTGGCTCACAACCGTCTGAAATGTGATCTGTATGCCCTCTTCTGGCCTGCAAGCAGACACACAGACAGAATATTGTACACATAATAAATAAATAATTTTTTTAAAAAGCCTGTCTTTTTTATTATTTTTATTTATTTATTTATTAAAGATTTCTGCCTCTTCCCTGCCACCGCCTCCCAATTCCCTCCCCCTCTCCCAGTCAACTCCCCCTCCCTCATCAGCCCTAAGAGCAGTCAGGGTTCCCTGCCCTGTGGGAAGTCCAAGGACCACCCACCTCCATCCAGGTCTAATAAGGTTAGAATCCAAACTGCCTAGGCTCCCACAAAGCCAGTAAGTGCAGTAGGATCAAAACCCAGTGCCATTGTTCTTGAGCTCTCAGTAGTCCTCATTGTCTACTACGTTCAGTGAGTCCGGTTTTATCCCATGCTTTTTCAGACCCAGTCCAGCTGGCCTTGGTGAGTTCCCAATAGAACATCCTTATTGTCTCAGCCTGTGGGTGCACCCCTTGCGGTCCTGAGTTCCTTGCTCATGCTCTCTCTCCTTCTGCTCCTGATTTGGACCTTGGGATTTCAGTCCGGTGCTCCAATGTGGGACTCTGTCTCTGTCTCCTTTCATCGCCTGATGAAGGTTAATATCCAGGAGGATGACTATATGTTTGTCTTTGGGTTCACCTTCTTATTTAGCTTCTGGGGCACTGAGCTGAACAGAGAATTCTCAAAAGAAGAAGTTCAAATGGCCAAAAGACACTTAAGGTCATGCTCAACTTCCTTAGCGATCAGGGAAATGCAAATCAAGACAATTTTAAGATACCATCTTACACCTGTCAGAATGACTAAAATCAAAACCACCAATGATAGCCTTTGCTGGAGAGGTTGTGGAGTAAGGGGTACACTCATCCATTGCTGGTGGGAATGCAAACTTGTGCAACCACTTTGGAAAGCAGTGTGGTGGTTTCTCAGGAAATTTGGGATCAACCTACCCCTGGTCCCAGCAATACCACTCTTGGGCATATACCCAAGAGATGCCCTATCATACAACAAAAGTATATGCTCAACTATGTTCATAGCAGCATTGTTTGTAATAGCCAGAACCTGGAAACAACCTAGATGCCCTTAAATGGAAGAATGGATGAAGAAAGTATGGAATATATACATATTAGAGTACTACTCAGCAGTAAAAAACAAGGACTTCTTGAATTTTGCATGAAAATGGACGGAAATAGAAAACACTATCCTGAGTGAGGTAAGCCAGTCCCAAAAAGAGGAACATGGGATGTACTCACTCATAATTGGTTTCTAGCCATAAATAAAGGACATTGAGCCTATAATTCATGATCCTAAAAAAGCCTGTCTTAAAAAAAAAAAAACCTCCCAAAATGTGTGAGCAGTGATGGTGCACAGCTTTAATTCCTGAACTCAGGTGGCAGAGACTGGCAGATCTCTATGAGTTCAAGGTTCCAGGACAGAGAAACCTTGTCTTGAAAAACAAAAACAAAAACTGCCAAAATAACTCCAGTTATTGCCATTGTTGTTATTGTTCTTGCTTGCCCACTAGAACTTGAAGAGAATTCTCTACTGCATTATTAAGGCCATTATAGGGAAAGGACTGGGTGCTAGTAGCAAAACATCTAAGAACAGCTGATCATCTTAAAGGCTTGAACCTTGGTTCTGGAGTTATTCTTCAAATTTCTACCTCTGCAAGTGCTGGGAAAAAACTGACATAGCCTTGGGCTGCTAAGGTTAATGTAATTTTCCCATCCCCCCCACCGGGGTGGAGCTTATTGATTGTCACTAGACTTATGTTAAAAATTAAAATAATAGTAGGTACTGAAAAAATGAGGTAAACTCAAATGGAAGGACCATCTACTAAATTGGCCTTACTTTATATAGTTATTATGTCAATGAAATACAAAGCAAATATGAAGAATTTTCCAGTACCAGGACAATTAATACAAGGACAAATAAATAAAACATGAAATACTATAATAGTTCAATGGCCAGAAATGTAAGAAACTTTCTGTAAAGAACATTGCTCGGAAAATTGGCTGCATTTAAATCACTGGTAATGCCCACGTAAGCACTGAGTGTAAAATATTGTATGTTTGATATTCTGTGGACTCATAGTACATATTAGGTCCCAAGTAATACATATGATGTTGAGGATTTCTGGACCCATTTTCAAATCATTACCTATTGCATGATATTTTAGGCCTGGAATATTTATGAAAAGCAAAGAATGATTTTATAGAACTGTGCACAGAGGTGGTCAAAGTGTACCAAGAAAAAAGGAACAGCTTTCAATTACTGAGCTAGATGAGAAATACCACCATGAAGGAGATGTAGATTTGAGGGCATAATGGGCACTGTACTGACTAGTTTTATGTCCACTTGGCATAAGCATGAGTCACTGGAGTGGAGGAAGTCTCAATTGGGAAAATGTCTCCGTAAGAGTGGGCATTAGGCAAGAATGTAGGGCATGTGCTAAATTAGTAATTGATGGGGGATGAAAAAGGCCATTGTAGTAGGGGCCAGTCTGGGGATGGGGTTCTGGTTTCTCTGAGAAAGCAGGCTGAGCAAGTGAGGAAGCAGCACCCCTCCATGGCCTCTGCATCAGCTCTTGCCTCAGATTTCTGCCCTATTTGAGTTCCTGTCCTGACTTCCTTTGATGATGAACACTGATGTGAAAATGTAAATTAAGTAAATAACCCTTTTCTTCCTAAGTTGCTTTTTGGACATTGTGCTTCAGCACAGCAATAAATAGGACAAAATGGGTTTTTGAGAGCATTTGATTTCACAGTTTCAGGCTAGGTTAGCATATGTTTTGATTGTATAATAATTCATTTTTTATCTCCATATGCTTGCTTTGGGTACTTATCACTGAAAGTAGAAAAAGGGGTGCAGTGGCAGGACTGGCCTCAGATGTAGGAAACACTAAGACTTGAAGGAGGGACTTCAGAATGCCTGGATGAAGAAGGAATTGATTTATGCCCATCACCTGAAAGGGATGGAAGCAGATGCTTCTGTGGAGTCTCAGGTAAGATCCCAACCTAGTGACAAGTCAGCCTCACCGTTGAGGAACCTAATCTAAGAGTTCAAGTGATCCATGGCAGACATCAGCCCTGTGGAACCCAGAAAAGAAATGAGTGCTATTTAAGTCACAAAGTTGGAATTGATTTTTCAATTAGTTATAAAAATGTAAAAAATAGTGATTACCATTATTGCTGCATTTAATATGCTATGGTTAAAATAACTCTGTAAATTACCCGATTTGTTGGAGATAATGATGAACTAATTTTTGGCTCAGATATAACCATGTTTGGCTCTGTAAGTTGTAAACTCACATGAGTAGAGTCAGAAGCATTGCAGGGAGTTCTCCACACTGTGTATGCAGATTAATTGCAATATATAGCAATGCACAGGCAGCATGAAGATGGCCCATAGTCAATGGGAGGACCAAGAGGATAGAGGTGACTCTCAGGAGCTATCTTTAAATGAGGTAGAGCTGGAGTTCCATGACCTCCTGTGGGGTAACAGCAGACAAGCAAAGCAAGAGGAACAGGAACTGCAGGGAAGGTCTCAGAATTGATTATGAAGGATCTGGTGTGAGAGACATTTCCCAAGAATCAGTGGATAGGCTCCAATAGTAGACAACAAAATACTCAGTGTTTCAGAACTCATATTCTCTCTCTCT
>NC_022016.1:33054802-33063038 GCF_000317375.1 Microtus ochrogaster
ATGACGGATCTATGGCACATATGTTCTGAGAGTGGTAGGTACAAAATCCAAGAGCTCTGGCTTAAATGGAAGTTAAATAATGATGCAACAAGGGCTGGGGAGAGGTGTGTGTGTGTGTGTGTGTGTGTGTGTGTGTGTGTGTGTGCGCGCGCGCATGTGTGTAGCATCACTTTGAAAATAGCTGGAGTACTACATAGCAGAAAAAAATGGCATCTTGAAATTTGCAGGCAATTGGATGGATCAAGAAAACATCATATTGAGTGAGGTAACCCAGACCCAGAAATACAAATCTCATATGCACTCACTCGTAAGTGACTTGATTCAGCTTTCAGACATAAAGCAAAGAAAACCAGCCTACAATTCACAATCCCAGAGAACCTCAAAAACAATAAGAACCCTAAGAGAGACATACATGGATCTAATCTACATGGGAAGTAGAAAAAGACAAGATCTCCTGAGTAAATTGGGAGCATGGGATCATGGGAGAGGGTAAAAGGGGAGGGGGAGGAAGGAAGGGGAGCAGAGAAAAATATATAGCTCAATAAAAACAATTCTAAAAATAGATGAATAAATCAATTGGATTAAAAAAGTATAGAACATTTGCTTATAATTTTTGGCTTGTTGCCATGTGATGTAAAAGTCTTTTTTTTAATTTTTGCTATTGACATGATCTTTTTTTATAAAATTTTGAGGACTTCAGCATATTTTCAATCAATAATCGATTGATTTTTGCATTACCTAGTGCTAGAGGACCTAGAAAACCTCTATGGGATGATATGTGTGCAATGTATATGGGATGATGCCTATTCCTAATTGTATCTTGTATTTGAATAAATAATAAAATAAAAAATGCTGGCTTGATTAGACCATTTACAAACACTTAAAAACCAGTTGAATAACATCTGCCCGCATGGTTTTCTGCACTATGACAGTTGCCTATGGTGTTAAAGTCTACAAACTCCATGTGAACCACATAGACTTACAGCAAAGTTCATGAAAAAAGGGAATTCCTCAAGTATTTCTCCCCTAAGGATTACTTTGGCTAGGTCTGGAAGAATGAGGACGGCATGGTTTGGCCTGGGTCTTTTTTCAGACATTCATGTTCTGTACCTAAACACTTAAGGATGTGAATTAGCAGATACATTCACTCATTCCTGCTCATTCTTTCTGTTAAGTTCTATCATTTTCTACTTCAATTACTTTACTTGACAAACACAAACGAGTTTCATAAGAACTGACACACATAATATTTTAGAAACCAAGAGGTTCTTAGAAAGGCTGACTTGACTATGGAAGTCTGTTATTCACTGGCAGCAGAAGTTGCTGAAAAATTGAAAGTATGCTAAATTTAGAAATTCTGCTTGTTTCATAGGCTCTGTTGAAAAATCTCTGGCTGAACTGGTGTGGTATGACCATTGATGCCATATGCAGCTGTCATAGTTCAAAAATTATGTATGCATATTCCATCAGACACACAAACAAACTCTGCAACAAAGGACCCTGCTCAGGACCTGTGCTCCTCCAATGCGGGCAGGACACATAGAGAGCAAGCATTCCATCTCTGTAACAGTGCCAGGGACTGTGCCCTTTCTGTAACACAGTGGGAATCAGTGTGGACTTCGGCAGCCTTTGGTCAATGGAGCTGGGGACAGTGTCCAATAGGAGGAGATTCTGAGAGGCTGAGGATAAGAAGGAATCCCTGCATGGGCTGAGAAGCCAGAGCAGCCAGAATGGGGACAGCACTGAGACAGGAGCTGGGGGAAACTGATGGGGACTTCCTGAGCTGGAGGTTTCCTGGGCAGCCCATTCTACAAACCCCGGAAATGGACATCATGTACCTGTCTAACAACTGCTGGATACTGAAAACATCGCATAGGCTGTAAATCTTAGTATTATCCCACCCCATATGCAAATTATGCTATCTTTGTCAAAGAGATTTTAAGATCAGATAAAAGAAGATAAGTGCTTAAATGACGAGCACTGTCCTGAAAGAATAGTCTCTGGCTTATTTTGCTAGTAATAACAAGACGTTTCTTTCAGTTTATTTATTATTAGAAATTGCTTTCTCATCTACAAAAAAATCATACTATTCACAAAAGGCATAGAAGAAGCATCTCTGAATACACACTGTGATTCAACCAGCAATCACATCAGGAATTCTGGGGCTTTTGTGTTCCAGCTATTGTATCCCTGAGGGAACATCTGCTGAATTACCTACTGAAGATCCACTCTACAGCCGCTGCCTCTCCTGAGGGAGAAAAAGGAGTGTATGGTACACACAGAACAGAGAACTGAGGGGTGGATGTTGATGTGATGTGAAAGGCACACCCCCACCTCCTTGTGTGAAAAGACATGGAGAGCTGCCCCAGGTTTAAGGAAACTTCATTTCTTGCAACTCACAGAATCAAGAAGAAAGATCCTTTGGTATCCATGGAGTGTTGTTCACACAATTCATTCAGTCAATGTGTTTTGAGTCCTTGGTAGACACTAGGTCTCAGGGGCCATGCTGGCGCACAGGAAGAAACGGTCTATTTCAGACTAGCACCAAGTCTTCCACGTCCACCATCATGCAGGCAGAGTGCCATAGGACCAGTCACTGGAGCTAGGATAGAATAGAAGCCAAAGGGAACTTTCGAATTCAAGGTCAGAGATGGAAGCTCAGTGTACAATGGGAGTGAGAACAGGGTCCTAAAAGCTGCTTTGGAAGAGGTGGGCATCATGAGGGAGTTGCCCCGTTTCATAGATGTGAACTATTAAGGGCAATGGTATGAGCTTCTCTGAGGAGCAAGACCACCCACTAAGCAAAGTCCTGTTCTAGATTGGTGACAGAGTCACACATCTCCTTTGGGCTATCACCTTATTCCATTTTATCTTGCAGGGGTAACTGGCCTTTCATAGCGTGAGGTAGCATGGCAAGGAGCCACAGGTGTTATTACTGGGAACCATGGAGGTACGTAGAGACTTTTAAAAAGGAAAACAGATGGCACCGGAGTCCATGAAAATGGAGAACACCTTTCAGTGAAGTCAGAAGTCCTTACCAAAGTGAACTCTTTTCCCCAAGAAGACAGCCATGAACATCATCAAGCTAAACCACAGCCGACTGCAGCTCTGTAGAAAGTCAAAACTACTTTAGTGAGGGCAAGGAGACTTGGAGACAGTGCAGGTTGGGGAGACACTGCACTTGAAATGAAGTACACCTTCCCCTTAAGCAGTGCTTGTCTTTTTTCAAAAGGACACAACAATTGACTGGGACGACAGGTGCATGGGATAAGTGGGTGACTGGAGAGTTTGCCAGATACGGGGTAATCAACAACTCGCCCATGGCTTACTGTCACATCCCTCCATCTCAATTTCATGGGAAGCTAAATGCCAACCCCTTGGAATGTAAGTTACAGGGATACTGGGACAACCATTCTCTCCGTTTTTAGGTGGATTTTGGTTAAATGTTCTGTCGGTTAGCCAGAGTGTGTGACAAAACACTCCAAGAAGGCAGTACAGTAAAACAGCAATGTCTTACTTTGTTCAGAAGACCAGCAGGCAGTTCCGGCTCTCCAGTGAGAACTTTGCCTGCCATCCTTGGCTCGGCTTCCTTAATCATCTCTGGCAACAGTCACGGTGTCTGCCGGGCTATGCTGGTGGGTGAATAGTCTGCCATCATCTCCCACATTGACTGACTGCCTTGGTTTATCCTTGCTGGGATGAGTGGAATGAACCGGCCCTGGGTCTCTCATGATCAGGGCAGCCTGCTCTACTTCACATTACTCTCAAGGTACATCAAGCACTGAAACAGGCAAATCCTCCAGGACAAGCACTTTCAAGTCAGCTGGCTTCATGTTTGCTCTTGTCAAACCCGATGAAGTGAGCTACATGGCAAAGGCCAGAGACAAGGGCAGAGGCAGAGGGACACCTCCCACTTGTTAGCAGTCTACTACCACAGAGACCTGTGGCCTGCCTTGACTATCATGAGAGAAAAACTTACAGTTTAACAAGTCATACCTCATAAGCCTGTTCTCTTAAAAACTGGCCTTCGTATTTCTTTATAAATAATAGCTAGCCTTCCCTTATTCCGCTGAGTGAATAACACAATTATTTTATGAAATGCTGGAATGGATGTATCTGAAATTCATTTATTCTGGGAGAAGTTGTAATGGACTCTCCTTAGAAAGTGGTGCCATTCCGCGAACGGTGCAGGTCACCGCAAACTTTTTCTGCCCCCTTCTGCTGTTTGCAGTCTTCAGTTCGCTCTTTGCCACTGGTCTCCTTCACTCTGTTCTTGCGTTTCCTTTCACTGTTCTCCTGAGATCTTTTTCTTCTCCTGCAGGCCAAGCCTTGACAGTCTGTATTTAGGTTCAGCTGTCTTTGAGCAATCCAAGAAATCATAAATGATGCCAAAGCCACCACCAAAAATGGGTTCTGACTCCAACTACAAGGATGACATCTCATGTGGTCCTTCACATTTTGTCTAGCTTTCCCCAAATTTCTTTCTTCATTAGCCACCCGTGTCTTCTGTAGTAGACAGAGGAAATGAACATGCTGGCCTGGATAGTCATTGTGGTATTCTAGATGATGGCAACCCTCCAGAAGCAAGGAGGCAGGAACTCCTTGGCTTTGGTTTAATCAGACAGTTGGAATCTCCTAAACCTGCCACAGATCCCAGCACAAACTACTAGCTGCCACCTGTGCCTCCTGCTTAACTCCAGCATTCATATGGCCAAGAAGAACTTTTGACATTTTTTTTGTACTATTATTAAGCCTAAACTAAATTTTTAGGACTTCTTATATTTTTTATTTGTTTTGTGGGAGTTGACATTGCCCATTTGACTGTCTTTGTTGCAACTGTCTTTTTCATGTGTTTGCAGTCACGACACAGGAAAGCTGCTGTTCTTGCAAACACTGACATTACATTCGTAAGTTAACAGAAAATAATGTCCATATTTTCCTGAGTTTTACCTAAGAATATATCACAAATCAAATCGCACTAATCTTTTATCCAGGATGGTAGACATTGATCTCTCACAATCCCATTGCCTCAGTTTGGAGCTTCTTAAGAGACATTTAACAATATGGTTATAACAAGCATATTGCATATATATATGCATATATAACATATTGCATATATAACAAGCATATTTACCTGCAACCTGATGGAATAGGATGTGTTTTTATCGAGTTCTTTAATGGTAATTCTGAGAGTGTCTACACTGAAGAAAGTGGCTTGACAGCTCTCTTTACCTAGATTGTCTTTAATCACAGGTTGATCCTCTCGAAAGGTCTCTGATTATTCTTCTCTCCTTATCATATCTTCAGTAGCAATGGTATCGCTATACAGCCCAGTGTCTCCACCTGCTTCTGCCCATATCCTCTCCACCTGATCAGGTCTTGGGCACTGCAGACCACATCAGTCATTTACAAAAGCCGTATCCTGGCTGAGATAGCTTACATTTGAAACCCTGGACAATAGGATCATTGTTATTCCTGTTTCTGGTTTACCTGGTGTGGAAAATACATTGCTCAGTTAATCCTTGAAATCTGCACTGTGTGGGTCACAGTCACCTCCCAAGTTTTCTGAGTTTACTTCCCCTTGGTGAAACTGTTTTCCTCTCCAAAGCAGGGTTCTGTAACCTCTAATCCACCCCAGGACCCCGTTGATGCCAGGAGAGTGATGGTGGGAGATAGACAAGATTCCTAAAACAATAGGGAGACATTCGGTGCCCCCAGATATCTAGAAGTCTACACTAGAAAATGAATGAGAGAATCCTCAGGGAAAATAAAAAAAAAGTATGGTTAAAGTTTTGTGTTAATTTTGGACTCTAGGGTGTTGCTTCTCTGGCAAGAGGTTGGTGTGATCAAAGCACACTGAACTTTGCAATCTCCGAATGGAAACCACCAGGCCAAGGCAATGGCTCACTAGGTAAAGTGCTTGGGGCTCAAGAGGGAGGACCTGAGTTCTGTCCCCACCACCCACATACAAGCCAGCCTGCAATCTCAGTGGCAGGAGTAATCCAGAAACCCAGACTCTGAATTCCCAGGGTTCTCTGGTCCAGTGCAGTCTAATTGTCCCCAACCTGTCCTCAAAGTCATAATGGAGGGAGAGCAATGGAAGCAGCAAGGTAAGGTATCTTTGCCCACCTTGGGCCTACACCTGTTCAAAGAGAGCACTCACAGGTGCGCGTCAATTATTTTCAAGAAACACCAAACCCCCTGATGCTCCCATGTAAGCAGGCCAGGAAAGGGTGCAGTGTGTGAGAATGGAGGTGCTTGACAGGGAAACCAAGACTGTGTGGGGGTGCTGCTCCAGAAACACCCTGCAATGGGGTGCAAACAAGGCTTGGACCAAGGAATCCCGGGGTTCAAAGACTGGGAACAGGGAACTGGGAACTGAGGAACAGGGATGTGAATAGGATACATGATGTGAATAGGGTGTGTGTGCAAGTGTTTAAGACAAGGGCTGAGCCAAGATGGTTGACAAGCCTCAGAAGAGAACCTATTGAAGAAAGCAAGCTGCATGTGACTCAGCAAAGATTATTCTGGCAAGACTGCCATTGGTCATTTTGGCGACACCAGCCTTCTGCCTATAAATAAGGCAGTGCTGTTCATGATGGGAGAGGACGATGATGCCAGCCTCGACCCTGCAGCGTGTGCCTTTCTAGGGGAGGCCCTGGCCCCCACTGCTGCCATGTCTGGCAGAGACACACATGGCGAGGACCCTGCACAATGTCACAAATGGGGTGCACCTCCCCAGGGCAGTGAGTGCTAGAAGCTTCCCAGGCAAGGCGGTGCGCGGCGCCTGCGCAGTGGGCCTGCAGCATCACGCGTTGCAGAAGGGAGTCTGGAGACCCCCGCCTCCGCCCCTCGCCCTCTGCCGCCGCGTGCGCGCACGCGGACCCGGCCACGCGCGCGCACGCGCCTCACCTGGCTCAACCCCTGCCAGGGCGGCCAGCGACGGAGCGGGCGCGCGAGCGCTGACGGGCGGGCGGGCGGATAGGGACCGCGCACGGTCCAGTCGGGGGCTGTGAGGAGGCGCGGGCTCTGGGCACCCGGCTCCCGGCGGCGGAAGCGGCGCCTCCAATCAGACAGCGGGCTCGCGACCCTCGGCGCACCCGGCCGGCACTGCCCGCCCCGCGGACTGACTGACGCGCCGGCTCGCCCCCGCCCCCGCGCCCGCCCCCGCCTCGTCTACCCAAGCTCGGCTCAGGCTCCACTCGGCTCCACTCTGCTTGGCTCCTCTCCCCTTGGCTCTGCTCTGCTCCGCTCTCCTCCAGCCCTTGCCAGGCCCTTTCCCTGCCTGCAGCAGCTCCTCGGCTGCGCAGCGGCGGCCCGCTTGGCAGCTGCAAGCGACCAGAGAGGCGGCGGAGGCGCCGAGGATGAAGTGCAAGCCGAACCAGACGCGGACCTACGACCCCGAGGGCTTCAAGAAGCGCGCCGCGTGCCTGTGCTTCCGCAGCGAGCGCGAGGACGAGGTGCTGCTGGTGAGCAGCAGCCGCTACCCCGACCGCTGGATCGTGCCCGGCGGGGGCTTGGAGCCCGAGGAGGAGCCGGACGGCGCCGCGGTGCGCGAGGTGTACGAGGAAGCGGGAGTCAAGGGGAAGTTGGGCCGGCTGCTGGGAGTCTTCGAGCAGAACCAGGACCGCAAGCACCGGACCTACGTGTTCGTGCTCACCGTCACCGAGCTGCTGGAGGATTGGGAAGACTCGGTCAGCATCGGCAGGAAGCGAGAATGGTTCAAGATCGAAGATGCCATCAAGGTCCTCCAGTGCCACAAGCCCGTGCATGCCGAGTACCTGGAGAAACTGAAGCTGGGCGGCTCCCCGACTAATGGAAACTCGGCCGCCCCGTCCCAGCCAGAGAGCGAGCCCTAGTATGTACCGCTCCCGCCCGCCTGCCCGCCCATCCATCTGCCCGGACTCCTGCCTGTCGCCTCCCCGCACTTGCCTCCTGCCTGCCAGGAGAGCACCTCTCCTGCCCAGTGCGCCCGCACGGGCAGGAGGGAGTCTTCTTTTGTTTCCTTGGCAGGCAGACCTCTGAATCACGCTTGCAAACTGTCTTGGTTGCCAGGCTCTGTTTGCAGACAATTTGCACGTTTTTTTCAGATGCTTTTCTAATCGCTTCTTGGTGACACTGTAAAAATCTTGCGCTCAGCCAGAGATGCATGGGATTTTGTGAAAGGTGCCTTACTGCTTGCCCTGCTCTTCATGGATGGTGTGTGTGCGCGCGTGTGGTGTTTTTGTTTGGGTCT
>NC_022016.1:33066198-33079482 GCF_000317375.1 Microtus ochrogaster
AGCCTGGTCTAGAAGAGCTAGTTCCAGGACAGGAACCAAAAACTACGGAGAAACCCCGTCTCGAAAATAAATTTAAAAAAAGAAATTTCTTTTCCATACATTTTATAAATAGCTTTCATTTTCCATTTTCATTAGTTCAAGTGTTTTGTTGGTAGCTGTGTATTTTTCTGGGCCTCTTGCATGCTGAGCAGGTACTGGACTACTGAGCCCCACTCTCAACTCCATGATAAAGTGTTTTGTTGTTTCAGATGTACAAAGAGGAAACAAGTTAGTATAGGTTTATGTTAATATAAGTTTGTATATATACTGGAAACATGTACTCTGGCCTATACTTTAAAGAAACAAAGTAAAGGCAGGAAATTGACTTGTATAATCCATTTGCTTTATTATTCTGTATAGATTCATTTGAGATATTTGATAAGGCTTTTCATTCTATAAGAATGACTTACAGGTTGTAGATGAAAATTTTCCCTGAGCAGAGCTTTTACCTCCAGGCTTACTATTTTCCTGGTAGCCCTGTTATGACACTGTATGTAACATAGTTAGAACAGTTCTGAGCAAACAGAGCTATAGGAAGTCAGTATGGCCACGTGACACTTTCACGAGAGAACAGGAAGTTATAGAAACTTCACAGACACTGGGAAGTCAGACCTAGTTGTAGTTCTTACACTGTAATTTCACCAGTTACCAAATCATCTGACACTTAAGTTTTCTCTTCAGTCTGTCATTGTAGACGATACAAATAGGTACTGTGTAGATATCTCCAATGAGCTATCCCTTTCAAATGCATGAAGAAGCATACTTCTGTGTAATGGTTAACAGTTTATTGTACATGACCAATGTGTATTGCAATGTGTCCACTAGCCTGAATTATTCCTGTAAGTTTCGACTCTAGTCTAGAAGGTAGAATTCTCTGGTTTCACAATGAGAAAGAGAGGAGAGAGAGGGAGGGAGAGAGAATGTGTGTGCATGTGTGTACCCATAGTTCCCTCGACTGCTAATCTTGGCTCGCAATGCATTTGCTCTGGAGCCTGTGTGGGCTTTCTAAATACCAAGTGATTGGTGCACCTAATGTGTCCTTAAGAACTTTGTTGCTTGGAAGAATTGTAAATATACACCTGCAATATATATGTTTGTTTGTTTTTCCAGATGAACAGGAACCATGCTCAAGATTACACTGAAGTAAAATCATTGATGTGAATCCAGTATTCAGTGGTATTTTCAAGTTCACCGGAGTACTTTTAAGGTTCCCAAGGAGACCACTCATCTGGTTTTCCTTCTACATCTTGGAACACTCCTCCGTCTGTTTTACCAACATTTTTGCTCTGGTTGTTGTACTATTGTATGTGAGCGGACTTAATTCAGCACCTATAGCCTTTTGTTGTGCTTTACTGATGTGTCTGCCTTGTTCATTAGACTATTATCTTTGAGAGCAACGACTATTTTTCCTTAACTCTACATATCCTGCATCCAAGACACTACTTGAAATTTGGTTGGCATCACTGGAGGTCTTTGATTCAATTCATATTTTGTAATCTCTTTGTGGCAAACATTTCCCTCCCAATCTGGTGCTAGGAGAGTGTCTGCTGTCTAAGCACCATGTGTGTGGCTTGTGTGTAACAGGTGTTTCGTAATCATTGCAGGACAGGTGGAGATGATCACCGAGAAGCATTAGCACTCATTCCTGTGTCATACCATCCATTGGCTGGCACAGTTTTATACTGTGCCATCATTTAGAGTAACATTTTATAGAGTTAGTCCTTCATGTTACAACTTTAGTGTTTTTGTACTGTTATTAATTTGCTTAAAATTTTATTCAGAAGTATCACTTGCTATAAAGGTCATTGTAAAAACACTACAATCAAATCCTATTGTGAGTTTTTATAAAAGTAAATTTTAAAGTAATATACAAATAATACATTTAATTTTTTTGCAATGCTCTATCTACTTCTTAAATGTCAACATTTCCTTGCAGAAAATGCTGGGTTTTTTTTATTTTAAAGATTCAATATTCTGTAATATTTAATGGTGAACACAAAGAAAAGCTGCTTTGAAAGCAGGTTTTTCAGAGCTATTTATGCCATTTAGTTGCCTAAGTGTCTTTTGCCTCTCACTGTTTCAGTTGGCTGTGGTTCTCATCCCTTTTCTAGTACACCCAACTAGCTTCTCGGTACCACATGCTTTCTGCATGTAAAATCGCAAAAGGCTGAGAGGGCTAAATTGGTGTCACTTAGAAAGGCTTCAGGGAAAAAGACTGCTGTAAAGGGGAACACAAGATGAAGAACTTAAGAGGTTTATGGCAAAGACATGGAAATTTCACGGCGTTTTGCCACAGGGTGTGTGATGTCATTACTCTTTCTCAGCTCACTACAAGGGTTCCAAAGAGGTTCTAATATGGTTGTTGTGTTTTACCATTATAAACCATTATATTGGGAAAGGCTTGAACTCCAATTTAGTGTTAACACCCTTCCTCGTGCCAGTGAAATGTATTGTGTCCCCATATCTTACAGACTTTGAAATAAAACTACATCTTATAATTTACTGGAGTTTCTACTTGTGATATGTACTGTGGTTTTGCTTACTAAAGAAACCCTTATCGTTTAGAGAACTGTACTGAAAATTTACAGATACGCTACTGTTAATTGCTTCAATATAAACAGGGTGGTATAAGTTTGTATATAGATGAAGCAAGATTGGCTTTGATTTGATAATCGTTGAAGCTGTGTGATAGATGTTTGAGAATTCATTATTCTCTATACTTTTGTATATGTTTGAAATTTTCCATAATAAAAATTGCAAAGATGTATTCCTTAGAGTTTCCTAGTAGGCCACTTCCCTCTTTAGAAGTATGATGGCTGGTCAGAATAATAATTCACAGAAAGATAAAACTGTTCTTCTAAAGAGCTGGCTTTTCTTCCTAATCTATATGTGTTGCTAACTATAGGTCTCTTTCCAAGAAGTTTTTTTTTTCTTGGAAGACCTCCAGTTAACATGTGCAAAGGGTCCTTAGCTCACCCAGTATCCAATATGTGACCAATGACGTAAGTTAAAGTGCAGATCAAACAACAATCCATTTTACAATCTTTTCTCAAAAATATGTATATAAGAGTTTTGATGCCCATGTGTATGTGTACTTTGTGAAGTTACCAGATCCCCTGAACTGGGGTTAATGATGTTTTGTAAACTGCCAGTTTGATGCTGGGAACCCAACTCAAGTCCTTTGCAAGAAGAGCGAGTGCTCTTAAATACCCATCCATCTCTCCAGTCCCACAATTTTCTTAAAGAATAACATGTTCGAATTCATCTTCATAAAATTCTAAAAATGAAAAAATAAATGAGTAAAAATAATTCACAATCCCTCTTTCCAGAGATAACCAAGCTTTAAGAACAAGCTCAGTCTTGATTATTTGCATATAATAGTATATATTATATGATTATATATCACACACATGCATACACACACACACACACACACACACACACACACGTCCACCAGAATGTTTACAACAAGTCCATGGTGTTTCTGGTTTAATCACATTCCACACTGGCACAATGCTCTTCCTTAGAACGTGTCAGGCTGCTGCTACAGGCTATTATAAAATTTGTGCTTCTTCAGACATGTACAAATACGGGAAGAAAAACAAAACTTGGACCTGAACTCTAGATACACTGTATTTACAAATTTCTGGGGCAATTTTGCTGTGTGTGTGTGTCCCTGTGTCCTAATATCCTCACACACAAAGCTCTGAAGCCATGGATTTCAAAGTAGTCAGTTCGGATGGCATAACAGCTAGTGTCTATTATCAGCTTAGAATTGTCTGGAAATAGAGCCTCTGGACAAGTGTGTAGGGATTGGTATTAACTGGGTTAACTGAGCTGGGAAATCCTGCCCATTGTGTGTGGAAACAAGTCTTGGTTGAAATTTTGGCATGTGGAAGTGGCCAAAGCTGAGCAACAAGAAACCTTCATTCCTGCCTGGGTCTTGATTTCAGATGTCCTGACCAGCAGTTTCAAGTTCCTGTGCCTTGACTTCCCATTATGATGAGACTAAGTGTACCAGCCTTTTTCTTTTGGGCTACCAGGGCCAGCTTATAAATCATGACATGCCCAGCCTAGCTTAGGCTCCTTTCTGGCTAGCTCTTTTAAATGAACCTGTTTTTCTGTATCTACCTTTTGCCTCGGAGCTTATTACCTGTCTTCTGTATATATTACGGTCACGGTTCTCTACGGCTAGCTGGTGTCTGCCTAGCTTCTTGCCCCGGGTATATCCCTCATTTTCTCCTCTTTCTTCTCTGAGTCTAGATTGCTCCTCCTATTTATTCTCTCTGCCTGCGAGCCTTGCCTATCCTTTCTCCTGCCGGTCGGCAAGATGAAACAGATATAACACATATTTGCATCATTTAAAAAATACAGCACAAGCAAAAGTAACACATTTACACAGTTAATGTCATATTCTGCAGCATAATCAAATGTAATATTTCACAGCACTATGCCCTTGAATTGTGAACTGAAAGAAAACTTTTCTCCCCTGAATTGCTTTTGCTGGAGTATTTTACCATGGTGACAGGAAAAGAAACTAAGACAAATGGGTTCTCAGAAGGAAAATAATTGCAGCACATTGGCTTCAAATAAGGCTCACATACAAAGCTCTATCTGTTTTACAAGATGTTCATTTTCTCTAGGTCCTCCTCTGTCTGTGATGTCATTCTGTAGCCCCTGACCCCAATATGGTTGCTATTCTGAACAGCTGTTTCTAAATGGTAACCAAGGATACCTCTTACTTTGGAGTAAAGGAAAGGAGCACTGTTCTCTGCCCTTTACCTTTTTAACACATAAAGTGCCTTCACCCTTATATAATATCCTACAGCACATTAGACACCACTCTGTTAGTTTAATGGGATTTTAGTGAAGATGGCGAGACTATGTGAAGAAAATACAGTACAAACATAGGGAGTTTAGTGAGGTGGCTCAGAGGGGAAGACATTTACCACCAAACATTCAGCCTTAAGTTTGATCACCCAAATCCACATGGTGAAAAAGTAGAAAACTTCAGTTGTCCTCTGACACACACACATACACCATGGCACTTGCAACAACATGTTCATGCACACATGCATACACACACACACACACACACAGAGAGAGAGAGAAAGAGAGAGAGAGAGAGAGAGAGAGAGAGAGAGAGAGAGAGAAAATGTAATTTTTTTAAAAAAAGAACATATACTTCACATTTAGCATATATAAAATAGATGCTAGAAGGTTAAGGCAGGTCCTTTCTAGATCCAGCCCTGGACTTGTTTTCTAATACAAGCGGAGCCAAGTGCCTTGAAATAATGTCCCCAAATTAAGTAGCATGTACAGGGCCTGCATGAGCCTGCATGGGTCTGTGCCAGGTCCTTTGTGTATAGATCATGACTTCCGGTTTAGTGTTTTTATGGGAATCCAGAGTGTGCAAATGAGTGAGCCTCTGACTCTTATATCTTCTTCTTGGGCTCTTCCTTCTGTTGGTTTGTCCTATCCAACTTTGATGTGATAGTTTTGGTTTTATCTAACTATATTTTATTTTGTTATATTTTCAAATGAATGAATTAATGAATGAGAATCTCACCACTAGGGTGTTGAAGGAGGGTACCGCTTATTGGTACCTGGCTGCCTGGTTAGCTTAGCCCCGAAATAATCACACAGAAACTGTATTAATTAAATCACTGCTTGGCCCATCAGCTCTAGATTCTCATTGGCTAACTCTTACATCTTAATTCAAGCCATCTCCATTATTCTGTGCATCACCACAAGGTTGTAACCTACCACCAAAGTTTCAGCACATCTGTCTCCAGCAGGGGCTCCATGGCGTCTCCCTGACTCTGCCCTTCTTCCTCCCAGCATTCAGCTTAGCTTTCCCTGCCTACCTAAGTTCTGCCTTGCTATAGGTTCAAAGCAATTTCTTTATTCATTAACCAATAAAAGCAACACATAGACAGAAGGACCTTCCATACCACTAGGGTAAAGGTTAACAACTGAAATGTCACTTATACCTGCTGGAAAGAGAAAATCCATTTTCTCCAATAGAATGACACTGGGTATATCAACTACTGCAGGGCAGGCAGGGGTAGTTAAGCAACATATAATGGACTACACAGTTTGTGTATGTGTGTGTGTGTGTGTGTGTGTGTGCGTGCTTTTATTTGGTTATACTTTGGAGGGGTTTTGTTTATTTGTTTTTCTTCTGGGGTATGGCTTTATTTTCTTGGGTTTGGGGGTTTTGTTATATTTGATTTTTGCTTGACTTTTTGAGAAACAACCAAAAGTTGGGTGGGTAGAGAGGGGGAAAGGATCTGGAATGACTTGGGAGAAGGGAAGAATATGCTCAAAATATATTTAAATTCAAAATTCTTTTAAATAATAAACACATTTTTTCATTGGTTATACTAAACTTGTTACTCCAATGTAGGATTTTAATAGGGTAAACTGGGTGTAAGGTTAAAGGTACCTCTCTACTACCTTCTTGACTTTTATGTGAATAAAAAAAAAAAGCCTTGTCTTAAAAAGCAAAGTCCATTTAAAAATTTCCATGGGGAAAAGAAAAGTCCCTCTAATATCTATCACTTCCAAAAATGGAGAGTTTTAAGTTTCACATCATAGGCATGGTGATTCTCATGGCTATGAAGTCAAGAAAGCTGCTCTCTAAACTCTCATCTCTCTAGAACCTGAACTACCTCAAATCTATAGCCCCAGAAAAGTATGTTCACCTGAAGCCAATGAAATGAATCAGTGAGTTAACATTGCGAGTTGAGGATGAAATCCAGTTTTACCTAACTTCAAAGCTCATACTCTTTGAATGAAGATGATGGACAAGACTGACCAAATGTTGTGGTGAATTCCGTGTTACTCATTTTTCTGAAATGGTTAACTTGGGAAAGAAAAAGAGCCCCTCCGTTGTCTAAGAAGACTACTGAAACACAGCCTGGTCAGATCTACACAGCAATATGAAGAAGCATGCAAGTATTTCTAAGAGTCTGGACTCATTTGATAGCAGTGCTGAGGGAATAGAGGAGGGCCAAGGACAGGACTGATTAAAAGAAGTGTTCCCTTTTGTCTACTCAGTCAAACTTAAGCTTTATTTCTTGGCTGCTACAAAGAAAATATGGAAGTCTTCAAAAGCCATTCTGAGTAGGCAGGTCCATTACTTCATCATGATACCTGGTGCACATTTTAGAAATCACTAACTAATTTCTTTTAACATGAAATAATTTTACATATTAATGGCACATAGTGTGGTATGTTGATACACAAATCCAGCACATAATGATCAAATCAGAGCAATTGGTATGTCTTCTTAAATATAAATTAGTTTATCTTAAAATTCAGGTGTAGTTTGATAGAAAAGATCCCATTAGTCAAACGCAGATGAGAAAACTGAGGCTCAACATGGTTAAGTAAAATGAGTCATTCTCAATAAAAAGCAGAGGTGGAGCTGAGGACCGGATATAAAGAACGCTATTGGTGTTCTACCACAAGATGAAACCCAGCTGCTTTTACTCACATTTTAAAAGGAGGAAATGTGAGTTTATGAACAGATTAACTTGCTAATATATATATTGTTATATAACATCATGTTTTATATATATATATATATATATATATCGAATGCATACAATGAAATTTCTATATAAAAGAGCAAAAATTATCTACTATATACTAAAGGAATCCTTTCTCAGGAAGACTCTGCTTTCCAAGACTATTTACAAACAACTTCATCTAATTCTCACAGCTGATCTGTAAAGAAAGAGCCTCCACTGAGTTTGAAACAGAAATTTGAGAGTTCTTTTTATTTTTCTAGCAAGCTTTAGGCCCATAAATAGAAAGCCATTCGGATTTATCTAATGCCTCCAGCCTTACAGTTTCAGAAAACCACTCAAAACACTGGGTCAAGAATTATACTATCTCTAGGTATACATGGGTTGAGCAAATCAAATGTGGCCTCTACTTTCACTAAGCTTTTTGTATAAAAACGAAGAAATTCTAACATAATGGATGATTTTTTATGAGCGATGAATCACTCAGCTCTGCAGGCTCATCTCATAGCAGGGAACACTAATCCTTTGCAGAGGAAATGCCATGTCATTTGGCACCTAAACAGGAAATGAGACTGAACTAGAAGTACCAAAATGGAGTTCCAGAGATAAGGAAGAACAGATTTGAGGTTTGGGAAGCCGGATGGAGTATGGTCCTTTTACAAAAAGAAATTGGTTCATTGTGTTTAAAATTAATGGGAACAAAACCTGAAGGGATCAAGAGTGTCGTGATGTACGTCTGTAATCCAGGTATCCCAAAGGTCAAGGCAGGAGATTAAATTTGAAACCAACATGACCTACAGTTTGAGATGCTGTCACACTGACATTTAAGACCAGAAAGTGGTTCCACCTCTGCACTCTTTGCAGGAGACACCCACATCCTAACCCAAGGCTACCTCTTCTCACCCAGGCCTTTGCCCTGCATAGAAGCAGCTGGAGGTGGCACCCACATACACATATCCTTGGTGAGTCTTGGCTAGCCATTGCCTAGGACCATCCCTGATACCCAAGCCCATTCAGGGGTCCCACTCACACACCCTATCTGTAAATCCACCCCAGGTCCTCTGCTCCTTGTCCCCTTTCAACTCTACTCCCAGCTAGGTAGCCGGCCACGTCCCCTGCCATGCTGCTCTGTGCCCAGATCCAGCTGGGAGCTGCGTTCTTGTGCCTCCCTACCTTACTACTGAGTTGGTAACAACCTCTCTACAATCAAAATTCAGCATCAACTATCTGAAGGATTGACATACAAACTCTTCCTACTTGATCTGAAATCAACCAAGTTTGGGCAACAACAAGAGCAGAAACAGATTTTCACTAACAGGGGCAAGCTGGAATCGCATATCAGCCCACAGTCAAGGAAATACACCTGCATGGCCAGGACAATCAAACAAACACAGAAAATATGAAAGGTCAGGAAATTATGTCTACCAAAAGGACCACTAGTTCAACAGAAAGAGTCTCCAATGTGAATTACCTAGCTGGACCCAAGACACAAATTTAATTTTTTTTCTGATTTATTTATTTTTATTTTATGTATATGAGTATTTTGTCTGTATGTATACCTGTGAATCACATATATACCTGGGGACAACAGAGTTTAGAAGAAGATGTTGTGTCCCTTGGAACTGGAATTATGGACGGTTATGAGCTGTCATATGTGTTCTGGGAATTGAACCCTGATCTTCTGAAGCAAACAACCAATTTTAACCTCTGAGCCATCTCTCTAGCACAGGACACAGAATTTTTTTAAGAAGTAACATTATTAACAGAATCAAAGAATTCAAGGAGTTCAAAAAGAACAAAAACAACTGAATGAACTTTAAGAAGCCATGAATAAACTAATGGAAATCACTGACAACACAAACATATCACTGAATAAAAATGATGAATGTGGAGAATGGAGAAATCCATGAGTGAGTGTGTGCTGTTGACATGGATCTAGTTATTTCAAGGGACAAAAAGTCTCAGACATATGGGGAAATGAAAAAGTCTCCTACCCTTCTGAGGTTCAGAGAGATAGATAGAAAAGACTTCCTTGTTTATTTGTATGTAAGAACCTCACTTCCTTGATCAGGTGTATGCAATAACTCCACCTCTCTGTTCAACTCTATATAATAAAAACAGTGAGGTTTGGGGGTGCTGTACTTTCTCCATTACAGAGCCCAGAACACCTGATCCCATCATTTCTTTTCATCTCTTTGTCTTTTCTTCATTCTCTCTCTGCCCTGGTCAGGTCCATCCTTGGAACCCCAGAGCCCTGCATGGCTGTGGCAAGTGATGCCTGAACAGGGATGAGAGCATGCCCTTTTGCTACAGGCAGGGACTCTCATTAGTCAGACAAGGGAACCGTCCCAAGAGAAGCACGTTTAGACAGGCAAAATGAAGCAGTAAGGGGAAAGATGTAAAGAGAAATGAAGAAACAAAGGTGAATGAAAAGGACAAATACAGAAACAAAGGGGACATTTCTGAGCATTCGGTGTAACACATTGGGGCAAGCAGAATCGAGAGATAGGCATTTACCTATCTTTTAACAAATGTAACTCTGGAGATACATAGCTAAGTTTTTTTTTTTAAAAAAAAGAGTTTTGAGATAAAATCTAGAGATGTGTAGTTACAGCTGAGTATTTTGGAATCAAGTTTTGGGATAAATAAAAATCTAGAGATAGGCAGTTATATGTTAGTACTTTGAAAGAGAGTTTGGGGCTGAGTTAAAACTATAGATAGGTAGTTATATGTTGGTGCTCTAGGGGGAGATTTTGGGAAATCTTGGAATTGACGTGAAGGCATTGTGATTCATCAGTTCTGAGGCTGTGCTTCTGAGGCATGCTCTTAACATCAATGGAAGGGGTGACAGGCTTGGCTACTTGGGAAAGCAATAGAGAAATTGAGAAATGGATACTGAGCTGAGGAACCAGGGTATATTTCCATTTTTACTTTGGTTTAGTGGCTTTCCTATTACATTTAGCAAAACAAGCAAATAAACAACAATAACAACAACAAAAAAAAAGCAACACAGCAGGCTGGGTCTGGCCAGTGGAGTGGGCCAAAGTGGCAGACTGGCTTATAGGAGGACCCGTGTTGTCTCTCCATGGATGCTCAAAGCCAGCAAGTGCTGAGGCAACAACAGTGACCTTGGTATCTGCAGGACCATTCGTTAAGGCATAAGCTCTCTAAGTACCATGACTGTGGCCTGGGTGCCATACTTGGCTGTGGTGCACAGATGGGCTTGTGTGTACATGCATAGAAAAAGGAAAAAAGTGGTGGCTTTAAAAGCTTTGTGCCTAGTAATATTCATGCAGGTAAGATCAAATCAGGGGAGAAGCCTGCTGGGCCAATGCTTTTTCACCCAATGGGAGTACATCCTCCCATATCTGTCTGTACTAATGATTACCTCTGTTTTGGGAAGTGCCAATGAGCTCAGTTCAACTATTCGGGGTGGGCTCCAGGCCTGTAATTTAGACAGGATAACTGGGAAATAATTGGGAACCACCTTCTGAATGTTTGGAGCCACAATAAAAATCTCCTGGATGTGCCCAACTACATTGGCACATCCTAGAAAAAAACAAAAAAACTTATGATCAGATTGGTTTCACCTGTGAACATTGTGCAACCTTTCCCCAGTGAGTTTTAAGGCTTAAGTCCTTTAAATGTGCTAAAGAAAATCCTTCTGCTGTTGCTGGACACAGCAGCTGTTATGATCTTCCTTCTTATCACCCTTCCAGTCTGGTGCGGAGCACTGTGAACTGCCCCTGAACCAAAAGTTGCTGAATTTTCTTTTTCTCTTTTTACTCTCTACTCTTTTGGGGGCCCTCCACCCAGCTCCCAAATAAATCACACTGAAGCTTATTATTACTTATGAATTCCTGGCCTTAGCTTGGCTTATTTCTAGCCATCTTTCCTTAACCTAAATGATCCCATCTACCTTTTGCCTCTGGAATTTTTCCTTTTCCTACTTCTGTATATGTTACTTTCACTCTTACTCTGTGGCTGGCTGACTGGTCCCTAGTGTCCTCCTCTTCTTGTTCTCTCTTGCTCCTCCTCCTTCTCTTCCTTCTCCACCTAATATCCCTGCCTGCCATCCCTCTGCCTATCCTTTCTCCTGCCTTGCTATTGGCCGTTCAGATCTTTATTAGATCAGTCAGGTATTTTAGACAGGCAAAGTAACACAGCTTTATCACAGAGTTAAACAAATGCAGCATAAACAAAAGCAACACATCTTTACATCATTAAACAAATGTTCCAGAGCATAAACAAATGTAACACACCTTAAAAGCTCCCAAATAATATAGTTAAAATACTAAATATACAGAATAAGAAAAGGTCATTACAAGCTGGAAGAGAAAAGCCACAGTAACATCGGAAGGCAAACCCAGGAGAATAACAGCTGACTTTTCCGTGAAATATGGAAAAGTCAGAAGACTAGAGTAGTAAACTGCAAATTCTAAAAAACCAAAGATGCTAGTGCAAACTATTTTACCCAGTAATAGTTGCCATAATGAAAGAAGAAAAGAAAAAAACTTTCCGTTACATAAACAAGATAAAAAGGATTCTTGTCCACTAAAGCAGTCCTTCAGAGAACATTGAAAACAAAACTCCAAATATAAGAGAGGAATAAGCATAGCGAAGAGGCTCTGCAAAGAAAAAAAAATGAATCTATAATTACTGAAAACAGAATGGGTCTATGAACCCAAACAATACTGACATTTTAACAAAACTATAAATAATAATGGCCAAAACTACCAACCAAAAAATGCAGGTTAGATGACTGGATTAAGGAACAATGCCCATCTTTGTGTTGTTTACATAAAGCTCATCTTTAAAGATGGGCACCATATAAGAGCAGAACAATGAGAAATATATTCTGACCAAATAGAACCAGGAAGCAAGATGGTGTCACTATCCTAATTTCTGACAAAATAAACTTCAAGTCAAACTTAATAAGAAGAGCAAAAGAAGGATATTTCACTCTGGCCAAGGGAACAATTAACCAAGAAGACATTACAATCCCAAACACATGCCCCAAACACTGATACAACCACATTATATAAAAAGATACTACTACTACTCAGCAGTAAAAAACAAGAACTTCTTGAATTTTGCATGCAAATAGATGGAAATAGAAAACACTATCCTGAGTGAGGTAAGCCAGACCCAAAAAGAGGAACATGGGATGTACTCACTCATATTTGGTTTCCAGCCATAAATAAAGGACATTGAGCCTATAATTAGTGGTCCTAGAAAAGCTAAATAAGAAGGAGAACCCGAAGAAAGACATATAGACATCCTCCTGAATGGCGATGAAAGGAGACAGAGACAGAGACCCACAGTGGAACACAGGACAAAAATCTCAAGGTCCAAATCAGGAGCAGAAGGAGGGAGAGCACGAGCAAGGAACTCAGGACCGCGAGGGGTGCACCCACACACTTAGACAATGGGGATGTTCTATCGGGAACTCACCAAGGCCAGCTGGCCTGGGTCTGAAAAAGCCTGAGATAAAACCGGACTCGCTGTGCATAGTAGACAATGAGGACTACTGAGAACTCAATTAACAATGGCAATGAGTTTTTGATCCTACTGCACGTACTGACTTTGTGGGAGCCTAGGCAATTTGGATGCTCACCTTACTAGACCCGGATGGAGGTGGGTGGTCCTTGGACTTCCCACAGGGCAGGGAACCCTGATTGCTCTTTGGGCTGATGAGGGAGGGGGACTT
>NC_022016.1:33079602-33093142 GCF_000317375.1 Microtus ochrogaster
TAAATAAATAAATAAATAAATAAATAAATAAATAAATAAATAAAAAGATACTACTAGGCTTCAGGGTAGAGAATAATCCCAACTCAGCAATAACAGGTGATTTCAACACCCCACTATCTCAAATGCAGAGATCATAGGGACAAAAAAATAAACAGAAAAATATCAGAATTAAATGGTGTCATATATCAAATAGACCCAACTGGTAGCTACAGAATATTCCACCAGAACACCAAAAAATATACATTTTACTCAGCTGTTTATGAAAGCTTCTCTAAAATAGGCTGTTTCTTAGTGCACAAAACAAATTCAGAAAATTGAAATAATTCCAAATATCCTATCTGATATTCAAGCAAAAGAGCTTGAAGTCGGTTGCCAAAAAAACTCTACAAACTACAGAAATTCATGGAGGTTAAACAACACACCACTAGATGACGAGTGGGTCAAGAGAGAAATGAAGAAATACAAAATTCCTATACATAAAGAAAAAGTGTAAACGCAACACACCAAAACTTTTAGGACACATTAAAAGCAGTCCAAAGAAGGAAATTATAACTCTGCATGCCTATATTAAAAAAAGAAAGCGAGAAAGATCACAGATGAACAACTCACCTCAAAAAGAATGAATGAGTCACCTCAAAAAGACTGGCAAAAAAGAACAAGTCAAAACCACATCCAATAGACTGCAAAAAGTAATAAAATCGAGGGTACAGATTAACAACATAGAAACAATAAGCACAACACAATACAAAGTATCAATGAATCTAAGATCTCCCTCTTTGGAAATACAAACAACATTGGCAGACCCTGAACTTAATTCGCTAAAAGGAAAAAGGGAAGTGACATTGGGAAACACTATGAAACACACCAAAGAAATTAGAAAAATGATAAGGGAACACTTTAAAAATACAGACTCAATAAAGCTGGAAAGCCTTTTAAGAAAATGAATGAATTTCCACATTTATCTACTGTGGTGGTATTTTATTTGTGTTTTAATAAATAAAGCTTGCCTGAAGATTAGAGTGCAAAATGAAGCCAGAGAGTGGCGGCACACACCTTTAATCCCAGGACTTTAATCGAGGCAGACTGATTTCTGTGAGTTCAAGGCTATACAAGATGGACCCAGAAACAGACCCAGGTAGTGGTGGCTCACACCTTTAATCCCAGTGTTTGGGAGTCACACACTTTTAATCCCAGCACTAGGGGGGTGGAGACAGGAGTGATGTGGCTGGGTGGAGAGAGGCATATAAAGGGGAAGAGACAGGAACTCACTGGAGTGTGGAGTCTGAGGTTTGGTGGAGACACAGTGCAGTCTAGGCAGTCTGAGGATCGCCCCTTTGGCCTGAGTATTGATAGAGATAAAAGGTCTCTCTAGTGGCTTACTGCTCTGCTTCTCTGATCTTCAGATTTAACCCCTATATCTTTCTCTGGGTTTTTAGTATTTGGGTTACAATCCATACCATAAAGGTTAAATGAAGAAGAGATCAACAACTAAAACAGACTTATAACAAATATGAACATTGAAACAGTAAAAAGCTAAAAGAAAAGAACTAAAAGAAACCCAGGACCAAGTGGATACACAGCAGAATTCTATTAAGTAATCATTAAGTAAGATTTACAGGAATTACTTCTTCAATTATTTTAAAAACTAGAAACAGAAGGAGCGCTTCCTAACTCCTTCTAGGAAGCCAGCATTACTCAAATACTAAAGCCAAGCAAATACAAAACAAAAAGAGAGAACTATACTCAAGTTGGATTTATCCCGAATGACCCATGCAGAGATGATTCGACATATGTAATTCAATAAAAGTAATAAATCGCGTAAATGGACTTAAAGAAAAAATCATATGATCATCTCAATAGCTGTAGAAAAGGACATTGACAAAATCTAACATGATTTCATGATAAAAGCCTAATGTTTGGCTGTGGATCTCTGCACCTGCTCCCATCAGTTACTGAATGAAGCCTCTCTGATGACAATTACACTTTGCTCCAGTCTGGTTACAAAAGATTCCATTTTTTGCAACCATTACAAAAGGTTCAGGTTCCATATCCCCCATTACTAGGAGTCTTCAATAGGGTCACCCTGGTGGATTCCTAGAAATTTCCATTGCACTAGGTTTCTACCTCACCCCCCAAATGCCCTCCAAATCTAATCATCTCTCCCAGTACTCCCTCCCTCTACTCCCACCTAATCCTTCCTGTTCCCATCCGCACACGCCCCTAGGCCACCCTTAAGACCTCTTCTGTTTCACCTTCCCAGGGAGATCCGTGTGTTCCCTTTGAGCCTTCCTTCTTACCTCGCCTCTCTGGGTCTGTGGATTGTAGCATGGTTATCCTTTACTTAACAGCTAATTTCCACTAACAGGTGAGTATATACCATGTTTGTCTTTCTGGGTCTGGGTTTCCTCACTCAAGATGAATTTTTTGAGTTCTATCCATTTGGCTGCAAATTTCCTGATGTTATTTTTTTAACAGCTGAGTAATACTGCACTGTGTAAATGTGCCAAATTTTCTTTATCTGTTCTTTGGTTGAGGGACATCTAGGTTGTTTGCAGTTTCTGGCTATTATGAATAAAGCTGCAATGAGGGTAGCCGAGCAAGTGTCCTTGTGGTATAGTGGAGCATCCTTTGAGTATATGTCCAGGAGTGGTACAGTTGGGTCTTCAGGTAGATCAAGTCCCATTTTTCTGAGAAACTGCCATATTGATTTCCAAAGCACATAGCCAACATTTTAAATGAAGAAAACTTAATCCCATTGAATTCATGAATGAGACAGGGCTGCCACTACTTCCAATCCTTTTCAGTATAATGCTGGAAGCCCTATACAGAGTAATAAGACAAGAGAAAGAAATGAAAGTGATACAAACAGAAAAAGAAGTTAACCTATACCTATAAGTAGATTATATATTATGTATAGGTGTCTTAGTTAGGGTTACTGTTGCTATGATGAAACACTATGACCATGACTTGTGTCAACTTGACATCAAACTAGCCAGCACAACAGGATAGCCCAATTCCACAAGAAAACTTCTAGAAATGACTAACTCTTTACAAAGTGCCAAGATACAAAATCAACTTACAAAAAACCAGTAGTCCTTTTATGTACCAAAACCAACATAAGTGAAATGAAGAGTATAGAAACACTCCTATCCACAATAGCCTCAAATAAAACAACATATCCAGAAATAAAGCTAACCAAGAAAGTGAAAGATATCTATAGTGGAAACTATAAAGCTCTGAAGAAATTGAAGAAGACACTAAAAGACAGAAAGACCTCACATGGTTATGGATTGGCAGAATTAATATTGTATAAAGGACCTTCCTACTAAAACCTTTTATAGATTCAATGCAATCCCAATAAAAAAAATCCCATCACATTATTCACAGAAATAGAAATAAATATCTTAATTTTTCATAGGAGTGCAAATGATCCTGGATATCCCACGAAATCCTGAGGGAACAAAAACAGAGCTGGAGAGACTACAACACCAGCTCTTCAGGTATATCAGAAAGCCATATATTCCAAAAACAGCATGGTACTGACCTGGAACAAGACATGTAGATCAATCTAACAAAATGGAAGACTCAGACAGGAGTGCACATAACTAAAGCCATCTGGTATTTGACAACGGTGTCAAAAATGCACACTGGAGGAAAAAATAACATCTTCGGTGAGAATGGTCCTGGGAAAACTGGATGTCCACATGTAGAGGAATGAAATTAGATCCGTATCTATCACTTTGCACAAACACAATCTCCAAAGGTATCAAAGACCTAAATATGAAAGCCGAAACTTTGAAACTGCATAAAGAAAACATGATATAGGTGTGTGGGAAAGGACTTCCTGAATAGGACTCCATTTGCCCAAGAATTAGGGACAAAAGTTGACAAGTTGGACTTCATGAAACTGAAAAGTTTTTGTACAGCTAAAGAAATAGTCAACTGGCTGAGGATGACACCCACAAAATGGGAGAGAATCTTTGCCATCTATACATCTGACAGAATATTAAAATCCAAAATAGAGAAAGAACTTAAAACAAACAATAAAAAAATGGCTCATTTGAAAATTGAGCATAAGACCTGAATAAGGGGCCTCAAAGGAAGAAAAATGGCTGGATAGCACGAGAGATATAATAGTGGCATTAATATTATAAGAGCAAGTAACAGTTGTCTGATTGGACTTAAGACCCGCTCAATAGGTGGGAGCTCATTCTTCATAATGTAAAACTTGGCAAAAATCCATTGGAGGAAAGTCCATAGTTGCTAGAAGAGGACCAACTACTGGCATTTTCCTAAATTAATATAGCCTCCAACTGTATTCTAAATATTTATACCCAGAGTTAGGTGAAGTTCTTATCCCTCATCAAATAAGTTTCTTTCTTTAGCAGGTAGAAACTACTACAGAGATCTACAACTGCTAAAAAGGCAAAGAATATGTGATTTGGGGTACCCATACCCTATAGGTTATCTACAGAACAACCCCTATACCTAAGACTCAGGGGACATCACAGAAGAGGGAGCAGAACAATTGTAAGAGCCAGAGAAGCAGGACTACTTCTGCAAAATAGTGTCTTCTAAACATCCAAGGATATAGCAATATCCAAGAACGTTCAAGAATGTGATTGCTTGCATAGACCTGCATATAACAGTTGACAAGTGTCTTAGGATTTCTATTGCTGTGAAGAGGCACCATGAACATGGCAACTCTTATAAAGGAAAGAACTTAATTGGGGTTTTCTTACAGAGGTAGAGTCCATCATAGTCATGATGGCATGCAGACAGACATGGTGCTAGAGAAGGAGCTGAGAGTTCTTCGTTTTTATCCACAAGCAGCAAGGAGAAGGTGATGCTGGACCTTGATTGAGCTTCTGAAACTTCAAAGTCCACACCCAGTGATGCACTTCCTCCAACGAGGCTACACATCCAAAGAGTACCACTCCCTACGAGCCTACGGGAGCCATTTTTATTCAAACCACCACAACACGCCAGCATGAATGGGGAAATTTTCACAAGTCCCTTCTGTGAAATGAAAAGCTAGAGGAAGTCAATGGTTGCTGAGGAGAGAGAATCTGCTTTGTGCAAGGACAAGCCTCATGATAGGTTCTGCAATACCAAATGGTCAGTCCTAAATAAATATAAAAAACATTTAGTCTAAACTAAATTGACTCAAGGTGTGTGTGTGTGTGTGTGTGTGTGTGTGTGTGTGTGTGTTACACAGGGTAAGAGAGAAAAAGATATATGTATATGTGGTAATAATATAGAAGAAGAGGTCATTAATTTGAGAGGGGCTTTGAGGGGATATGAGAGGAATTGAGAGGAAGAGAGAGGGGGTTGGAGAGATGGCTCAGAGGTAAGACCACTGTCTGCCATTCCAGAGGTCCTGAGTTCAATCCCAGCCACTACATGGTGGCTCTCAACCATCTATAATGAGATTTGGTGCCCTCTTCTGGCCTACAGGCATGCATGGAGGCAGAACACTGTATACATAATAAATAAGTAAATCTTAAAAAAAAGAGGGCGAGGGCAGAAGTGATGCAAATACTGTATACTCAAGTATAAAATTCTTTTAAAATTTTAAAAAGTGAATATTTGGATGGGGAAAAGGATAGATAACATAAATTCATATCTGAATTATTCGAGGACTTGCAGAGAGCTAATACCTCAATTTGAAGAGTGAATATTATTTTAAAGGGATAAGAAGATGCTAACATTAATTTTCCAGGTCATAAATGATAGTGTTCTAAACAAGAATTTAGGAGGACTTTGAGTAAACTAATTAAATATGGAAGAAAGAGAGAAATTAATATAACAAATATAATTGAAGCTAACTCACTAGAGTAATGAAATTGATGATGCTACTCCCTTAGGTGGAATCTATTAGAAGAATATTAGTTATACAGGAATATGAGATTAGTTTTATGTGTTTCTAGTATTGAGTTGGAATTAAATAAGAGATATGCAAAAGTACAGAGCACATTGATATGAAGATTAGGAAAGAAGAAGGATCTGAAGATGTACATTTTAAAATTATGTGATGGTCAGTAGGAAAATATATGGATATGCATGTGGTCATTACTCATGGAGAGAGAGTCAAGAATGAACACTTAGAAGGGATCCCAGAGGCTTTTAATGAACACACTTCCCAGAGAAATACCACAGTTCAGTGACAATTACATAAACACATAGAAGTTTTCATAAAAACAAAAGGAAAAGTATGTCATTTGTTTAAGAAAATATACTAAATTACATCTATGTGTGGTGATGCCTATGTGTTGTCCTTGTTGTGGTGGTTTGAATACAAATGGCCCACACAGGCTCATATATTTGAATTCTTAGTTATTGGGGAGTGGCATTATTTGAGAAGGAATAGGAAGTAACTCTGTTGGCATAGGTGTGACCTTGTTTGAGGAAGTGTTTTACTGAGGGTGGCCTCTGAGGTTTCAAAAGCCCAAGCCAGGCCTATCTTTCTTTCTATCTCTTTCTTTCTATCTCTTTCTTCCTGTTGCCTGTGAATTAAGATGTAGAACTCTCAGCTCCTTCTCTAGCACCATGTCTGCCTGCATGCTGCCATGCTTCCCACCATGACAATACTAGATTAAACCTCTGAACTGTAAGTCAGCCCAAATTAAATGTTTTCCTTTATAAGAATTGCCATGGGCATGGCATCTCTTCACAGCAATAGAAACCCTAAGATACCAGAGCTTAAGAAGGTGAAGTAGCAGGATGGGGAGTTGCAGGCCAACACAAACAAAATCTACCAAATGTCAAATACCATAACTTTTAATTTATTCTATCTAACCAGTTTTATGTAGTAAGCTATACTCTAGACCTTTGCAACAGGGAGGATCAAAATCCCACATCTAGTCTGTGGTTTCATACCCTGCAAAGTCCACCAGTACCTCTCATCTCCCATACTCCAATCTCATATAAGTGCTATTTCAATCAAGTCTAGACTAGAGGACTACCTACCAAACATAGGGTGGGAGCTCTGCTTCAGTATGACAGTAGTTTGCAGAGAATGATGCATCTCAATTTCAACACCAGAGAATCAATAGGGCAAAATTTCTACATAAATGTTGGAAAAGTTGAAATGGCGTAGGAAGCAATCTTCTCTTAGATAAGGTGTTACTATGTACTGGTAGATAAGGTGTTACTATGCACGAAGTGGCTTGTTATACTTATCCACTCTGGCTTAGGTGCACTCTTCAAACCATAGATATTCTTTCTGAAAAGATTACAATTATTTGGGAAGGACTTTGATAAGTTCATACCTAAAGTCACTATTAAGAACAATGGAGAACTATACAACAACTAGAGTAACAAGCATCTAATGGACACTATAATCAGTAACAATAAGCAGACATTCCTCAAGCCTATTAAGACTATTCCAAAATAGAAAATATGCTAGTTTATAAGCATGTATTAATAAACCTAAAGTTGCTGAAAATATTATTTCCTAATAGAATTAAATTAACATCATAAAATGTGGGAAATTTATAATGAATATGTAGAAAATAAAAAATAGTCTAAATTTTCAAAGTAATCATGTCATCAGTACAAGGCCATCCAGGACTCTTTAAGATGCTGCTCTGGACGGTGGTAGTATGTGCCTTTAATTCCAGCACTCTGGAGGCAGAGGTAGGTGGATCTCTGTAAGTTTAAGGCCAGCCTGGTCTACAGAGTTCCAGGACAGTCAGAGATACACAGAAAAACCCTGTTTCAAGAAAACAAAAGCAGAGCTGGAGAGATGGCTCAGAGGTGAAGAGCACTGACTGCTCTTCCAGAGTTCCTGAGTTCAATTCCCAGCAACCACATGGTGGCGCACAGCCATCTATAATGAGATCTGTTGCTCTTGTCTGGCATGCAAGCTCACATGGAAGGAATGTGGTATACATAATAAATGAATAAGCCTCTAGCTGCCATCCTGTGTCCCCGCGTGGTGTGTGCACCTTATCTCAGCTGGTCCGCCCTAGACCCCCTGAGCGCAAACTCTAGTCCCCCGCGAGGCCCCATTTCCACTCCGACAAGATGAAAGAAACGATCATGAACCAGGAAAAACTGGCCAAGCTGCAGGCACAAGTGCGCATTGGTGGGAAAGGAACTGCTCGCAGAAAGAAGAGGGTGACTCACAGAACAGCCACAGCAGATGATAAAACACTGCAGTTCTCCTTAAAGAAGTTCTCTGGTATTGGAGAGGTGAACATGTTCACAAACCAAGGATCAGTGATCCATTTTAACAACCCTAAAGTTCAGGCTTCTCTGGTAGCAAACACCTTCACCATTACAGGCCACGCCGAGACAAAGCAACTGACAGAAATGCTTCCCAGCATTCTAAACCAGCTTGGGGCAGACAGTCTGACTAGTTTAAGGAGACTGGCTGAAGCTCTGCCCAAACAATCTGTGGATGGAAAAGCACCCCTTGCTACTGGAGGGGATGATGATGATGAAGTCCCAGATCTGGTGGAGAATTTTGATGAGGCTTCTAAGAATGAGGCAAACTGAACGTAGGCGACTTCTGAAGACCTGACACTTGCAGAAGTTACAGGAGCTGCTATTTTATATCATGGCTGCTTTTTAAAGGTCTTTTGTTTATGGAGCTGATCAAATCTAGATCGCTAATATTTTTAATCCCAAGCCCCTTGGACACTGCAGCTCTTTTCAGTTTTTGCTTAAACACAATTCATTCTTTGCAACGAATTAAGCTGAAGAAGCCTGGGAATAAAGTTTGGAAAAGGGTTAATAAAATTCTTTGCCTAGAAAAAAATAAAAAGAAAATCAGTTTTGTTGAATGGAATATAACTGGGAATACTCAATACATTCCAGTGTAGGCTTCATAACTAGCAGTAGCTGGCCAATGCAAACCTTATGCCATGTGTTCATTTTGTATTTTCGTCTTTCTAGTATTAAGATTTTGTTCAGAGAGACAGAGAAAGTAAAGCCTGAACAAGTGGGCAGGTAGAGATGTGGGAAACAAAGGGAGTAGAAACGTTGTGGAAGGGAGAAATCATGATAAATTTATTTAATGAGAATTTTTTCAAATTAATCCTAGATTAATTTATACCTTTAATAGAGTAATTATATCTCTAAAGGTTTGTACATATGAGAGGGACATTAACCACTCTGGCCCTTTAAGACTATATGTCTTGACTCTGGTTCTTTGCTCATAATGTGACATTCATCTCTGGTAGCTATGGAAACAAGAATTTTTTAAAGTCACTCTCTCATACTGGGCAGTCACTAGCATTTGGCCTTCATAGAAGGGAAGAGAGGCAAGTATTTTATGTTTTCTACATGGTTTCTGTTAAAAGCTTTCAATTTCAGGAGACATAGAAGGTCAAAGAAGTCAATGACCTAAGATTCAACTCTTTGTTGATATCATTTCTATGTCAGTAAATCCTACTGAATATAAGTACTGGGAATCCCTGTGTAGCTGGGAAGGCTCTGTAGCCTGTATTGACCTTTATACATTTGTAGTTTCCTGAAACTGAGTATGTGAATTAGACTTTCTGTGTTTTTTTCTGTTTATATAATGGGGTAATGATTGCGTGAATCTCATTGGAGGGTCAGGACTATCAGATGGGCCAATATCCCTGAAGAGTATAAATGAGGCTTCAACTAAGCAAAGCAGAGGAAGGGGTTGGTGAACCAGGGGTGGATGGTGAGACACCATTCTGAGCTGAAATATCTGCCTAACAGAACTTCTTTTACTGAAGGTGATTCAACTCTTGTGCAACTCCCTGTCTGTTCAACATTTCCTGCTATTTGGAAGATATTTATGATCACGACATTTCTCAAATGGATCGCTTCCTCCTGGATAAAGAAAGGTAAAAGCTTAAGATGAGCTTCATGGAGGATTTCAAATTGGAACTTTATGAAGCATAAGCACCTCCTCCATGGGTTTCAGACATGGGCAATACTAATTATTGCCATGCTAGCTCATTTGTCTCTCACAACAGAATTTCCACCCTGATCATAGTTGTGCTTCAAAGCTCACTGATTCTGACATCAAAAGACTCAGATATGCCTTAACAAGGAAGAGGGCATGGGTAGGGTGTTACTCAATTCATACTAGATTTTAAAGTCACCTTGCTGATATGACTTCCCAATTTAGTAGAGCTACTGCCTTCACCCTGTTAGGAAGTACATTCCACAGAAAATGTGGAATTGTGGGAAGCTGGTAGGGAAATTTTTGTGGCAAGGAGGTGCAGTTTGTAGTGCACTCAATCCTTCTGCATTGGAGGTGGCAATGTTATCATGTACATGCCTAAACTTTATTTATGCTCAAGAACACAGTGACATCCTTCAGGGCATAGTTATTCATGAACATTAACCCTACACCCAAAGATATGAACCAATAAGTGATCTAAATAAGTTGGTGCATACAGTAAATGTTTAGTATTAATTTGGTGCTGGAGAAGATAGTTTCTCACATAAGACAGTTGGGATACTTCATATTCAGCAATGAAATGAAGGTAATTTTCTAATGTGTATGTTTGAATAAGTCATGGGAAATGATTGAAATATTCATGAGGGCTCATGTTTCACATACAGATTTTAATTTTGGTCACATAATAATAATTCAGGTTTTTAAATATGTTTTCTGATAGCACATACACTAGCATACGCATGTAGAAATATAGCAGACAATATAGGTGAATTAAATTTGTTTAAGTTCACTACCATAATTTACAGATATTTTTGCATTCTTCTGCTTATACCTCTCAGTTAAGCTATTTATCTTATTTATGTATTGTAAACATTGCTTAATTAAACATCATTTAACATGTGTTGTAAATTACTGAGTATTAATTCCAAGCATTAACATGTTTAGTTAACAAGTCTGCACATTTCAGCATTTGATAGATAAATAGTGAAATTGCTAATCAAACCCTCTTATAGAGGGAACTTTGGCCATAGGTATATTACTTAAATACAACTTTTTGTGACAGCCAGGACAAGTTATGAGAACTTATAGCTCTGTAAGCCACGACTCATTTTGTTTTCCGCTGTCCCTTGTGTTCCTGACTTGACTATATATACCTGTTCAATTTCATCTTCAGACTTGCCAGTGCGAAGGAGGAGTACCTCTTCAAGTTTAGTGGCCTCCTCTGCAGCCTATCAGCCTTGGTGTTCGAGATAGTCATCGCAAGCAGCCAATTCTGGCGCTTCTGGGAATTCGATGACAAGCTTGTGCAATTCGTGTCTTTTGGCCTGTGGGAAGCTTACTACCCTCAAGAATTTAATGTTTCAGGCACTGTAACCAAGATTCTGGTGCACACCCCTATCAATTCCACATGGACCATTTCACCTGAATTTGAGTACGCACGGACCCTGATAATGTGGGCTGTTTCGATGAAGCCTGTAGTTCTGATTTTCGGTGCAATTGCCATTAAGATTGGCTGCATGAAAGACCCATTTATTGAGATGCAGATATATTGCTACAAAGTTGCTGCCTTAGGTTTGTGTGTTAGCAGCATCTTCACATTTGTTTCTGTGAGCTGGAACCACTTTGTAGATCATTATGGCCAAACCACTCTTGACTTTCCACCTGACTTTCCAGTTAAAAAAGAAGCCTTAATAAGCAAACACTATACTGTTGTGTTCCCAATAGGGGTACTGATTGCCACCATGTCACTCGTCTGTGCTATCTTCTTTCTCTTTGAGATAAACTCTTTGAAACTAAAGAATCAGGTGAAGGCCAAGTCTGCTTCCATAGTGGCCGATCAAGAGATATGAAGTGAGAACTACATTTGCAACATCTGTCAGAAGGTTCCTAGAAGAAAGTTCCTATTCATATAAAAACTCTTGTAGTTCTCAACTCATAAATAAAGCATCAACTTTATTTTCTTGGTCTGTCTAAATGACTTCCTCCTCTGTCTATCCTGTTTCTTTCTTTGGGTATTTTCGTATCCTATTCTCTGAAGGCCATGATCATGCGTTCAGATATTTCCGACAGGCAGTAGCAGGGAAAAGTAATGGTGAAATGCATGTTGCAAAGATATTTATCACAGGATAAATATCAAGTGAAAGGAGGTTTGTAAGGAAGCTGACACATAAACAGAAAAGTAAACACAATTCGGTCTGGAGACACTCTGAAACTCAGGTCTCCTGAAGGCAGAGCTGGACTTCATAGTGTTAGCTCTGCAGATAGTGTGTTCCCTTGTCATGTAGTAGGAAGACTATGCTGTACACTGGACAGTCATGCATATCTTTCTGTTTGTGAGTATCACAAATTGCCGAGCATTCCCTGTGTGCTCTAATAGAAAATATGGTGTAAAGATCAGAGGGCTGGCTGCTTGTCCGAGTTGTTTTTCTTGTTTTTACCTTCAGAAACACTGGGTTCAAACCTACATTAAGCTTGGTGGCAAGCTTACATAGCCACTGGGCAATCTCACTAACTTCAAATATACCTCCACTTCACATAAGGATATCCCATGCTTGGCATCCATAGAATGTAGGCCATTTCATAAAGTAAAAGAAATTTGCTTGCAAATGGGTAGAACTAGAAAAGGTCATCTTGAGTGAGGTAACCCAGAGCCAGAAAGACAATTATTGTATGTACTCATGTCTAAGCGAATATTAGCTGTAAGGTAACCATGATGCAATCACAGACCCAGAGCGGATAAGCATGCTACAATCACAGGCTCAGAAAGGAGCTAATTAACAAGGGGTCACAGTGGGGCTTGAGAATCTCACTGTGAAAGGGTAATAGAATAGACATCACTGATGGATGGGAGAGGGGTCTAGATGGGGGCAAGGAATGAGAACAGGATGGATCAGCTGAGGGGAAAATGGAGAGAGAGTACTGAGAGAGACAACTGGCTTCTGGGACATCTCTGGGATGAGCTATAAACCTAGGAAAATGGAAACTCCCAGCAATCTCTGAGGTAACCCATTCCTGTCCATCATGCCTTGTTCTCCATCCACTCTTCCTCCTCTGTTTCTCTTCAGAAAAGGGTGGACTTCCCATGGATTTCAGTCAATCACGGAATATCAAGTTGCAGTGAGACTAGGCATCTCCTGTTTTATTTAGGCTGGATGAGGTAATCTGGTAGGCAGAAAGGGTCCCCAAAGTAGGCAACAGCATCAGAGATAGCCCCTGTTGCCATTGTTAGGAGTCCCACAAGAAGACCAATCTACATAGCTGTAACACACACACACACACACACACACACACACACATATACGTACACAGAAGGCCTAGGGTTTCTGATTTTCCTTGTTAGATTTACATAACTTTATTCACCAGGGCAATGTCTAACCACAAAGACCTATTTTCTGCATCTCTGCTACTATATGGATTCCCTGCATAATCCCATTAAAACCAGGCCTACCAGAATAATCTGCAATCCTCAAGTCCTGACTGTGGATGAGTATATTATACATTGGAATTCCCTGTTGCTTTTGACCATATCTTACTCTTCTTTTTAATCCTTTTTTACATAATAGTTCAGGTTTAATAATTAAAGCAATAATCAAATAACAACATATGTCAAATGATCAGAAGAGGTTAAGCAGCTTGTACCACAGAAACAATATG
>NC_022016.1:33094487-33098448 GCF_000317375.1 Microtus ochrogaster
GGTTTCTCAGGAAATTCGGGATCAACCTACCCCAGGACCCAGCAATACCACTCTTGGGAATATACCCAAGAGAGGCCTTATCATACAACAAAAGTATATGTTCAACTATGTTCATAGCAGCATTGTTTGTAATAGCCAGAAAATGGAAACAACCTAGATGCCCTTCAATGGAAAAATGGATGAAGAGTGTATGGAATATATACGTATTAGAGTACTACTCAGCAGTAAAAAACAATGACTTCGTGAATCTTCTGTTTAATCCTAATGCTCTTAATAGTAGTTCTCATCATATAGATTCTATACCAGCTTTCCCTGATGGATCCATAAGACATAAACTCATGTTCTTGTCCTCTTCATAGTCCCAAGGCCTATCTGTGCGAACACAGATTAAGCACTAATTTCCATGATAATTTTCCCCATAACCTCTTCTGCTCTGTGCCATTTCCACACTCCTTGGCTTTGCTCTGGTAACACAAGTTCATTCACTGGCTTTTTCTGCCATGTACCATAAGAACAGATCTTGCTCTAGTGCCTTGATATGATACCTACTTCTCAATACACACATTGCTTAGCCATTTTCCTACTGCAAAAACCTCAGCTGTCAGAGTTATCCCCATGTCCCCAGTCCTACTTCTGATCACACAGTTATCTAACTGCCTTGCCTTGTGAGTGCCCCTATTCCATATACACCTCCTTTATCTCCAAATACAAAGCCCTAGACCTGAATGCACAATCAGTCATCAGTTTTCCTCATGGCACTCAACTTACCTATGCTATCTCTGGACTAGCCAACTGTACATTGGCTTTGCATGGGAGTTTTCCAAGAATAACACTTCACAGCCTCAAAACCACACTTCTAACCCAACCAGTAGTCATGCAAGTCCTATATCAGATTTTATCAAATCCAAATTCATCTGATCCATCTCTACACTTCAGTTCGACACCCTGTTTGCAGGAATCTAACACATGATTGGCTCGGGACAAAAGACGGATACCACATGAGAACTGAAGGAGACTTTGAAAGGACAAACAAGACCCATACCCATTCAAACCAGACCATATGCCAGCATTATTAACTGTGTAGCAGACACAAAAAATCTCCACTAACCAAGAAGATATTTGCAATTGATACTTGCTGGAAAAAGAAGATCAGAGCTGCCACCTTGCGTCCCTGCATGTGTGCACATTATCTCAGCTGGTCCGCCCGAGACCCCCTGAGTGCAAACCCTAGTCCCCCGCGAGGCCCCATTTCCACTCCGACAAGATGAAAGAAACGATCATGAACCAGGAAAAACTGGCCAAGCTGCAGGCACAAGTGCGCATTGGTGGGAAAGGAACTGCTCGCAGAAAGAAGAGGGTGACTCACAGAACAGCCACAGCAGATGATAAAACACTGCAGTTCTCCTTAAAAAAGTTCTCTGGTATTGGAGAGGTGAACATGTTCACAAACCAAGGAACAGTGATCCATTTTAACAACCCTAAAGTTCAGGCATCTCTGGCAGCAAACACCTTCACCATTACAGGCCACGCCGAGACAAAGCAACTGACAGAAATGCTTCCCAGCATTCTAAACCAGCTTGGGGCAGACAGTCTGACTAGTTTAAGGAGACTGGCTGAAGCTCTGCCCAAAGCTGAAGAAGCCTGGGAATAAAGTTTGGAAAAGGGTTAATAAAATTCTTTGCCTATTAAAAAAAGAAATTGTGATTTGACTTTTTAAAAACTCTTCTACAAAAAAATGACTAAACAAATAATAAATAAATAAACAAAAGCAATGCTTCCCCAAAGAAGTAGAAAACATAAGTGAACAATAAGTACATGAAAAGCCAGTTCAATTGGGAATATGCAAGCCAAACACCATATTGAAATATTACATTTCTCCTACTAGAATGACTCTAATCAAAGATAATCATGAGCATAAACTAAGCCCTGTCCCTTGAAAATAAGATAACACTATCACTTTGAAAATACTTTCAGCCGGGCGATGGTGGCGCACGCCTTTAATCCCAGCACTCGGGAGGCAGAGGCAGGCAAATCTCTGTGAGTTCGAGACCAGCCTGGTCTACAGAGCTAGTTCCAGGACAGGCTCCAAAGCCACAGAAAAACCCTGTCTCGAAAAACAAAAAAAAAAAAAAAAAAAAAAAAGAAAAGAAAAAAGAAAATACTTTCACTCCTTTAGAATGTTACAAACCAAGTGTAGTGATATACATTTGTACCCTCCTCACTCAAGTATTTGAGGCAGAAGGATGCACTAGAATCCAGCTTGTGCAACACAAATAATAAAAGGCCAGAGATAGATATTGGGGTTCAAGCTGAAGAACAGAAGAGTAAAGTAGCGAACCATTACCAAATCTTCAGACCGAAAGGGCAAATTTTCTCCATGATCCTCAGACTCCACACAGGACTGAGTTTCTGTTTCTTCCCCTTTATATTGCTCTTTCCATCCAGCTGTATCACCCCTCAGTAGTAGGTGGCCGCTTGCTTGTTCCCTGTGATTAATTTCACTATTAAGTTGTACCCAAAAGAACTGAAAATGTATTCTATAAAAAGGTATATATGTAAGTATTCATAAAAGTATTCTTTACTATAGTTAAAATGGATCCATTCAAATATCCATTATATGTGTGTGTGTGTATACATACATACATGTGATACTCTGTTTAATCACAGGGAAGATTTTCCAAAACCCATAGGGATTGTCTGAAACTGTAGATAGTACTAAACATATATATTCTATATTGTTTTCCTATACCTGCTTATCTGCAATAAATATAATTTATAAGTAAGTCACAGTAAAAGATTAATGTCAATAACTACTAATATATTGAAATACTGCATTGTAATAAAAGTAACATAAAACTTCTGAATTATTTATTTCTACAATTTTCAACATAATAGTTTTGGATGCAATTGATCACAAGTAAGAGAAGGTACAAAGAGAAAAACAAAAAAAAAAAGGGCTATGGATGATTATGTGGAAAAAATGCCATCTATTCATATCCAGTAAAACAGTATTTACCTGTGAAAAGAAGAAATCCTAATGGAAAGTACTAAAAACTACTGTTATGTGCTTTAACATGTATAGGCCATACTAATATGCTAATTCTAAGAATCTATATACAAAATACCAAACATTGTATAATATTTCATGTATATGCAAATGACTAGATTAAAAGATTACCTCAGGCATACATATAAAGGAAGATAAAAATTCATCCAAAATCATCATGGTAAATTAATGAACTTAGTGGGCTTCCTTACAAGTGAGGGCTTCTTTATGTGAGCCCTAGCGGCGGCCTCCTTACAAGAGTGTCAATGTACCTTAACAGCCACATTGCCAAAATTTCCCAAACCAGCATGAAAAAATGACTTCTCCATAACTGCATATGGAGTCTCCCCTCTGATTAACTTTCCACATTATATACTCTAGCCTCTCCCTAGACCACCTGCAGCCTGGTCTGGATTCCATAGAGAGCTGCTACTCAGTGAGGAAAGAGTGCTTTGAACTGCAAAGACCTACTGACTCACCCCACCCTCTCGATAACCAAATGCCAACAGTCCCAATCTTAAAGGTAATCAGGCTGCTCTCATTAGATGCTAATAACTGTTCTGCACACAGGATAGCTTCCATAACAGAATGATTTGCATTTGCTTTTTATTAAATAAATGTTTTGTAGACTTCTCTTTAGTGCTGTGGTCCCATTATAAAGACAAAGAAAAACAAGGCAGAACTACATGAAATTAACAACAATGCACCACTCTTTCAGTGCAAAAAAGAAAACTTTTCTTTTTCTTTTAAAAACAAATTTCTGGGTATGGAGCTTAGTAGTAGAACACATGGCCGTAGGTTCAGTTGCTAGCATACACATGTGTGCACACACATACACACAGAAAGAGAGACAGACAGACAGACAGACACACAGGCATACAGAGAGAGAGAGAGAGAGAGAGAGAGAGAGAGAAG
>NC_022016.1:33099104-33100192 GCF_000317375.1 Microtus ochrogaster
ATATTAATTCATTAAAATTATGGTATTTCTTGGACTGTGTTCTCACGGGGGGAACCGGAAGGAGTACAGAAAGGGGAAACTCTAATCAGAATATTCTGTATGTGAAAAGATTCTACTTTCAATAAAAGAGGGGGTTGTGGATCTTCAGAACAATCTTACAGTCAGTTAAAATAAAGCCAGGTGGCACACCTCAAAGCTCGGTTTCGAATTACCTAGAAACGATAGCGTCTATACTACTAGCTCCCTGCTAGTCTGCTAGTTTCATAATCGTGACCACTTTCCAGGCCTCAGTTCACGACAGTCAATTTCTTCTGAAATTAATGAACATAACGAAGATTAAGATAGTCTGGGGGGTCCTCCCTAGACTCAAGGCCAATTCTTTCTTCTGCTTGGAAGCATTTGATTCAACTTCTTTATTGCTCTCCTTCTGTAATGGAAGAGTGCCAAACTTATCTGTCCTGGAATTTCTAAGGAACGAAGAGAGATGTTAACCAAATGTTTAGCACAGAAAATGGGTCAAGTAACAACTATGTGACAGGACTGTTTGGAGCTCTCTTTGGAACATCTTTTGAGCTTGACCTTCCTCTGATGCTCTCCTTGGCAAATTCAGTTATATTGCGTCAGTGTACATAAAGAAGCAACAAGATATGATGTGAATGATTAGGGAACTATTTTTTTTTTTAAAAATAGCTAATTATTTAAATTGGGAATGAGACCCACTGATGGTGTGTTGCTGATGAAAGCGGTTACAAATGACTGCATAGCAGCATAGGAACACATAGAGACTTTACTTCATTTAAGGAGTTCCATGACCCTTGACATAGCTGTTGCACTCATGAACTCGGTGCAGCTGTTATTGTCTGCACATAACCTACACATGATGAGGCCTTTTATTTGAACAGGAAGAAGCCCATAAAGACACACTCTCCTTGTGGAACACTTGGCAAATAATGCTAGAAAGGATGGGAAATATTATTTTCTTCGGTGGCATAGCCAATAATTAGTTATCCTCGCCCTGGTAAATAGCCTCTGACCTATGCTTGGGAAAGTGTGCCAGCTAGTTTTTTTTTTTGAACTTTATTTTTTTT
>NC_022016.1:33100685-33104111 GCF_000317375.1 Microtus ochrogaster
CGAGGGGTACACCCACACACTGAGACAATGGGGCTGATCTTTCGGGAATTCACCAAGACCAGCTAGCCTGGGTCTGAAAAATCATGGGATTTTTCATGCCAGCTAGTTTTATATCAACTTGCCACAAGGTGGAGTCACCTGGGAAGAGGAAATTTTGATCAAGAAAATGCCTCCACAGGATTGGCCTGTAGGCTAGACTGTAGAGCATTTTCTTGATTGATGATTGATGTGGGAGGGCCCAGACCACTGTGGGCATTGACATGTGGTTCTGGGTTCTATAAGAGAACAAATTGAGCAAGCCAGGAGGAGCAAACCAGTAAGCAGCACTCCTCCACAGCTTCTGCTCCAGTTTCTGCCTCTACTTTCCTTTTCTGACTTCCCTCTGTGATAGAGTATGACCTGACACTTATAAGACTTTCCTCTTCAAAAAGATATACTGTATTCTTGCATGAAATTTTCAAAGATTAAATGAAAATTATTAAAATTTTGAGTTTAGATAATATGTATATCATATATGATACACGTATTTGCCTTGAACATAGCAATTCTAAGCAATCGTTGAGTTTAGACTGTAATCAAATGAGAACAAATATAGTGATGCAGATCCTGGTACTTTGGAAGCTACACCAAAAGGATCAGGCAGGTGTTCAAAGACACCCTGGCCTACATTGTGAGCTTCAGGCCCAAAGGGGCTATATAGTAATACCTTGTTTTTTAAAACTTCCAAAGAAAATTTGGAACATTTTGAGCACAATGAACGCAAAACATGTTAAAATTTGTGGGAGCCACTAAATCCATACTTAGAAAAATTTTATAGCAATGAAAGCTAACATTAGGAAGGAACAAAAACAGAGACTGACAGTCTTGGTTTCTCCCTTATGATATACAATTATAAAATAGAAAACACACTACAAACCAAGCAGATTAAAAGTACAGATTACAAAAAAATCAATGAAATAAAATGCAATAAATTTGTATAAATAAGCAAGCTTACAGTGAAAATTATTTTGTAGTTAAACATTAAAACAATCAGTGAAACTAAAACTGTCAAAGAAAAAATAATAAACATCTAGCCGGATGACAGAGGAAACATTCCATAGATTTTAAAATGATATCAAGGAGAGCTAGAGATACTTCTGTGCTTAACAGTACTTGCTTATCTTCCAGAGGACCCAATTTAGTTGGAAGCAGCCATGTTAGGGAGCTTATAACTGCCTGTTAACTCCATCCTTGGGGCATCTGCCACTCTCTTCTGGCCTCTACAGGCACCGCACACATACTCCCATACACACATGAAGGACACAAACATACTCACACACACACACACGCACACACACGCACACACACACATGCACACACACCAGTTTCCTCCAAAATCGAAATGTTCTACCCTTCAGGAAAGCTCTTTAAACAGGGAGTTAAACAGCTGAAAATAGGTTCAGGAAGCCCCAGACACTGACTAGGTTCACTAGGCTCCTTCCTGCCCAGTGTAAGCAATAGAAGCTGAGAGACTCCTCAGATGAATGAAGCCGAGCTGCAAAGGAGACTCAGACCAAACTAGCTGCCTGAAAGAAACCGAAACCAACCAGGCTGCCTGGTAGAGGTTCGAACCAACTGAGTCGCCTGGAAAAGACAGACCTCAACCTCAAAACCTGTTAAGCTGGCTGCAGGCTCCAAGCTTTTAAACGCTGTTACCTGTGCTGGAGTTGAGAACGATGATGCAGCTGTCTTTGAGTTATTCCAGCTCCTGTAAGTAGTAACTCCTCACCCAGATTCCTGTAAGTAATACCAATAAAACTCGTGGGTTCACCTCCTGGAACTTTGGTGCTATCCGTACTTTCTTTGTCTGTGTGGCCTCCATGGCGGGGTGAGTAGACCTGTGTATGGCAGGTTCCTAGGAAAAGTTTTGTCATACAACACTGTGACACTGAGTTAGAGAAAAGCTTCTTAAATATGATACCAAAAGCATGATCCATAAAAGAAGAAATAGGTAAATTAGAATACAGAAAAAATTCATATTTTCTGCTCTCCAAAGACACTAACAGGTTCTAGCCACCCACAGGCCTGCCTAGGACTTCAAGGTCCGGGCTGGTGAGAAGAAAGGCATGGGCCCTCCAGGCACTTTGCGGTGTTGGGCAGATGGGTCCCATCATGATGAGCAAATGTGCGGTGGAGAAAAGGGAGAGAAAGCGAAGCGGAATGGTTCATGTGCTGTGGAAAGAGGCAGAATGAAAGAAATGCAGGAAGTGAGGAGTAGGCTGGTGTGGGAGGTCTGCTTGCCACCTGGAGTCATGGTGACATCCAGAAACCGGGCTTGTGCCAGGAACCATGTCTGGGTCTGAGAGTGAACTACATGCAGTTTAAAAAATAACTTCTTTTCGAACTAAGTAAACATTGAGTTGGGGCTATGCACAGTGTTAGAACACTTCCTAACACAGGGAAGGCAGTAGATTCTATTCTTATAAAAGCAAAACATCAAATAAATATTAACCATAGGAACCATTTATTTCATTACTAGGTATTTATTTATTCATATCTCTAGCTCTTTAAAAAACATTCTTTAGAGACAAAATATGATAATTAATAAAATGATCATCAACAGCTATTTAGATAAGCATCAAATTATGAATTAACACAAAGACCCACAGACAGTGAGAGACTTTGGAAAGCTCAGTATCTTAAGCAAATCTCTCTGGAGCCTCAAGATTCGGGGATCTGTTGAGAAGGGGGGTGGAAGATTTAAGAGCCAGAGGAATCAGTGTCTTCCAGGCACAGCAGGACTGATACACATCTGAAATCAGAGATTGTGACAGCATGCCCAAGACTTGCAGAGGAGTCAGGGAGTCCCAGCACCAACAGGAAGAAGCGAACCTGGAATGCCATCACTAACCAGGAAACTATTTGCAATTGTTACCCACTGGCAAAGAGAAACTGTGTTTTCTTCAACAGAATGTCATTGGGTATGTCAACTACACTCCAGGGCAGGGCTCATGCCCAGGTGTAGTTGGCCAACACAGCATGAATTCCATTGTGTGTGTGTGTGTGCGCGCGTGCACACATGTTTTGTTTTGGTATTTTTTGTCTTATCTTTTTCTTTGATTCTCTTATTTTGTTTGTTTGGTTTGGGTTTTTTTTTTTTTGAGAAACAACCAGTACAAACATGATGTTGGGTGAGCAGGGAGTGAGAAGGGAAAATAATATGATCAAAATATATTGAATTTAAAAATTATTTTTTTAAGGAATGGATGTTTTGTGTCTGGGATGATATAACTCAGTCTGTTAAATGCTTGCTCTAGGAAGTTAACCTAGTATAATTAGAGAGCTGCAGGTCCCTGTGTTTGTCCCTGTATCAGAAAACAAGGTAGAAAGTTCTGGAATGATACCCCAAATTGATCTCTGATCTACACACACACACACACACACACA
>NC_022016.1:33104961-33125044 GCF_000317375.1 Microtus ochrogaster
AAGTCAGTTTGAGAAGCTGCAGAGTTCAGCTGCTAGGTAATAGTTGGAAGTGGTCTGGATAAGGAAATGGGAGGCCAGGCCCAGGTCCAGAAGGGCAAATAAGTGGACACACAGGCAATCAGGTAAGCAATGTCACTAGCAGCAAACCAGGCCAAAGAGAAACAGGAACATTCAGGAAGTCCTGTGTCCCTGAGGCACACACACACACGGTATCAGATGGTAGGTAGGTTGCTGTGGAGCCTTAGCAAGGCAGTGTTAGGTGTCTTTATGAGGTTCATATAAGAGAATTACATACTTTGCTTGGTCTTCCATGTCCAATGAATTCCTGGGCCTAGCTTTCCTGATAGGATTTTCATATTTCCATGTGCCTCTACGGCCTCAGTTCAGCCCAAGAGACTTTGAGGGTGGCTTCCTTTCTACTCTCAAAAGTCAGTGATCAGTCTATCCTGAATGGGTGCTACCAGACAGATGGTGCAGGTTCTGGGTTTACCCTCAAAATAGAGTAAACAGCTGCTTCTAAAATGGAGTCTCCTGAGACAATGTACATCCTGAAAAGAACCACTGTTTTATAATGTGGAGTGCTTGAGCAGAGTACACGGCCTGATTGTAATGGCAAGGCCGGTCTTGAATGATGTGGGATTCCCCTCTGTATGATGTGAATATGGTTTATTACCATTGGCTAATAAAGAAGCTGATTTGACCAATGGATTAACAGAGTAAAGCAAGGCATGAAATTAGAACAGAGAGACAGAGAGAGAATAGACAGAGTTAGGGAAATGTCATGTAGCTGCCAAAGGAAAAGGACATGCTGGAACCTTAGGAACCTTACCAGTAGGCCACAGCCTCATGTCTATACACAAATTGATAGAAATGTGTTAATTTAAGATGTAAGAGCTAGCTAGGAATATGCTAGAGTCATTGGCTCAACAGTGTTGCAATTAATATAGTTTTTGTGTGATTATTCAGGAATGAATGAGCAGTCTCCTTCTCCATTTGAATTCACCACATAGTCAAGGATAACTCAGAGCTTCTGATCCTCCTTTCTCCACTTTCAGGAATGTGCCCCCATATAAGGTTTATGCAGTTCTGGAGCTAGAACCCTGAAATTCACGTTTGCTGAGCAAGGATTCTACCAACTGAGCTACATCCCCAGTTCCAACACATTGATTCTTGTTGATTCTGAAAAAGGAATTGGTGCACTGGAAGGGTGCTGGCTCAGGAGAGATGAAAACAGCAGGGTGGTTTGGGCAGTGGCATGCCATGAGACCCCTGAAGGAACCATAACAGCAGGATCTCCATGACTAGGGGCAACAGCAGGATATCTGAGGAGTCTTGGTGTGGGTCCAGCCCTATACAGTATAGATGATTGGCTGGTGAGCAACTTCCAGAGAAAGACTACAAAGGTCTTTCAGATATTCCTGGTTCTTCCCCACAGAAGAACCCTGAGATGAAAGCTGGGCCTAGCTGTGAATGGGGCAATCAGTTGAAGTTCGTTCTCTTCACTTACAATGTGTATGCCCTGGATCAAGTTCAGGTCTTCATGACTGGGAACAAGCACCTTACCTGCTAAGTAGTCTTGCAGGTCCAATTGTTCCCATTTTCTAAGCCTGCTCATGCGTAGATATTTCAATATTTCCTCTACCATAAATTATAATCTGCTACAATTACTTTTACATGTGATTTTGAACAAAGGTGGATGGAGTTCGAGGGCCACACTGCTGCCAGGGACATACTGAACCAAGTGGCCTGTGCTGTCACCCAAGGCCATGGTGACATCCAGGCCCCAGCTGCAGCAGAAGGCCATAGAGTCTGTGGCCCTACCATAACTGGAGTATATGATGATGTCTGTGGCCCATGCAGATGCCCCAGGTCTGGGCTGCCATCTGAGGCCATATTGGTATCTGAGGGCCATGATGTTGCCTGTGCAGCCACTCAGGATCATGGGGACATCTGGGCTCAAGCTGTGGCTGAGGACCATGGTTGGGTTTGTGTTGATGTCCATGGCCCATGTTACCATCATGAGCCATGAGAGCGCTGGCCCTGATGGTCTGGGCACCAGAGAGCTGGTTCCACCTCTTGCCTGCTGCCTCATCAAGAGAACTACCCCCTCCCCAGTACCAAAGGTGCAAGAGAGCAGGCCCGGATCTTTAACCTTCCTGGAAGAACTATGTCCCCTTTCACTGGCAGCAGAAACAGGAGAACTAAGCCTACAGGCAGTAGTGCTGACCTCATCTCTCACCAATTACGTGCGTGCAGGAGCTGGCCCTGAGGCTTGCCTGAGGGGTTGCTCATGGTGGAGGCCCAGACTGAGCCATTCAGCTACGACCAAGCCCATATTTGGGACTTTGAGTTGGCTCACCCCAAAGTCTATACTATCTATGATCTGCTAAACCAGGTGAAGGGACTAGGCCTGTAGAACCACAGCTGACTCTGGGCAACAGCAGGACAACTGAGTGAAGTTTCAGTGAGGGTCCAGTATGGATAGTGTAGCAGAAGTCAGAGGCCTTGAACCAGAACAACAACTCATTGCGATGAACATTTGCAAATTAAGAAAGTTCTTTGGCAAAAGCGTATACTGCATGATACACAGCAGCTCCCAATGCCAGTCCAGTGTGATGGAGAGGTGGGGAAGACAGAGGAGCAAAGTGGCACACACATGGCAGAACAGAAGACACACCTGTGAAATGTAAATAAATGTTGGCTCTCCGTTAATTATAAGCTGAAGATTTACCACTTTAAAAAGTGTCTATTTCTAGGGCTTGGAATGTGGCTTAGTGACAGTACTTGCTTAGCATTTTCTGAAGCTCTAGGTTTGGTCTCTGCCAACCATACAAATAAGTGAATAAAGAAATGAGCAGATAGTCTGCTTCTAGTCTGAACCACTGACAACTGTACAGCCACTCAAGAAAGCGAAGCAAAACAATGGATATCTGTTCGGAGGTTAATGAAGCAGCTCAGTTGGTAGAGTGCTTGCCTCGTTTGCAAGAAGCCCTGTGTTCAATCCTAAGCACCGCATAAACCAGGGTGTGCTGTTGCATGCCTCTTGTCTGGCTAGATCTAGGCAGGAGGCTCAGCTGGAAGGTGGTTTGGGCTACACACCAAGCTGGAAGCCAACCTGGGCTATAAAACATTTTATCTGAAAAAATTTTGTCCTCAGTATTTGTTTCAATTTTCAAAAATTGCGTGGCACATACATCTAGTGGACTTTTAGTCTCATGTTGAAATTGAAATATTTTTTATTAATTTTTTTCCAGCCCAATCGTATTCCCCCTCCTCTCTTCCTCGTCCCTCTCTCAAGCTCCCTTCATCCACTCCTCCTTCTTTCTCTTCAATAAATTTAAATTTTTTTCTACTTTATTCCATTAGTGGAGATAATGAATTCCATTGTATTCTTTCTATAAATATAAACAGCCCGACAATACACACTATTGTTTTCATCAGGTACATTGTTCAAGGGTTCAGGACATTTGGTAGTAGAGATTATGAGAGATTGGTGACAGCAGTGGTTCTATGTCTTTTTTCCTCTCGTCCCAAACTCACATAAAAACGAAACAACTATACAGGACAAAAATATCATGTATGTTATCTTAGTTAGGGCTTCTATTTCTGTGATAAAATGCCATGACCAAAAGCATCTCTCGGGAAGGGCATTTATTTAGTTCATATCTCCATATCACAAAGCCAGCATGAAAGGAAATGAGGGCAGGAGCTGAGCAGAGCCCATGAAGCAAAGCTCTTTACTGGCTTGCTCCTTATTACTCACTCAGCCTCCTTTCTTATACAACCCAGGACCACCTTCTGAGGGGGGTACACCTGCGCCCCATCCCCACTGCTCACTTGGGAGGTGGGCCCTCTCACATGACTCATTAATCATGAAGATGCCCTACAGGTTTGCCAAAGACCAATCTTATGGAGGCATTTTCTCAATTGTTTCACCGCTTCTCAGATGACTCTAGCATGTGTCAAACTGACACAAAAAAAAAACCTAATAAGGACACAGATATTTTCCATGAATGTAGGTTATAAGGTACCATCCAATACCTAAAAACTCAGGTAGATATTAAAAAACAACACCTATCACATTATGCATATGGTATCAGTATCTGTGTTGGAGGGAAGGATAAATTGTCAGTATCCCCTGCCTGAGGGTTCTGCAGATCCAACCAAGTGCATATCACACTCAGGAGTAAAAATGTAGAAAAGCCAAGGACAATGGCACTGAGTTTTGACCCTACTGCATGTACTGGCTTTGTGGGAGCCTAGCTGGTTTGGATGTTCACCTTCCTAGACCTGGATGGAGGGGGGAGGACCACAGGGCAGGGAAGCCTGACTACTCTTTGGACTGGAGAGGGAGGGAGAGGGGAGGGGGGAAGTGGGGGGAAGGGGGAGGGAAAAAGGAGGTGGAGAGGAGGCGAAATTTTTTAATTAAAAAAAATTTAATAAAAAAATGTAAAACAAAGTATCTACCCAAAAAATGTGCATTTTTCTTATCATTATTCACAAAAAATAGTAACACCTTCTTATCATTGAATTTAGTATTTTAAATAACTTAGAGAACATTTAAAGTATGTAGGATATACACAGTTTTAATATAAATCTCGTATGCTCACTTGCTCTCTCTTTTGGGGAGATCTGCTTTGTGTTAGCATTTGGTACTTTAACAAAGAGGGAATGTGCTAAGGGTCAAAGCTTAGGAGAAGAGTTTGCAGTCAAGAGTTTAAACAGATTTGATTATGCTGTTTGAGCTAGAGACACTGGCTAAGGCCATACAGATCGAAAACTCGGGAGCTGAAGTACAAGTATCTAATGAGGTGGCTGACATGTCTGACCCCATAATGATAGATCACTGGGGGAAGAAACCTCATCTATAACACAAGTATTGTTTTAACTAAGTCCAAGGCATGGGGAGATATTACATGGGCAAGGCCACTGATATGTTGTGTGTGTGTGTGTGTGTGTGTGTGTGTGTGTGTGTGTGTGTGTGTGTGCGCGTGTGTTATTGCTGGAGGTTAAGACCAATGATATACATACATATATATGCACACACACATATGATTGTCTCTAAATCTCTTGGTTTGAAGCTATCAAAGTTTTATACACACAGGTAACTCACTAATCCGTCTTCTAATCAGTGTTTGCACTTTCCATGAGATGTCTCAATCCTGCCAACCCTGAGAAAGCCTCAGCTTGTATATTAAAGGCTTTTCTACCCTCTGCTGCCACAGCTGTCTTTATGACTACCGGAGGCCTAAAAGTGTGTGTGTGTGTGTGTCTGTGTATGTTTAGAGTACCTTAGGAAGGACCTTGAGACTAGAACTTTGCAAGCCCTGGAAGCAGCCTTAGGGAATGAGGGTATCTGAAACTTTTTCTTCTAAAGTGACAGAGTATTAGGACATTAGAACAAGAACACTTCTTGTTTCTGTGAAATGTCAGATCTTTTTAAATTTCTTTTTAATTTATTTTACATACTGACCACAGTTTCTCTCTCCCTCCTCTCCTCCCAATCCACCCCCCATCTACCCGCCCCCATCCACTTCTCTGTTTCCATGATCAGAAAGGGGCAGGCCTCCTATGAGCAACATGGAGTTAAGCGGGGCCAAGCTCCTCTCCTTGCATCCAGGCTGGGCAAGGCAACCCAGCACGGGGAATAGGTTCCCCAAAGCCAACTCAAGTGCCAGGGACAGGTCCTGATCCCACTGCTAGGCGGCCCCACAAACAGACCAAGCCACACAACCTTCACACACATACAAAGGGCCTGGGTTGGTCTCATGCAAGCTCCGTAGTCAGTGAGCTCCTAAGACTCAGGTCAGCTGTCTCTGTGGGTTACCCCGTCAAAATGTCAGATCTTAAGAAGCTTTACCAGGGCTTTGTAAGCATTACTTTCAGTCAGGTGGCAGTGGCTCATGCCTTTAATCCCAGCTCTCTGGAGGTAAAGGCAGGCAGATCTCTGAGTCAGGCAGGCGGATCTCTGGAGGTAAAGGCAAGCCAGACTGGTCTACAGAACAAGTTCTAGGGCAGTCAAAGTTACACAGAGAAACCAAAAAAAAAATATTTTTTAAAATATGAAGAGTCAGGACTAAGTCAGGGTCTATGCTTCTATTAGCTGTATGCCAGAAATGAGGAGAAATGAGAGGGGTGCTTTCCTGGCCTCATTTGCATTTTTAACTCATCTCTTACTATGCTTCCAGCTCAAGTTTCTGAACTGCTAATTTCTGTCATAGTAATTAATTATGCGGTTAAAGTGAAAAATTTAAAACGCTGAAGACCATTCATCCGGAATATGTAGGAAACAAAATATTCATGCAATTCTCTCCAAATGTCTTCCTCTCATACGTACGAACATTTTTCACAATGGATTTATTCATCAACACGCATTCAAATATTTGATGAAAACCATGCCACCTGTGCCTTTAGTCATTAACCTTACTTTGCCCTCCTCTGACCCCCTCTTCTTCCCCTCCCCCCACCCACTTCCAACCCATAAACACTATTCTGCTATAAAAACCGAGCCCCCATCTTCAGGCAGTAATTTTTTTCCTCCTTATCAGTCTTCTTTCCGTTTTTCCCTCCCCACTTGAGATCATGCCACCCTGCCTTTTCCTGGCTCTTCATGGGCTTTTTCCCCTTTTCCAAGTTTCAAATCACCTGTTCTAACTTGTTGGACGGAGCTCCATCTCAGACCGTTCTAGGTCAGTATTTTGTGGCTCATTCCTTCCAAAGATCAGCCGCATGATAACGACTCTCCTTAATCCTCCAAATATGAACTCCTAAAAGTAACTGTACCCCAGTAAAGAGACTCAATTCTTTGAATAAAGCTTAACACTTTTATTAAAATGCTTAACTACATAAAAAGCAACTTGGAAAGCAAAACTCTAGAGTCAAAAGAAAAGCCCAATAGCAACAAAACCCAAGTTGTTTTTAAAAAGCACAGAATGGAATCAAAGGTCTTATAAGTGCTGGATAGCTCGGGCCAGGGAGTTTCAAACGTGCTCTGGATAATGGTGAACAGGGAGAAGTCCTCCAAACCTCATACACGGAAAACAGGGGATAGGTGCTGATTCCTTTTATCAGTCTCGGATGACACTCATAAAAAGTCCCAGTACCGGTGGAGTAGAGGAGTGGGGGGGGTGGAAATCCTCTTCTTCTTCCTCTGACTCTTCAGAAATGTAAGAATCCAGGTTATTCGTGTCACCCGTAAAGGCACGCCGAAGGCTATCTGATCTAAGAGCACAGATAGAGCTCAAGGAGCAGAGCTGGGACTTTGGTCAGGTGAGCTGTTTGAGGAAGAGCCGGAACTTGTAAGACCCAGAGTGTCAGCAAGTAAGGCGAAAGAGGAGAGGTCCCCACTTAACTGCCTAATCAAAAGATAGCGCCTACCAGGTGAAGGGGAAGAGGCCCGCATACGGACTGGGCGCCTTGGAGGAGAGCTGCAGTCTTCCATTTCGGTGCTCTCCGGAACTGCAGTCGGCGAGGTGGACGGGCTTCCTTGGGTCTGGCTGCTAGGGCCAGGGGCGGGCTCCACGGTTTCTCCACGGTATCGGCGGTCAGAGCTAGGCCTGGACACACGGGGGCCTTTACGTGGTGTTGTGATATTGCCTGTAGTATCAGGACGACGCTCCACAGTAGTGCTGCCAACAACAGGATCACCCTGGCCTGTGAGGTGGACGTCAGGGCTGACCTCCAAGGCATTGCTATGATGACCAGATGAAGTGGTACGTGAGCGGAGTACCCTGCCTCCAACAATCACGCCGCCTTTGGAACCAGGGCTGACCTCAGATTCACCGTGACCAACACCAAGATCAGGAACCTGCAGAGTGGCCTGTTGACGGAGATTCTGGCCAGCAGCAGTGGCGTGCCCTTCGTCAAAGCTGAACTCAGGTGCACTCTTGTGACCACCAGAGCCAGGCAGAACAGCTTGGCTGCGGGTCTTAGAAGCCCGAGTAGACATCTGGTGTGACACGGTGGCAACGCTTCCAAAGGCAGATTCTGAGAATGTCTGGCTCTGCATGGAAGGTTCAGAGCGGTGAGATCTCAGAGAATATGATAGCTGAGACATAGAAGCCTCTTCTGTAGCTTCCGGAAGCTGAAGCTCACCTGGACATCTTGTAGCTAGGTCTCGGCCGGGCTGCTTCCTCCTTCTTTCTGTCTCAGTCGGGTTCCCGCTGGCCGAGGTGGCTCCTTTCGAGGGTTGGTCCCTCTCTCCGTGGCTCTTTGTCCGGGGCCCAACACGTCCAACTTTTGTGTTTGGGCTGTCCCGGCCACCGCTACCCTGGAAGTCGGCACGCTGACTCTCCCGATTTTCACCAGAGATGGAGTCAGATGTTGCAGGTTTGGCTGTGATGCCCTGGAGAACTTTGTCTGTCACAGAGGCACCACCGCGGGTCGGCACTGAGGCGGCAGGATTCATTCTGCGGGGCCTAGAGGTCTTTCTAGGTGTGTCCATATACCCCGAAACGTTGCCCTGGGGGTGCTTCTGCCCCTTCTTTAAGGTTGAATGGCTGGCCATATTGGCTTACCAGTTTTTTGCAGGTAAGAGAGCGGCTTCTTGCCTTCTTCCTTGCTCAGTGCGACAGCTCCTGGGGAGGCAGGCTTCCTCACTCAATGAGAGAGGACTTCTGGCGAGCCAGCGATGATGCGGTAGAGATAAAACTGAGGAAGTAGGAGAGTAGGTGGAGCTGGCCCAATTCTAGCCCCTGATTCGACAGCTGTAAGTAATACAGTGCTACCAAATTCAACTTCCGGGAGATTTTCTGCTGAACCTCCCTTCACCTGTCGTCATCTCCTGCTGTGCTAAAGGCCAGGGAAGCTTCTAGTGTTTTCTGGTGTGCTCTTCGACCCCCTACCCCAACCACACTTTCTGGGGACAAAGGTCTAAATTTCACAAGCCCTCCACCCTGTCCTGAGAATGTTTGGGGTGGGAACATTCACAGGAATCATATGCAACCCCTCAAAAAAGTTTGCTCATCACTTCGTCTGTCTTAGTTAACCATTTCCTATACGCTGACCTATAAGCTCTATCTCCCAAGCCACGTAAGACCCCACTGCTGTCCTTTAAGCAGCCAGGTGACCCGGCTAGGGTTTTAAGTTTGCTGAAGGGGTCTAAGGATTTCAAAGGGCATGATAAGGCCCACATTGCCTTACCTTTGAAATGTTGAGCAAGGAATGTCAGGTCCCAAACACCAGACCGGGCTTTACAGTTCTGCAGTATGGCATTTCTCCCTGGCTTGCCCTGAGGCACAGACCACGGTGCCTAAGATTCAGCTGATAAGTTGACTTGGGCTCCTCTTCTAGTTTTTTTTTTTCCTACTTACCGTCTGCACAGACCTTTTAAGTTTAATATTTACACACATTTTAAATTATTACAAAAGGGCTTTGTTTTGGGTATCCCCAAACAGAAAAGCAAATGTATCAAAACCGGCAACTAGGAGGTAGCACTGGGAGGCAGAGGCAGCTGATCTCTGTGAGGTTGAGGCCAGCCTGGTCTACAGAGCTAGACAGAGCTAGAGCGGCCAGGGCTACACAAAGAAACCCTGTTTTGAAAAACAACAACAACAACAACAACAAATAAAAACCAAACAACAACAACAACAAAAACAGCAACTAAATTTTCTCATGCCTACAATCAAATACTAGGAAAGCTAAATTATATCTTCAGAGAAGGGCATCCATACATGTTTCCTAGTTTTAGGAAAATAGAATTATTCATACAGAAGTATTATCTTGTGAGTTTTTTGATGGTATCCAGAAAGAACATTTTCCATGTCAATGTATGCTGACAAGGAGCCACGTGTGCTATCTCACACCTGTGATTGTAGCACTGGGAAGGGTGACAGCAGGATTTCAGCTTGAAGGTCCCCCGGGCTACATGCTGAGACCGGTCTCAAAACAACAACAAAGTTCCCACAATACCGTCTTGTAACTAAAACATAGTTCTATTGGGGAGGAAAGATGCTTTCAAGCTTTTTGTACTAATCAATATTTATGCTCTTTCTGTTTTTTTCACATCAGTGTGAGATACACATTAGTGTGCTCATTAAAGCTTGCCCACATACTCAAATGCGCCTTTTTTGTGGATCACTTCTCAGAGGAAGAAATTCTTGATATAAGCCTATGCGCATTTATAATTTTAGCAGAAGCAAATGGGACACTTAACAGGATGGATGAGCAACTGGACTGGACCACAGAAATAGAACAGAATGGTATTTGGTGTGTTAAATAAGGTGGAATAGCAAATGCATCTGAAATAGAAAGTAGCATGCAATGAAATGGAGACTAAGTGCAAATTAGAATGAAATAGGGAATGAGATACACACTTGAATAGTATGATATGGACAACTAAATAGGTCACAAATTGAGTAAAATAGAATGGACAAAACCAGAATGAGACAGAAAGTACCTAATATGTGAAAGAAAAATAGAGCACATGAAAAAAATGTAGTGACAAGTAAAATATTAAAATAGTGAAAAATCAAATTAGGAAAGAATATAGAATAGGACCAAATGTGCAAAGTCTTGGAATCATTTAGTACAGATTTTAAAATAGAAGACAAAGATATTCCATATACGTGTAATTGTGTGTGTGTGTGTGTGTGTGTGTGTGTGTGTGTGTGTTTGGTCATTAGGAAGTGGCACTACTAGACAGGGAATAGGAGGTGTGGCCTTGTCGGAGAAAGTGTGTCGCTGGGTGTGGGCTCGGAGTTCAGAAGCCCAAGGCGGGTCCAGTTGTTCTCTCTTCCTGTTGCCTGGGGATCTGGATACAGAACTCTCAGTTCCTCCAGCATCATGCCTGTCTGCATGCCACCATGCTTCCCACCGTTCTGATAATGGATCTCTAAAACTGTGAGTAAACCCTACTTAAATGCTTCCTTTAAAAGAATTGTCATGGTCATGGCGTCCCTTCACAGCAATAGAACACTGACTAAGAGATACATTTTTTCAGGTATTTGGAACAATATTTCCCAACTTTAAAAGAAATACAATAAAGTATTTGTCAAAAATGTAAAGAATGCACACATCAGATATTAGAATTGATAAATTATTTTAATATAGTCACTAGCTATATAATCAGTATTATAAAACCAAATTATATTTATACTAGGATCAAGAATTATGAAAAGAAAAATTTTAAATGCCATTTCATGTAACATGAGCAAGTATCAAGTGCTTGTGACCAAACAATAACAACTCACAGATGCTTACTCAGAAATCACCACATTAATTCTGAAAGAAGTTTAAGAAAGCCTCCATTAATCCGAGACACAGCATGCTTCACTGTGGGTTGAAACAGTATTTTCAAACTGTTTCTGTTTATGATCCCTGCTCAGCCTCCCCCCACCATGAGTCCCAGATATGATGGTATATAAAATAGGCAGACTAATAAAACAAGTGCTAAGAATAAATCATAAAGAAATATGTTTTAAATAATTCTCTGGTATACATATAATTTTGTCAGTTACTAAAGATGATTGTAAACTTTCATACTAATGGGACAGATGGCCCTATTTATTCTTACACAAAGAATTAAATATTGACTGAATATTGGATATTTTAGGATATAGAGCATCTTCGTAAATGTTCAGCGTTTATCAATATTTTATAATTGCCAATGCTTAGAATGTTGCTTTATATAAAATGCAGCATAAATATGTAATATTACAAAATATTAGAAGCATGTTTAGAGCCATTTCAGAAGTTATTAGAAATTCTGTCACAACTCCAAGCAAATATTCCTTGTACACTTTATGAAAAGCAACTCAAAAGGAAATTTATAAAATCAAACATTGTAACTCTAAGCAATCCAAAGATAAGCTAGCATGAGATAACACAGAATAACAAATCTACAAATATTAAATGTTTAACTTTTAAAAGTACTAAAGAATAATGTTTCTATAAGAGTAGAAATCTTTGTAGGTATTGCAAAAGCACTGTAATTCATAACAAAGAACTGTCTTTGACTTGAGGTCTTCCAAGGTACTAGTGACACCACTGTGTGATGCAAAGTGCATGCCTGCTACATTCAGGAACCCAGTCTAAAATGAAGTTGTGTGATGATACAGAGGTGACCCCTGCCATAAACCTCAGGCTCATTCCGTGTTTGATATTGAATTAACTTTGCTTTATGTGTACTGCTCTATGCGGTTAAATTTTTCCAAACCCACCAAATTCAGTAATAAAACAATATAGGGCTGTCACTCACACTGAGAAAGGTGATATTACAAAATTTAAAGAAAAATTCTCACCAGAATTATATACAAGTTCAATGGAATCACACACAATAAAAACCTCAAGAGATTGTTTGTCAGCAGAAATTGGGAAACTGATTCTAAAGAAGACAAGTTTATCAAAAACTCCAGATCAACCAAAGTCATCCAGGATAAGAAATATGAAGGACTTCTACTGTAATTTCTGTATACAAATAGTTGATTTTTACAGGAATAAAGATAGGGTTATCTTTATTCAGATAAAAACACAGAAATAAACCAAACAACAAAGGGGGAAAAAAGAGAATTCAATAATGGAACACATCTAAACCATGAGCCCACAGAAAAACTAGCAGTACCATGCCCAGGAGGGGCAGGAGACAAGAATGTAATTAAGCAGGACAAGACTAAGTGGTTATCAAGCCATAGAGAAAACATAACTGTGGCCTCTAACCCGATCCATACACAGCATAAATTCCACAAGATAAAGCTTATATCTGAAACATTATATAGGACACAAAATAATTAATGATTAAGAAAAACATTGACCAAGCATACACAAAGAAAAATATCGAAAATTGTACTAAATATTAGCACAATAATTCCAACAGATACTTCACAAAATATGATATTTAATGAATTTGTGATCTCTTTATACTGAAAAGGTTATTTATGCTTAATTGCAGAATTGCTGTTTTGTTAGATTAGGAATATCACTTCAGGCTTTCCTATGAATCTTACATAATTAATATTTGGTATGAAAATTTTGAAACATTTTCTCCTGAGAATTTCAGGTGCAAAATTGTGAATTACAGTTATAGAAGACAGACCAAGAAGGTGAGAAACATGACTACAGAAAGTTTATCTAGTTGGTTAAATCCATCAAAGACTGATCTTGACTCCCCTTCAAATTATTGCTACAATGAAGAAATCATCTCCTAATATTGTTCTCTATTACATGGCTAGAAAAAGACTAGAATATGAGTTATATCGACTGTTGAATTTTACTCAAAGTTTGACAAAAGAGAAAAACAATGTTAATAAATCAGATTAATCCATGTACCTCTTTCTCTGTGTCTGTCTCTCCCTGTATGTGTGTGTGTGTGTGTGTGTGTGTGTGTGTGTGTGTGTGTGTGTGTGTGTGTACTATCTAAAATGATGGTTTAGACTCTCATTACTATATAAATTTGGAAATTTAAATACACTTCTAGTTTCCAAATTATTCTTTTACTGGTTTAGGAATGTAAAAATGATTCTATTAAAAGATGTAGATAATTATACTCAACTCTGGTGTGGGAGAATTGTCTGTATTCTGTCAATCATGTTTTAAATAAATGCTGATTGGCCAGTCAGGAAGTAAAGGTAGGGCAATGAGAGCAGGAGAAGTCTAGGAAGGAGGAAGTCCATTCCTCCCTACTCCTGCCCAGACCACCAAAGAAGCAATATGTGACCTGCCCTGCTAAGAAAGGTACAGAGCCATGTGGCTAACATAGATAAGAATAATGGGTTAATAAAAACTACAAGAGCTAATAAGAAGCCTGAGCTATTGGGCCAATCAGATTATAATCTTATGGAGTCCTCTGTGTGATTTTCTTTGGGACTAAATGGCTGCGGGAACCAGGCAGGATAGAAACCCCAACAAGCCTGGCCCACATGTTACACAACTCTCCCTGAATTTTCATCAGTAATTTAGATAATTAATCCTAGTGAAATAGTAACACCATTTTCTATTAAGGTGTGGCTACCTAAAACTGTGCAGAGGGAGTCAGGTGAATGTGCATAATATAGAGCTCAATCAGATGGACTTCATAGACTCTCTTAATTCTAGAACTTACTTAATTTATGACTTTCAGCAAGTTAACGGTATCTTTTTGGTCCTAGTTTCTTCTTGTGCAGAGTAAAACTACAGTTCAATCCTTTGCACTGTGTTCTCCAAATTTAACAAAATGCAATTTCCACATGAAGTCAATTAATATGTACTCTGATGGGATTAGAGTAAAACATGGATTCTGTTTATATAAATATTGGTCAAAATCCACAAATAAGAGATGTTAACTGTATATATGTTGGAATGTTTATTTAAATCTATTCTACAAACACCCTTACTTGTAGAGATCACAAGTAAGGTGGTGCCCTGAGCTAAATCACTCCAGATTATATTGAAAGGTAACTTTCAAACTGTGCCTTGCCCTGAGGAATTTTATTTTATAAAACAATAGTTTGCTCAACTTTAAGTTCAAATGTCAAAGCAGAATGACTCTTCATCTCCTGTATGCAAGTGACCAATATTCATCTGTTGAGCACAAATTATAAGGTATGGCCTGATACATAACTTAATTGTACAAATAAGCTATAACCACCTGTGAACCCATTAAATCAAGTCAAGAACATATGGACAAACAAACATAGCAAAATAATATCAGCAAAATCAGCGCCCAGAGCTTATCGAACACACAAGGCCAACAAATAATACAGTCCATTTGCCTTGACTCTAAAGGAAGGCGTATCCAAGTGCGGCGAAGTCATGGCACTTACACAGACCTATCAGTTGGTCACTAGCAGTGGGTCTAACCAGGAAAGCTGCCACAACAAAGGACTTCCTTCCCAACTCCAGCTCAAATGCAGTTTCTCCTGCCTTTGACATACAGCCCATTTCTATTTCACATTCAAACTGGCCTGCCACTGGAATCTGACAGTATTGTGCCCAGAACAACACACTGTCATGCAATTCATTCCTAAACTTTTTACCTGGCACCTCAAGACACTTTTTCTTACCCTTTATTAATAAAGCTCTCTGCTTGTCTTCAATACTGCCTCTTTGAACCCTGCAAGCTCTTTAACCTTTTATAACAATGCACATCCATGTATGTGTGTGTGTGTGTATATATTATATATATATATGCACAATTTCATTGTGTGAATTACAATGTGTGATCTGAGAATATTCCCACAACTATAGATGCCAATCACTAGTACTTAGTAAACTAAAGTCAATTAACTTGACATAGTTTTATGTTTAATTGTTATCCATCGAATTTTGACATTGTTGAAAGGCCAGCTTTCCTATCTGTTTCTGACATAGCATGCCCATGATGCTAGTATTTGTACATATTTTTCTAGGTAAAACTTTGGCAGATTATTTCTAGAGAAATTGAAGCACTTATCCTTCATTTTCTCTAAATTGTTTGCATGATTTTAAAAACTAAACAGTAACAATAACCTTTAAATAAATAAAATCATTTGATTCTAAATCTACAGCCTTCCCACAATCTCTGCAACTCCTTTAATCCCCCCCCCCCCATTTCTCCGCTGTTGTTTATCAGGCATTTTCAAACCAAAGACTTATCACTGACTGTATCATACTGTAAAAATGGCCACTTCTGGTTTCAGCTCCCTCAAGTAAAGAAGTTGAAAATCCACGCACGCGCGCGCAAGCACAAAAGCGCTGCCTTCCTAGAAGACAACTCTGGGCAAACGTGACAAACGTTTTTTTTTTTTTAAAAAAAAAAAACGCATCAAAGAACTGAGATTGCAGGGAAAACCACTTCAAAAGATCTAACACTCAACATTTAAATGTTAAATGTGCGAAATCGCTGGAGGCTGAACGTGGATGAGCAGGAGAGTGAGTCCACTTATCCGTGGACTTTACCTTTAGGAAAAGGTCCTGTGATCCAGGCAGCGCGGAGTAGTAAAGGGAAGCAGAGCCATCACACCTGCTGCCCAAGCCAGTTGGTGTGAGGTGATGCTCCGCAGGAGGGTGGAGGTTGCGAAGTGGGGGCACAGGCGCTGCCTCTTCCTGCAGAATCCGCAGCTGTGGTCCTCCGCAGCTGTAATCTTGCGCTGGCGAGGCTGCAGGGACACAGCCCCCCACCTTGAACCGCGCCTTGGCCGCAGCGCTGCACTACGGTCCCCAATGAGACGTTCCGCGGAACTTGGCGGAAGAGCCCTAGGGGATGAGGCCTGGCGCTGCCAGAACGCCTCCCAGCGCTTGCGCTGCGTGCCAGGGGCTAGCTCATTGGCGAGAACACCTCCTGCTGCAGGCTGGCTGCAGGCTGCACAAGTAGCTGCTTGGGCACTGGCGGCGCAAGTAGCTGTGCATCTGCGCGCCTGACCTCTTTAGCGCAGCTTCCCATTCCCTGGGGGTGGGGGGATAGAGGGTGGGAGTATGGTGGGTGGTGAGGGGTGGGGGCGGGGGGCTTTACAAAAGACCCCTCAGCTTCCAAAAGGCTCCTGACCTCAGCCGGGAACCCAGGCTGCTTCATTCTCAAGGGGTCAGAGACCAGGTAGCTGGAGTTGGGGGCGGGGAGAGAGCAGGGATTCTCCCTTGGCTGTGCGGTTTGGCAGTGGTTGCCTTCCTTATTCTGCCCCACCCTACCTTCACTGCCACCCCTGGCTTCCTCAGTCATAAAAGCAAAACTTACAGTCTTGACCCTGAAGGGATTTGAGGGGAGAGGGAAGGGGAAGTTCAAGTTTTAAAAACTTACTAGAGCACTTCTTGGCTCCTTTGAACTGCAAAGAGGAGTCACTTGTTGAAAGGGAGGCCAAGGTGCTTTCCTTGCTCTTAAAATGACACGGGCTGGTGCAACGTGTTGGTGCAGTGTATCTGCAGCCATCCCCACTTTTCTAAGTTTTCATAGACCTGTAGCTCAGGGATCCTGATAAGCTTTTGTGTTGGCATCAAATACCTAGATTTTCCATTTTCTATCAGGCAAATCCTTCCCAATGCCCGTGGAAATGGTGTACGAACTCTTCTAGTTCTCAGTAATTGTATAAGTATATAAATGTATAAGGAAAAATACATTATATCTCGGTATAGCAAGGAATAAGTACAGGAACATATATGAAATATTTAATACAAAAAGGAACTGGAGTTATTTCATGTGTTATTTCTGAACAAATTTCACAAAGTTTTGATGATCTTAGAAGTTTTTATTGGGCTTATTTTTATTTTTCTTATAGGCTAAAATTTAGGAAATGTTCTGCATGCCAAATGGAGAACAGATAACATTACTGGAGCCTTTTCCTCAAGTCTTTCCTCACAGTTAAGGTGAAGAATTTGAATTTAATTAGTCTAATGTCAATACAAAGTAGATGCACCCCACTCACTCCAAAGAAGCTGCAGGCTGGGACAGTATGGATGAATGAAAAAACAAAAAGGAAACAAAACACTAAAAACCAAAAATAGAAAATCGGAGAGAACTTTGTTAGTGTGGAGGCTCATTTGTAGCCAAGAGTTCTGATTTTGGTGTTTACATTCTTTGGGGGGGGTTGGTTTTTCAAGACAGGGTTTTTCTGTAGCTTTGGCGCCTGTCCTGAAACTAGCTCTTATAGACCAGACTGGCCTCGAACTCATGGACATCTGCCTGCTTCTGCCTCCCAGAAGGCTGGGATTAAAGGCGTCCACCACCTTAATTTACATTCTTAATTCTGTCATTTCAACGTTTAATGACATCTGTATTTTTTACTTCCAGATATTTTTCTTAAAATGTATTAATTATACAACATATGGGTTTCATTGTGACATCTCAGATTTGAAACATATTCATCCCCTCTCACATTGGTCGCCCTCTTTCCAAATAACCCTCATTCTACTGACATGTCTTTTCTTTATAATGTAGGTTTTGTAATTGAGAGAAAACATTTATGAATTTGGCTTATGCCCCTGAATATGATCACCTCTGCTTCCATCCATTTTTCTGCAGAGCCATGATTTTATTTGCCTATATGGCTGAATAATAATGTATTATAAGCCATATTTTGTCCATTCATCAATTGATGACAACCTAGACTAGTTCCATAACTTGACTTATAAATAATGCTATAGCATACATGGGTAGACTTTTCAATTTTTCTAATAACTTTTTCCACCCTTCTTTGTTTTTTTTTCTTTTAAGTTTGATCATCTATTGGATGAAAATGTGGGATAAAAACAATGACATCTTGAATTTTGCATGCAAATGGATGGAAGTACAAAGCACTATCCTGAGTGAGATAACCCAGACCCAAAAAGATGAATATGGTATGTACTCACTCATTAGTGGATTCTAGCCATGAACAAAGGACACTGAGCCTATAGTTTGCGATCCTAAGGAACCTAAGTAATAAGGTAAACCCAAACAAAAACATATATAGATCCTCCTGGAAATTGGAAGCAGACAAGATCGCCAGGCAAAGGTTGGGAGCATGGGGGTTGGGTGGGGTGGGGGAAGAGGAGAAGGGGAGAGAGAAGGAAGAAGGTTGGGGAGAGCTTGGGGGAGTGGGATGTTTGAGATGGAGGAAGGACAGATATGGGAGTAGGGAAGAAGATATCTTAATTAAGGGAGGCATTTTGGGGGTGGCAAGAGGCTTGACTCTAGAGGGGTTCCCGGGTGTCCACGGGGATGTCCCCAGCTAGGACCCTGGGCAGTGGAAGAGAGGGTGCCTGAACTGGCCTTGTCCCGTAGTCAAACTGATAACTATCTTGAATATCACCATAGAACCTTCGTCCAGCAACAGATGGAGATAGAGACAGAGACTCACATGGGAGCACTGGACTGAGCTCCCAAGGTCCAGCTGAAGAACAGAAGGAGGGAGAATGTGACCAAGGAAGTCAGGACCATGAGGGGTTGGTCCACCCACTGAGACAGTGTGCCTGAACTCATGGGAGCTCACCAAAGCCAGCTGGACTGGGACTGAACGAACATGGGCTCAAACTGGACCCTGAATGTGGCTGATAATTGGGGCAGACTGAGAAGCCAATGATAATGACACTGGGATTTGTCTCTGCTGCATGTACTGGCCTTTTGGGATCCTAGTCTATTTGGATGCTCACCTTCCTAGGCCTGGATGGAGGGGGGAGGGCCTTGGACTTCCCACAGGCCAGAGTACCCTGCCCTCTCTTAGGACTGGAGGGGGAAGGGGGAGGGGAGTGGGAGAGGATTAGGAGGTGTGGAGGAAGTGGAAATTTAGATTCCTAATATTAATAAAGTAAGAAAAAAAAGAAATAAGAAAAAAGAAAATGTGGGATAATATTGGCATGAACACCATGGCAAACAAAAATAATTTGAGTAGCCTGAGTTTTTGCTTGTTTATGTTGTTTTTATAACAGGATCCTGTATTCCCTGGGCTTCCTTAAACTTGCTATATAGTTCAGACTGATCTTGAACAATTGATCCTCTACCTCCCAAGTATTTAGATTGCAAGTATGTACTACCAGGTTAACTTGAATTTGTAATAGGAGGGTTTTGGTTTATTTTTTTAAAAGTATTTGTCTGTAAATCTTCCTAAGTGTCAGAAAGCCTGCCTGTCACACAGCAAGATTCTAGATTTTTTTAAGGTACCCTACAACCTAGATAGAATGGCTTCTTTTCTTCTTCCCCTACAGACTATATGTAGACTTAAAAAGCATTTAAACACCACACATCTAGTACAGACTACAAAAGTTTTTATTTTCTTTGAAAGACAACCAATTTCTTAAAACATAAGTTGGCTAAAAGTCCCTTTTATATACTTGAAAACCTTTTAATTATTTCTGATATTAATAGTTATTGGTTTCTATCCTTTCTTCCATAAGCAAATGTACTAAGAAAATCTTTACAGGGTATAGTCCTTTTCTTCCATATTCCTTAAACTGCACAATACTCATCTTATAGGAGAGCAACAAACAGTAGGCTTGCATGGTGGGTGGGAAATCACAGGCCACACAGGCCTGAAGTTGTAGTAGGAAGTTCTAAAGTCCACAGTGGGATAGACTCATCTTTTTTCTTCACTTGAAGATTTCAAAAATTTGAGACAGAAAGCTGAACCTTAGTTTTGCTATTCAACCATTTTTCTCTTGATCTTTCTCTCTTTCCGTACTGTTTAATGGATTTGTAGTGAACTTCCAAAAGTAAGAGAATTTTCTT
>NC_022016.1:33125144-33132638 GCF_000317375.1 Microtus ochrogaster
GTAGACCAGGCTGGTCTCGAACTCACAGAGATCCGCCTGCCTCTGCCTCCCGAGTGCTGGGATTAAAGGCGTGCGCCACCACCGCCCGGCTTTCTAATTCATCTTTTTAAACAACAACAAAATAATCTCTAAACCAGCCCCCAGATTCAGGTGCTAAAAGGTCTTTAAAGATCTTTCTTATCCATGGTCCCAGGGTTCAGACCATCATACAATCAAGATGCAGGGGACAGTGGGACAGTTGTCTTCCTCTCTTCCCAATGCTCTATATCACTGACAGTCATGATCAATGCAGGGATCGCAGGATTGTTTTTAGTGTTTGAGGATAGGGGATTGGGGCAGAGCACGACACGTATGTCTAGAGCCAGTTCCATAGTTAAGAACTAAGCAAATTCTGAGGCCTGCACACCTAGACTGGATTCTTTTGAAGCTATTCTATGTAGCACAAATAATAAAAACCCAGAGAAAGATACTGGGGTTTACCCTGAAGTTCAGAAAAGCAAAGCAGCCAAGTCACTAGAGAGCTCTTATCTCTATGAAATCTTCGAACTGAAAGAGAGCGAGTTCCTGTCTCATCCCACTGAAATTAAAGGCATGCAGCACGACCGCCCCGCCTCTATGACTAACTAGTGTGGCTGCTGAGATTGAAGGTGTGGCCTGTATGGCTGACAAGTGTGACTGTTTTCCATTCTGATCTTCAGGCAAGCTTTCTTTATTAAAATTCAGATGAATTATCACTACAGTTGTGAATGGGATTCTTTTCTTAATCTCTTTGTCAGCAAGTTCGTAATTAGTGTTTAGCAAAGTTACCAAGTATTCTGTGTCCCGCTTGTATCTTTCTGCTTTGCTAAAGTCTTTATCAGAGCCAACTCACTGCAGGGATGATTTTTTGAGGCTTTTAAATACAGAAAAAAAATCCCTTGCTTCATCATTTCCTTGTATTGTGTTATTGTTGTTGTTATGTTTCTACTTCACGGTATCCCCGGAACATAAGGATAATTCGACTTTCTTTCTAATTGCATCCTTTCAATCTGTTCTATTTTCTGGCTAATTACTTGGATGGGATTGGAAAGAGAGCACACATTAACTTATTCCTTACTTTAGAAGAATTACTTTCAGATTTCCCCTGATTACAGAATATTGCTTTAGGGTTATCGTAAATAGCCTTTATTATGTTAAGGTTTAGATCTTTCTATTTCTAGTTCTTTTTTAAGGCTGTTATCAAATTTCATCCCATTAAATCCTGTCAAAATTTCTGTGAGGGAAGAATTACTACTAAACTTATCTTCTAGATGAGGATGCTGAAGCACACAAAAGGGTTAGATATTTCCTATGGGTACCCTGAATATTAGGAAGTTCATATGAACCAGGCTGTTGACACTACAGTCTGTACTGTGAGACGATTTGCTACATGGTGTGGCTCATGAAGGTTTTTGTCCAGGTCACAAAGCAATGAAGTTGGTAGTACAGACTAAAAGAATGTGGGGATTGAAAGTCGCCTTAATTTAATGGTGTAGGAGCCAGAGGGGATGGAAGACACCAAGAAAACAAGGCCCTCTGAATCACCATGATCACTGCTCATAGAAACTCACAGAGACGAAAGCAGCATGCATAAGGCCAACACGGTTCTACACCAGATCCTTCGTGTATATATCATTGCTTGCAGTTTATTTTTTTATGGGAATCCTGACTGTGTAAATGAGTGGTTCTCTGATTCCTGTGCCTTCTTGTGGGCACTTTTCCTTCTATCCAACTTGTCCTATCCAACTTCAATGTGATAGTTTGTATTTTATCATACTATATTTCGTTTCGGTATGTATTATAATAAGAAAGAATTTCTTTATGTTTAATTTGCTGTCCCTTTTCCCCACTTGTAGTCACTGTCACCCTCCAGTCATACCTTACTGACACTGTACCTTGGGCAGACATTATTAAACACCGACTACACAATGAATTAGAGGAAACAGTCAGAAATAAAGCTCTTGCCCTCCAAAACCACACAGTATGGTGAGAGAGACTAGCACCTTAAGAAAAGTCCATTATAGTGTGGTGAGTGTTCTCAGAAAGGCGACTTTCTGAGTTGCTTCCTCAATTTTCTGTCATTGGATAAGTAGAAGGTATGTATGGGAAAGGATTGTGGTGGTAGTCCAGACAAAAACGAATTTTTGAACAATTGCTCAGAGCTTCCAAATAAGAGTATATGGTAGAAAAGAAAGTGACAACATACACTGTTGCAAATTGCAAAATTAATGGGGGAGTTGACTTAAGAGAAGTTGCTATGAGCGGCCTTGAGTCCTGTGGTATGCATACAAAAGTATGTATTATGCAATTTGGGTTTTAGTCTGCTTTTCAAACCTTGTATTTGTTACTTATCTCATTGCTTTTGGAAAATACCCTTACAAAAGCAACTTCAAGGAAAATTTATTTGGGCTCGTAGATCCAGGATCAGGTCCTTAATGACTGGGGCAAAACGGCAACAGGAGTTTCAGGCAGCTGATTTCATTGTACCAGCAGTCAGGAAGCAGAGCCAGAGGAATGCTGTGCTCGGCTCACTTTCTCTTTATGATTCCGTCAAAGGCTTTTTCAGCATCTAATGAGATGTGTTTTCTTTTCCTTCAGTTTGTTTATATGGTGGGTTACATTGACAGATTTTCGTATGTTGAACCATCCCTGCAGCTCTGAGATGAAGCCATGATCACATGGTGAATGGTTTTTTGATGTACTCTGGTTCGGTTTACTAATATTTTATTGAATATTTTTGCATCAATGTTCAAGAGGGAGATTGGTCTGTAATTCTCTTTCTTATTTGTGTCTTTGTGCAGTTTGAGTATCAGGATAATTGTAGCCTCATAAAAAGAGTTTGGCATTGTTCCTTCTGTTTCTATTGTGTGGAACAATTTTGAGAAGTATTGGTATTAGCTTTTCTTTGAAATTCTGGAAGAATTCTTTGCTGAAATAATATGGCCCTGGCTTTTCCTTTTTTCCCCCCTTTTTTGTGTTATTAGACTTTTGATGACTGCTTCTATTTCCTTAGGGATTATAGGTCTATTTAGAGTGCTTATTTGGTCTTGATTTAATTTTGGTATGTGGTACCTATCCAGAAAGTTGTCCATTTCTTTTACATTTCCAATTGTGTTGGAGTACAGGTTTCTGAAGTTTGACCTAGTTATTCTCTGGATTTCCTCTGTGTCTGCTGTTGTGTCCCCCTTTTCATTTCTGATTTTTGTTAATTTAGATATTCTCTCTGTCTTTTGAATAGTTTGGATAAAGGTTTGTCTATCTTCTTGATTTTCTCAAAAAAACAAGTCTTTGTTTCATTGATTCTTTGTGTTGTTCTATTTGTTTCTATTTTGTTGATTTCAGCCACCAGTTTGGTTATTTCCTGCCATCTACTCCTATTTCCTGCCGTCTACTCCTCCTGGGTGAGTCTGCTACTTGTTGTTCTAGAGCTTTCATGCGTGCTGTTAAGTCACTAGTTTGAGATTTCTTCACATTCTTTATGTGGGCACTTAGTGCTATAAGATTCCCTCCTTGCACTGCTTTTATAGTGTTCCATAAGTTTGGGTACATTGTGCCTTCATTTTCCTTGAACTTTACGAAGTGTCTGATTTCTTCCTTTACTTCTTCTTTGACCCAGTGATGACTCAGTTAAGCATTGTTCAGTTTCCAGGAGTTTGTAGACTTTCTGCAGTTTGTGTTGTTATTGAATTCTAACTTTAAGCCATGGTGATCTGATAAAATCCAGGGGATTATTCCATTTTGTGTGTGTGTGTGTGTGTGTGTCTGTTGAGTTTTGCTTTGTTACCGACTATGTGATCAGTTTTAGAGAAGGTTCCAAGAGGTGCTGAGAGGAAGTTATATTCTTTTGTATTTGGGTGAAATGTCCTATAGATGTCTGTTAAGTCAGTGTGAGTCATAACATCGGTTAGTTCCCTTTGTCTTTGTTTCTATCTGGCAGACTTATCTAGTGGTGAGAGTGGAGTGTTTTATCTCCCACTATTAGTATGTGGGGTTTGATGTGAGATTTAAGCTCTAGCAGTGTTTCTTTTACAAATGCTCCTATAGTTGTTTAGAATTGACACTTTATTTTGGTGGATTTTTCTTGTGATGAATATGAAATGTCCTCCATTTTGATTAATTTTAGTTTGAAGTCTATTGTGTTAGATATTAGGATTGCTACATGAGCTTGTTTCTTAGGTCCATTTGATTAGGAAATCATTTTTCTAATCCCTTATGCTGAGATAATGTGTGTCTTTGAGGTTGAGTTATGTTTCTTGTATGCAGCAGAAGGATAGGTCCTGTTTTTGTACCCAGTCTGTTAGCCTGTCCCTATTGATATTAAGAGATATTAATCACCAGTGATTGTTAATTCCTGTTGTTTTTGTTTTTGGTGCTGGTGGTAGTGTGTGTGTGTGTGTGTGTGTGTGTGTGTGTGTGTGTGTGTGTGTGTTTCCCTTGTTCGGGATTTGCTGGTGTGAGGTTATCTATTGCCTATGTTTTCATGTGTGCAGTTAGCTTCCTTGGATTGGAGTTTTTCTAGTACTTTCTGTAGGGCTTTATTTGTGGATAGGTATTTTCAAAATCTGCTTTTGTCATGGAATACCATGTTTTCTCTGTCTATGGTGATTTGAAAGCTTTGCTGGGTATAGTAGTCTGAGCTGGCATCCTTGGTCTCTTAGTGTTTGTAGAATGTCTTTCCAGGACCTTCTGGCTTTCAGAGTTTCCATTGAGAAGTCAGCTGTAGTTCTGATAGTTCTGCCTTTATATGTTACTTGGCTTTTTTTCTTTGGAGCTCTTAATATTGTTTCTTCATTCTGTATGTTTAATGTTTTGATTTTTATGTGTCAAGGGGACTTTTTTTGGTCCAGTCTATTTGGTGTTTTGTAAGCTTCTTGTACCTTCATAGGCATGTCCTTCTTTAGGTTGGGAAAGTTTTCTTCTATGATTTCTGTGCCTTTGAACTGGAGTTCTCCTTCTTCTACCCCTATTATTTTTAGGTTTGGTTTTATGGTGTCCCTGATTTCCTGGATGTTTTGTGTTAAAGAATTGTTGGATTTAATATTTTCTTTGACCAATGAATGTATTTCCTCTATCATATCTTCAACTCCTGAGATTCTCTCTTTCATCTCTTGTATTTTGTTGGTTATGCTTGCATCTGTACTTCCTGAACTTTTATCTAAACTTTTCATTTCCAGAATTCCCTCAGTTTCTATTTTCTTTATTGCCTCTATTTAATTTTCAAGTCTTAAACTGTTTCCTTCACCTGTTTGATTGTTCTTTTTTCTTGGCTTTCTTGGCTTCTTTAAGAAAGAACTCAATAGAGTTCTTTCAATTTTTTGTCTTTTCCTCCATTTCTTTAAGGAAATTTTTCATTTTCTTTTTAAGGGACTCTATCATCTTCATAAAGTTATTTTAAGGTTGTTTTCTTCTGCTTCATCTGTGTTGGGATAGTCAGTTGGTGCTGTTTAGAACCACAAGTTTCTTGTGGAACCCTATTTCTGTTTATGTTGTCGAATGTATCCTTACACTGCTGTCTACACATGCTTCCCTCCAGTTGGTGCAGGTGGAGTCTGTGCCTCCAGAAGGGGAGGGGCATGAGATGTGCCTCCAGGGGCTAGGACCTAGAGAGCAGGGTTGTCCAGGCTGGAGCTCAGCCAGTCACCTCTTCTGCCAGTCAGTACAGGTGGGACCTGTGGCTCTGGTTGTTGTACTTTGTATGGTTTCTATTCTTTTCGATATTAAAGTATGTTTTATAGCTAACACTGGCATTCTATTCATATATGAAAATGTATGAATCCTACTATTCTTGGATAAACTAAATTATAAACAGTAATTCAAAACTGGGCACAGTGACTTATTCTTGTAATCACAACACTAAGGAGGCAGAAAAAAGAACTGCCATGAGTTGAAAGCCAACTTGAGATATACATTGAATCGAAAGGAAACCTGTGATATGGAGTGAGGCCCTATGTCAAACAAATAAATAAACAAAAGATGGCAATACATTCCACTCGATTGGTGGTTCTCTTCGGTTTTCCTGTACATTTTATTAACTTTCTATTTGCTGGATATGCCACTTATTGATAGAAGGGTGCTGAAGTATCTAACGGTACAGTAGACTTCTATGCCAATTCTAGTAGCTTTTGTTTCTTGAATTTTGATACCAATATTAGATACATAGATACTAATCATCCTTACATCTTCAGTGAAAATTGATCTCTTTATCATTATGTAATTCTGATTTTTATTTCAAATTATTTTCCTGTTCCGAAGTTTGCTTTGAAATAGCTATTTAAATTTTCTTTGGTATTGTAGTAGAAACTCTATAATTGTTTCTATAAATTATCATGCATATATTAGTATTATATTGTTTTATTGTTAGGTCTGGGAAATTAAAAAGCAGATGAAATAATTTCAACTCTGGTATGGACGATTTTTGAAATTATTTTTAAAATTTATTTCCCCTGGGTGTATATTTGTATACTACATGTGTGAATGGTGCCTGAGGAGACCAAAAGAGGGTGTTGGGTCCCCTAGGACTGGAGTTACAAATGGATGCCACCATTTGGGTGCTCAGAATCGAACCTGGGTCCTCTGGAATAGCAGCCAATGTTCTTAATTGCTGAACCACCTCTCCAGGCCCGATTTCTAAAAAAAAAAAAAATATGATCAGTTCTTCCATTGGGCCACACACACACACACACACACACACACACGCAAGTACATACCTGTGTGACAGCAGACAGTACAGTCACTGCAAAGAAAGCCATTGTATAGCAGTTTTCTCCAATATAATACCTTACACCTCGGATGGCAGCTCATTAGACACAGGACGTTTCAAAGGGAAGTGAAACAATCTATCCTGCAATGCAATCTCCTAAGATTTAGTATATTCCACAGGGCTGCAAAACATTCCATCTTGTAGGGAAACTCATTAGACCCTGGAGGTAAACAATTCAAGCGCTTCAGGGAGGTCCTTAAAACTGACCAGAGTCGTTATGCCTCTTCCTTCTCAAGCATTGATGAGCAGTAAGTACTGCTGAGAAGTACATTCAGAGCTGCAGAACTGCCTAGACATGATATTCTCCGGTCTGTTGAGCTTACTGCAAGTTTTCTAGCTTTTGTGATCTGTCACCCATGTTGGGATGCAGCTATCTTTGAGTCATTCCTACCACCATAAGTAAGTCTAATAAAACTCATTGGTTCAGCAAGCTAAAATTCAAAAGTAGCCTTGCTTTGGTTTTTCACTGATTTTCTAAGGTGAAGAATGATATTTTTAAGAATAATAAACTTGATCCAGACGGTGGTGGTGCATGCCATTAATCCCAGCACTCAGGAGGCAGAGGCAGGCGGATCTCTATGAGTTTGAGGCTAGCCTGGTCTACAAGAGCTAGTTCCAGGACAGCCTCCAAAGCTACAGAGAGGTCTGATCTCCAAAATATATAAAGAACTCAAGAAACTAGACCGTAAAAGGCTAATCAACCCAATTATAAAATG
>NC_022016.1:33133823-33162436 GCF_000317375.1 Microtus ochrogaster
AAATTTAAAAAAAAATAAAAAATAAAAAAAATACGAACTTGAAATTTATAATGGTTTTTAGTTAGTTTGAGTCTTTAGTTATAAGAGTGCTTAAAAGCTCTAGTGAAATGTCAATGCCCTTGATGGCTTGAAGAGTGGGAGTATGTTGGCTGTCTCAAATAAGTGTAAAGTGACATCCAAAGAGAATGTGGCTAAATTCTTTGTAAAATACTTGTCACATCATTGACTGCCCTCTGATTTCCAAATGTGTATGTGGGTCTATTAGTCAGTTTTCCATAACTGATAAGTGGTCTGAAGAAAGTGGTTTAAAACAGAAGATAAGATTTATTTTGGCTCAGATTTTCAGGGTGTTTGCTTTTTGTCTATGGTCACTTAGGTTCATGCCTGTAGTGAGGCATATACAGCATCAGGGTGGAGAGGGCATAGTGGGGCAGAGATGCTTACCAAATTGGGATCCAGGAAGTAGGAGCAGACAGGTGGACAGCATTTCAAAGGCATATACCTCCAGTGAGCTACTTCCTTCAACCAGGCCTAACTCCTAGTAATCTCTTTGGCTTTGAACTCATTAATGCATTAATCCATTGATAGAGTTAGCACCCTCATGATCCAATAGCCATTTATTGCCACTGATTGAGGACCAATCTTTTAACATAGAGGTTTTAGTTCATTTACAAGGCCGTGTATGTGTGTGTGTGTGTATGTGTGTGTGTGTGTGTGTATGTGTGTGTGTGTGTGTGTGTGTCTAAATCATAAAACGAAAATAGACTCTGAGAAGCCAGGCAGTGGTGGTGCAAGCCTTCAATCCCAACACTCAGAAGGCAGAGGCAGGAAGATCTCTGCGAGCTCTGGGCCAGCTTGTTCCACAGAGTGAGTTCCAGGACAGCCAGGGCTGCACAGAGAAACCCACAAAAGAAATAGACTCTGAGTATCTCAGCTAAGATTTACAGACTGAATTGATATTTGAGCTATTATGGCACCACAGAGGAAATTAAACTGACCATTTGGTGTCAGTTAAATAAACCTTGTAAAATATAAATAGATAATATAAGATTATGTAAATCTTCTGAGATATCATAATTCTGAAATGCTTTTAAAATTTAAGAAGTACAGATTAGGAGTATGACAAGGGAAAGAGAGTTTGTGAGAACTCAAGTTGGTAGGTAGCAAAGGTCTTCTAGAAGATAGTAGATCCAAGCTTAGACTTAATGAGTAAGAGTATACAGAAGTAAAGGGAATACCTAGAAAGGGGATGGCACAACTTCCAATCATAAGGGTGAGTCTTTCTGAGATTTTGTTCCCTTGTAGTCTGCCTATGGGCAGGATTTTGAATGCCAGGTTAGGAATGGCCCTCTGCCCTCAGAGGCAATCCAGATAGGCCAGCTTTCTTATCACACCGAGTAATCTTCCCCTTTCTACATTTTGCATCAGTCCCCATGGGTCATATTTTGTTTGTGGATAGAGGAAATAGAGGGAAGCCTGATCTTAGTCTGCCTGAGACCAATAAGTGTATTTTGGAAGATAAGCATAATATAAGTGGCTTATGGAAGAGTATTGTGTAAGGGTCAGTGTGGAGTCCCTTGTATGCTGGTCATGGGGCCTGCCCTGGAGTGGGTGTTAGACTCATTTTCGCTCTATTGAAGAAGCCATGATGAAAGTGAAAAAAACTGTGGGCAAACCCCTGCAGGCCCCCAGCCTGCTGTTTCCGTCTCTAGAGTCCATATTAGCTTTGCTCATGTTGTTTCACTTAATTGTTGCTTGCTCTGCGGTGTGACAATCGTCATTATGTTGCCTGCAGGTAAAGAGGATGAGTCACAGAAATGGTTGAAAGGACGTTTCCATGGTCACACGGGAAGTTAGTAATGAAACTGATATGAATCAGGCAGCCTGATTCCAGACTTCTCTGAGTCAGCTACCTCCCAGGAAGAGGCTAGGACCCTTAGGGATGAATCTGGTGTAGAAATCAAATTCATGTCACATGAATCCACATCCCACTTCTCTTAGCCTCTTCCCCATCCTCTACTCTTCTGCCATATGCAGACATCATAAAGGGGAGCCCCTTCCACAACTCTATTTCACTGATATCATACAGTGAGTACATATTAATTACATATCTACTATGCACTAGATGGTATACACTGAAGTTTGATGAATATTTTAGAATTCTGATGCCATCTTAGAAAGATGAAAATATAGTATGTAGGCTAGTCCTATCATAATAAAATATTCCAAACAGATGACAATGGCAACAGAGATTTATTTGCTCATAGATTGTTTTGAATCTGAAATTCCATGATTGAGGAGTTAGCTGGATTGACTTCTCCAGCTTTCCTAAGCAATGTACACCGTTGGTAGCACTTGATGTTTCAGACTCTCCTCTTCTTCTGAGATCATTACTCAGATTAGATTAATTCAACCATTAACCAGTGTAAACAGTTTTTTTTTAAAAAAATGTTCTGTTTCCCCCAAGTAAGGATAACATTAACTCTCAGATAAGATGAGATGAGGATATGGGCATTGGGGAGGCAGGTATCAACAGTTCTGTTGCTGCTAATACAAATTTGGGTGATTTCTATAAAGACAGTACTGGTTTTCCACTTAATTCAATTAACTGCCCCTTAAGCAACTGTTGTCCTCATTGGCAACTGCAACTGTGCACCTATCAGTAGTGGTTCAGCTGCACTGGCCAGAGCCAAGCAGCATTCTGTTCCCTCAGGCACTGGTTCTACCACTGCAGCAAAGGGAACTTTATCTAGATCTATTTCCTTCAATTGAACTCAGGATTCAAAGGTTGAGATAAAATTCTGCTTTCTCAAAGTGGCAGAATAGCAAGTAGCTAACCTCCTCTCCTAGCTCACATCTCCCTAAAAACAGGTGAGTCCTTCTGCTCAGTCCCACATTCCCATCAATGGTAGGTTCCTCCCTACCACTCCCCATTAGCTGATTGCTGACTCAACCTCCTGACCCAAGGTTAATTTTATTTAATCGAACAAATGTAGCACACCTTTGCATCATTAAACAAATATTCCACAGCATAAACAAGTATAACTCATCTTAATATTCCACAACAGTTTTTAAGACATAGTAACATGCGGTCTGGGAGTAATTCACTTTTCTGAGCAGTTATTATATACCAATCACTAAATTTTCCCACACATATACACAGACATCTAAAATTGAATGCCCAAAGTAAATACCATTATTTTTCACATTTTGTAAAAATGAAAATTTGATGTGGGATCCCCCCCCATATGCTATGAATATGTTTTATTACCATTAGTTAATAAAGAAGCTGCTTTGGCCAATGGCTTAGAAAAGTAAAGCCAGGTGGGAATTCCAAGCAGATATAGAGGAGGAAAGAAGGTGGAGTCATGCAGACGCCATGTAGCTGCCAAAGGAGAAAGATGCTGGAACATTACTGGTAGGCCACAGCCTCATGGCCATACACAGATTAATAGAAATGGGTTAATTTAAGATGTCAGGGCTAGCTAGGAATATGCCTAAGCTATTGACCAAATGGTGTTGTTATTAATATAGTTTCTGTGTCTGGACGGCCGGGAAATGAATGAGCAGTCTCCACTTACAAGAAATTACAGATTTTGAGAGTATGTTTGTTTGGTTTCTGATACTAATAACAGGACTCTGCAGACTGAGTAAATTATTAAGGAAAAAGGTTGGTTTTGACTGAACTTCGGACATGGAAGTTGAACTGGGTCTCGTGTTGACCTTTCTTTGGCTGTTAAGAGTCTTAAGGACACATAGAGTATGATATTGTGGAGCCGGGGGTGGGGGTAGGTTGAGAGAGAATGTCATCTCACCTTTCTGTACAGAGCCATAGGATTCAATCATCTATTATGATGACTTTATCTAATGCTGATCACCTCTGAAAGGCCCTACTAGGATTAAGGGAATACCTGAGTTTGGAGGGTACAAGTCCTTTTCCACCCTTTGCAGACTAGTTAAAAACAACTGCCTTTTCATTTACCAAAACAGACTTCCAAATTCTAGCTGTCTAGCAATTAATCTCCAGCTGCTTCTTTTGCACTTCGGTTACTGTGTTTACAGTGGAAAATCTTATTCTCTCTAACAATCTCATCTCTCTTTGTCTTTGTCTCTTTTTCTTAGAAACAAGAAATCTCATTAACATTACCAATTTGTATAGTAATTTTCCCATATGTGCTATTACGAGAAAAAAAATCTCTCTGTGTTAAAGAGGTTTTTGTGAAAATTTGTCATTAAAGTTGATTAAACTCCTATTAAGTAGGCAATGTGTAAAGTGTAAAATGAAATTTCCTATGAATGAGTTCATTTTTTAAAATGAGCTCCTGCTTTATTTACACCAAAATAGGAGCTACCAGTGTAAGGCAAAGCCAAATTTTGATCCCTCTATTGAAATAATATTGTCCAGTTGGAATGTCAGTACACTTTCCCCCTGTACACAGACAGTGTGACATAGGGTAAACGGAGTGGACCCTTGAGGACTCAGCTGTATTTTTAACTGCCTTATACTAATTTGCGACTTGAAGCATAACCATCTGCTTCACAGATTGCGCTTGTTCGTGTGTAATTTAAAAGGCTTAAAATAAGACTCCATTGAAAGCCCATGTAGTATGTATGGAGGAACTGCTCTGCCCTGGCACACTGACAAACTTGCCTATGCACCATATAGGCAAGGTTCAACCAATTTGTCCCAAGACTATGTAGGAATGCCATGTGTTCCCCCAAGAAAATGGCAAGATAGTTTGCTATTTGAGATGCTGCTACTAGGCCATTTTGAGAGAGCCTGCCTGAGGCAGTCAGCTCCCTGACTCCAGGAGGCAGACTTGTCACTTTGTTCCGTCCTTCCGGCAGAACATAAGTGCCAGATCGAGAAAGTCTACTTCTCTTTTGTAGCATTGAAATAACTCCTCAGCCACAAGCTTTCTCAACATTCATGATGCATATCATCTGGCCCATTCTGATGCCATGCTCTGAGACATGGGAACTGATTCCATATTTTATTTTTATTTTATGTGTATGGGTGGTTTTGTCTGTCTGTATATCTTCTGCTACTTGTATACCTGGTACACATGGAGGCTGAAAGAGGGTTCTGATCACTTAGAACTGGAGTTAAAGATGATTGTGAGCCAACCTGTTGGTGCTGGGAATTAGACCTGAGTGCTCTGGGAAAGCAGCCAGTGTTTTTAAACCACGGAGCCATCTCTGCAGCCCCAACGCCTGTCACCACAGCCTTTGGCATCTATGTTACAGCATAAACTGGATCTAAAAGATCATGTGTTTCTAGGCACATTTGTCAGCTTGTTTGACTCTCTGCTTTCAATCGCTACTATTTCAGTCATACATATTTTGAACATTGGGTATTATGATAGTCCAGATACACATTTTGTCAACGAGCAGATTTATAATTTTCACCATTTGCTATTTGTTAGAAGGCATAAAATAATAAATTCTATTGCTCTAGATGGTATAAAGAATTATAGTTTTCTTCATAGTCACTGGATTTCTATCTGATAACCTTGTCATCTAGCCTTAAACATTCAAAGTCTGGTATCATACGTGTCAAAAGTCTAGCTACTAGGGTTGGGCAGTGGTGGCGCATGCCATTGATCCCAGCACTTGGGAGACAGAGGCAGGTGGATCTCTGTGAGTTTAAGGCCAGCCTGGTCTACAAGTTCCAGGATAGGCTCCAAACCTACAGAGAAACCTTGTCTTGAAAAACAACACCAGAAAAAAAAAGAAAAACAAAAAAGACCGTCTTACACATCTCCCCACAGACACATTTTTTATTATTTTTATTTCTTTTGGTTTTCAGTTCTAGTGAAAGACTTGGGGCCTGCTATATGTTTAACAAATATTCTATCCATGTGCTTTCCATTTTAAACAGTTTTAAGTGTTCAGGGGTGTTAATTATATTTCTATAGTTGTGCAGACAGTCATTAGGAGGTTTTGTTTTTTGTTTGTTTGTTTGGTTGGTTAGTTGGGATTTTTGTTGCTGTTTGTTTTTTATCTTGCAATTGAAAATTTTGTATACCTATTAACACCCCATACCCTCTGCTTCCCAGCCTCTGCTAAATACTATGCTATTCTCTGTTTCTATGAACTGGACTAATATCAAAAGCTCATAGAAGTGGAATTGTATAGTATCTGTTTCCCTGTGATTGGTTCATTTCATTGGGAAGACTAATCACCAGGATTCATTCAAGCTGTAAAATGTATCAAAGTTTCTATCCCTGTAAAGGCCGAACAATATTCCATTGTATCTATACACTCATTTTATTTATCTGTTCCTACATCAAAGAGGACCTGGATTGCTTCCATTTTGTGGCTATTGTAACGCTGCTATGAACATGAAAATACTTCTCTAAGACCTGATTTTATTTTTTAATTTTTAATAAGTATGCAATATGATTGGTTTCCCTTCCTCTCTTTCTTCCTTCTTTCCTTTCCTTTTCTTAATTTTTATTTCTGAGACAGACTGTCACTATGTAACCCATTATTTCCTCCAACTCTCAACCCTCTGTCTTCGGCATCTCAAACGCTAGGACTATAGGTGTATACAACCGCATCTGGCTTAGAATAATGGTGTGTGTGTGTGTGTGTGTGTGTGTGTGTGTGTGTGTGTGTGTTTGCTATAGTTGGGTCAGTCAATCAGTTAATGTTATCTCTCTTGTCTTTTATTTCTGTGTGAAGAGCACCAAATATCCACTCTCAGCAAATTTCCATTTTACAATGCAACATTATTAACCATAGTCACCAGGTTAGGTTGAACACTAAATTTCTAGACATACTCATTTTATGTAACTGCAGCATTGTACTTTTTTAACTGAGTCTTTTGCATCTTTCTTCACTGTCTCTTAAACAGTATTAATACTACTGCTTGTTCCTATGCATTCAACTCTGTGTGTGTGTTTGTGTGTATTGTTTAATGTATATGAAATCATAATATGTATGTTTCCACATAAAGGGAGATATTCATACTTATTTAAAAACTTTGTATTTTTCTTCAGAATAGAGTTTCATATGATAATACTACTTTAATTTTTTGTGGTACTAGGGCTTACAGGACCACATGTATGCTAGGAAAGTACTCTATCACAGAGATACAGTAACAAATCCTCAATTAGTTAACTGCCTTGCTATTTTCCATAGTAGCCTCACTGTTTGATTTTCCCACTATAAATACACAAGATTCCATACTTTTCTTACTTTTATTTGGTGTGCACAAGTGCATGTGCACGTAGAAACCAGAAGTCAACCTTCGGTGTTGTTCTTAAGGAACCATTATGTGTTTTTTTCTTTTTCTTTTTTTTTTAAATTTATTTATTTATTGAGGATTTCTGCCTCCTCCCCGCCACCGCCTCCCATTTCCCTCCCCCTCCCCCGATTAAGTCCCTCTCCCTCATCAGCTTGAAGAGCCATCAGGGTTCCCTGACCTGTGGGAAGTCCAAGGACCGCCCAGCTTCATCCAGGTTTAGTAAGTTGAGCATCCAAACCGCCCAGGCCCCCCCAAAGCCAGCACGTGCAGTAGGATCAAAAACCCATTGCCCTGGTTCTTGAGTTCTCTGTAGTCCTCATTGTCCGCTATGTTCAGCAAGTCCGGTTTTATCCCATGCTTTTTCAGACTCAGGCCAGCTGGCCTTGGTGAATTCCCGAAAGAACATCCCCATTGTCTCAGAATGTGGGTGTGTTTTTTTCTGACACAATTTTTCACTGGCCCAAAATTCACTGAATGGTCTATACATGGCAGCCACTGAGCCCCAGAGAACTCAAAGAGTTCATGCACACTGGTTATTCTCTTCTTGGTGTATAATAGTACCCTATTTTTACCATTAAGTGAGGGCTGTGGGTTCCTCAAAGTTATTTTACTGTGTTTTCTATTTCTTTCTTCTTCCCTCTCTTTTTCCATGGGGAACTCAACCCAGGACTTCTGCATGATAGGCATGAACTCCACCACCCAGCTGTACCCCAATCTCTTGCCTAAATAGCCCAGCGTTTCGTTGGTTTGCAATATCACCCCCCCAGGTAAGTCCCACATCCCTCATTTGTAGCTACTGGCCTGTGATCAGGGACTAAAGGATTTGCCCTGACTCTGACTCAAATGCTGCTCTTATATCACGTCTTTAGCCTGCTGAAACCAGATCTGCACTATGCGGAATCAGGCCCTACTCTGAACTGAGGTGTGCATGCGTGAAGTAGCCTCTTGGCCCAAGACTGAGCCAATCAGCCACAGGTGACGTTGATTGAAATAAATGTCTGATAGACAAGAGAGAGGACATGTCTTCCTTGAACACTGCTCCTGAGGGATCATCTTGTCAGTGAGAGTTGTTATACCAGAATATTACTAGATTACTAGGCAAAATCCTTTGCTTAATCTGCTGACCTGTCCTATGAATGTACTCTTCGTCCAGTTTTCACCCTGAACTCTTCGTCCAGTTTTCGTCCTGAATTTGGGAAAGTGTTAGTTAAGATACTCCCTTGGCCAATAAAGCTCATGGGAAGCTGAGTCACTCCAGAATCTCATAGGTGGAAGGACCTGAGGTGTCTCAGGAGTACAGTGAGGCTCATATACTAACTAGTTTTGTGACAGGTTGAAGCATGAGCTGTGCCACTGTGGTACAGGACTCTGGTGCTGAGACAGACTAGAGTTTCATCCAGGCACTAATCTAAGGAGAGCTATACTGCCAGAGGTTTGGGGATGAATAATGGGAGCAATTCCGTAGAGAACAAGACTGATAATACACTGGGCTATATCTTAAGCTTATGACCATAGGAACCTAGACAGTAGGGAGAGAGTGGCTGTGTTTCTCACTCACTTACTCCAGCTCCAGAAACGAAGCAGCCAAAATGTGAGTTTGTTCTAATATCGTGCAGATCTAGAGGCTCCTTCTGCATACTCTGCTATATAATGGGACTTTGGGGTTTTGCTTGGGACTGGATCTTAGCACTCTGAGCTCGGCATTGAGTTCCAAGGGAAAGGTGCATGTTTTGTGTAGTGATCTCAAGTGGGTAGAGTCATATTCCCTGTTCTTCTGTCTAAGGTTTTACACTTGTCTACACAGTTAATACTGTTCTAGATGTTTATTCTGTGGGTACAGATTGGAGGCAGAGGTTACAGGCTCTGGATTTGAACATTGGGCATCTGATGCTGGATTTCTTTTTTCTTATCTTTTAAAAAGAAAGCTGTCTTTTTTTTTTCATTTTACACACCAATCCCAGTTCCTACTCCCTCCCCTCCTCCCATTCCCTCCACCTATCCCCCACCCCCATCCAATCTTCAGAGAGGGTAAAGCACATTGCTTTGGGGAAAGGTCCAAGGCCCTCCCTAGTATATCTAGGCTGAGCAAGGTATCTATCCAAAGAGAATGGGTTCCCAAAAAGCCAGTACAAGCTGTAGGGATAAACTTGGTTCCACTGTCAATGGCCCCTCAGTCTGCCCCAGCCATGAAACTGTCACCCACAATCAGAGGGACATGTTTGGACCTAAGCTGTTTCCTTCCCTGCCCAGCTATATTTCATGATCCCAGAGAAGCTGGATTTCAAATCTAAAGCCTGGATTTAATTCCTTTTCCCTCCCCAAATAAAAAGGGAATGATAGCAACTCCTTCCTTCCTGCAATCTTCAATGTGTCTCTTTCTGCTATGGTGCTAAACCAAACACTAATGTATTTCCCTTGACTTCCCTAGCTCTTGTGAGTCAATCTTTTGTATGAATAGCTAGTTGTGCAAATTAGTGGGACTACATAGAAATGGTCCCTGGAGAATCTTACCCAGCTATTTAACCGTACTTCTATACCTGGGCTATCCATTCTGTTCCACTGGTTAATAATATTTCTATCACTTTACTTTTAACCTACCCTTGTCTTTTAAATTATAGATGGATTTATAGAACACAAAACAAAATTACCTTTTAAAAGAATTTATAGGTATCCTGCCCATTTAAAGTGTACTGTTGTTTTTGCCATGTTAAGGGGTGTTTACTTTCATCACTATAAGTAGTGTTTACATTATCTATAAAAAGAAGATTTACATGCATTACCTGATATCTGCCTTCCATCCAATCACCCATAAAACTTAAATAATTACTTAGCTGTTTAATAGCTCTAATTATTTCTTTACTTTGCTTATTTTATGTGAATGGAAGCATTCAATATGTTATCATTAGTAACTAGCTTCTTTCATTTTGCATCATGTTTCAAAGTCTATTACAGCTCATGCCAGTGGTCCATTTTTTTAAATTGAAGATATTTTTTTCATGCAATATTTTCTGATTTCTCTTTCCCCTCCCCCAACCCCTCCCAGATCTTCTCCACCCACCTTCTTTTTCTTTCTCTTTAGAAAACAATGAAACAGGCAAACAAGCAAAAAAACCTAGAATTTTTTAAAAGGACAATAAACACACACACACACACACACAAATACACAGACAGCTAAACACACACATACACACAAACAAAACCCATAAAAAAATCAGAAACATAATATGCAAACAAAAGACTTGTCTGCAAAAAATGCTCAGACAAAACATTATGAGACAAACCTTTCCAAAAATACCATTGAGTTCATTTTGTGTTGGTCATCTATTGCTGGGCCTGGAGCCTACCCTTAAATGTGGTTTGTTTACCCAGAGAGACTCCATTGGAGAAAACTAATTTTTCCTTGAGAGCAGTTGTCAATAGGAGATACCTTTTGGGTTAGGGATGGGGCCTTGTGTCTACCTCGTCCCTCAGCACTGGGAACCCATCTGGCTTAGACTTGTGCATGAAACCACAATTTCTGAGTTATGTGTACATAAGTCTTCTTGTGTCTGCCAGACACTGCTTCATTGGTGCCATCCATCCCCTCTGACTCTTACAGTCTTTTCTGCCTCCTCTTCTGCATACTTCCCTGAGTCCTGAGGGGAGGGGTTTGATGAAGACATGTCATTTAGGAGTAAGACTTCACCCCTACTGACTAGTATCCGTGGTACAAAAAGGTACTCTGCACACTACCAGAGGAGAAGGGTTATCACCATCACGGCTCCAAATTCTGCAATCTACAAAGATGAGATGCCTGCAGGATATACTGGTAAAATAGGTGCAAACATTGTGGAAGTAACCAACTGTAAGCATTGCAGCTTGGATGGAAAGAGATCCTGGCATCCAGGAGCCAGAGAAGACCAGAAAGTCACAGCACAACAGCTTACAGCACTGCTGGGGGAGGGGGGATTCCCCCATGTAACAATGCTGCCCTGGCAAGGGAGGATTTCCAGAGTTGTTGCAGTTCTGCTCAGTTCCACTAGGAAAAGGGCTTCCCAAGCAAAAGTATTATAGTTCTGCTCCAGTGAAAGATGTTACCTCTCTGCTCCACTCAATTCAGGTGAAACCAGCACATCCCCCACTTTAGCAGAAGTCTAGAACATCAATTTCCTTTGCATTTCAGTTTCAGGACGAAGCCTTTGTATTTGATAGCAATCTCAGCCTTTTGACAAAAGTACTAAGCTAAGGGTCTCCTTCTGAGCACGTGTAAAAATTCTTAAAACATTCATACAATATCTCAGTTGGGAATTTATCTCATTTTTTTCTACCACTTTGTCAATTATCATTACAAATATCAAATCAGCCTCCTTATATTCATTAGTTTTTTTTTCAGACATGTTCAAAAGGATCAAATACACATTCCTGCTAAGTTATTCCTTACATCTATAAAACTTTTATCTCTGTGGTGGTTTGAATGACAAATAACTTCCATCGACTCACATATTTGAATTCTTGGTCCCTGTTGGTGGCACTGTATGGAGAACATATGGAAAATCTAGGAGGTATAGCCTTGCTGGAAGAAGTGTGACACTGGGTTTAGGTTTTGAGAACACACACATGTCCTATGTATAATATACGTATATGCCTATGCATACATATACATACGTGGCCATTCTTCTGCAGCAGGGTAAAAGATATGTATGGGAGACTTTGAAACTTTGAACATGAAAAGCAATTGAATGTTGCAAGTCCAGCTTAATGGCTCCTCTAGTGGGAGCCTGGACTACAGTAGTTCTGAGAGCAGCATGGACCATGGAGGCCAAGGTCAAGACATTTCTGAGACTGTGGTGGTTTGAGATCCCTTCCATAGTCTCATATGCTCAGGCATTTGAGTACTTGGCCTTCAGTTGATGATGCTGTTTGGGGAGGCTTAGGAGGTTTGGCCTTGCTGGAGGAAGTACATTACTCAGGGTGAGCTTTAAAATTTCAAAAACTACATGCCATTCCCAGTTTGCTGTTTGCTCTCTGAATACAGTTTGATATATGAGCCCTCAGTTTCTGCTCCAGCCATCATGTTTGCTGCTTGTTGCAGTGTCTCCCCGCTATGATGGACTATGATCTCACTGCAACTGTAAGGGAAATAGACCCTTCTTTAAGTTGTTTTGGCCATGGTGTTTTATCATAGCAGTAGAAAAGTAACTAATACCATGTCATATATATAATACTAGCAACTCTGCTAGAGGCCATTCATGTGACATATTGGCAACTAGCTACCTTCTGCCCATATCCTAAGAATTTTCATGAGGCTAAATCATTTAATTAATATCTCTGATGGAGAGAATATTGCAAAATGTTGAATCTGTGGCATGGTTATTATTGATACTTATCCAGGTCTATAATGAGAAAGAACAAGTAAAGCAGAAGAAATGCAGAATATGCAGTTTGGAGAGAGAGAAAGAGCACTAAGAAGCTTAATGTTACACATGAGACTTATGACAAAAGAGAGGCTTTGTTGTTGTCATTCAGAAAATCGGTACCTTAAAGGACAGGTTACCTTCTCTGCACTGAAACAATAGACAGAGTGCTCCCAGGGCAAGATTGCACCCAGATGAACTTCCAACATCTCCAAGGGATCTCTTACTCCTTAAAAAGCAATTGTTTCAGCACACAAAAGTTGCTACTAATATGGCTCAAGGAAATCGCAATTCATCCCAAGCTGGCAGATGAACTTGTCAATGACATCCATATGGTAGTAGCTTTGGAGTCACAAAAGATGTAAAAGTGAGGGGGGTTATGCATTCTTCCTCTGTGGCATCAAAGAGAGACCACCTGAGAAATCTCCTGCAGGAATAGATGGCCAGATGTCTGAGTTCTTCATCCAGAACAGGTTCAAGACTGCTGCCTGACATGATCAAGACTCACAGGATACTTCAGTCAGGACTTGATCATAACTCTAAATTTTCTTTAGGTTGCCATAAGATTATCAATGCCCCCAACCAGCTGGAAGTAGTCTGGAATACTACACCCACATTCCCAAAAAATGGACTATGGATATTTTTCTTTTAAAAAAAAAAAAAGAGGGGGAAGTGGTGCGGGAGAGTTGTCTGTATTCTGTCAATCATAGGCTTCCGTATGTGAACTTGGTTCTGGGTTGGCGGTGTTGCCGGAAGAGTTTATGGAGCTTTTCGGAGGAGTAACCTTGCTGGAGGTGGGCTTTGAGAGTTCATAGCCTCACCCACCTGTAGTTTTCTCTCTCTGTTTTGTGTTCGTGGTTGATGATGTGAAACTTTATCTTTCTTCTCCAGCCTTCTCCTGCCATGCCTCCCCAGCCTCTGGAACGACAAGCCAAAACTAGACTCTCTCTCTTTCTTCCCCATTAACTTGCTTTTGGTCATGGCGTTTTATCACAGCAACGAAAAATAAACAAATACAATTTTTTTTCTGTCAGGTCATGCCATGAACTATGAGTGCTATTTTTACTACAGTACTTAGTTTGAAGCATATTTAAATTTAATCATGAGGGGGACCCCACATGTGCTCGTGGCAAGCAGGGACGTGAGCTGTGGGGAGGTGAATGAAAGCTCGGTTCAGATTGACTTCAACAACTTAGATCAAGACTGGGGGAGTCTAGTGCCAGGAAGTTTATTCCTAACAAATTTAAACACAATATAATTTGGGGGAAAAAGTTTCTTGGTATAATAAATCCCCGGTACACAAAGAAGTGAAATTATATAAAAACTCAACTCAGGGTGCATGTCATTTCTTTCAAAAAGATGGATTCTAGAGATAGCTACCTGTCCTAGCTGAAGGGTATAAGGGTCTGGCTTGATCTCAGTCATACGAATAGCTCAGATGTCATGTGGACAGACTACTGGCCACCTCTGGTCCTGGCTGTGGGAGTTTGGGGGAGCTGCTGGTGACACAGATAATGTAAGAGTCCTTTGGACTATCAAGTATCTCTGGTTCTGGTTGGGGGAGCTCAGGGGAGCCTCTGGCTATACAGATAATGGAAGGGTCCTTTGGACTATCAGGTATCTCTGGTCCTGGTTGTGGGAGCTTGGGGAGCCCCTGGTTGAAAGATTGCTAGCTACCTGTGGTCCTGGTTGTAGGATCTTGATATGGCCTGGCCAAACAGATAACGTGGATCAAGCTGTTAATCATCTCAAACTTCCAGCTTTCTGTGTGGAAAACAGGTTTTGTATCTATTCCTTAGAGGGGACAATCCTGTGTGCTTAACATTCATGGTTTCTCTGGAGATCTGGGGGTACAATGACCTTCATGCTGTGCTCCCAATATAATAAGATTATGAATGCACAAGCACTAATTCAGAAAACTTAACATTGTTTGTGTAAAACCACTCTTGGTCCCAAACTCTTTATTACTTAGCATTATCCCGAGAAAGGGAGCACACAGAGGATACTCATAGTTTATTATAAAGACTTGGCTCATGTTGTTATGAAGGAAGAATTCCACCGACTTCCTCTGTTGACAGTCCATGGAAACTAGTTGAGTTCTGAAAACTGAAAGACTGGTGGCAAAAGCACCAGTAACAAGCAGGTGAATTATGTCCTAGGTCAGCAGACAGGCAGCAAAAGTAAACAGAACAGTTTTTGTTCTGTTTAGTCTTTGAACAGGTTATATAATACCTGCCCACAAAAAGGAGAGCAAGTTGGTGCATTCTCTATGTCAGTTTGAGTGCTAAGCTCTTCTAGAAATATTCTTACAGATACACTTGGAAATAATCTTAATCTAAGCACTTAATATTCCAGTCACTTTGACACATTAACTTCATCACCATTCAGTTGCTCTTTGTTTATTCTCAAGATTTGAAAGATCATATGGCTAACTTGTGATCTTCATTTTAGTATTTCTTATATGACTACTATTAACAAGTTCTCAGTGTATGTTGCTCTGTTAATGGCTTTTATTTTGACATCACTAAAAGTGTTTCGTTGATTTATACAGGATTCTAGTTAGAGGAGTTCTTTTTCTTTAATTTTGGATGGAATATTTACATTATATCAACTTATATTAGTTAGTTAATTAGTTAGTTTTTCTTTGCATTGGTACTTCTAGAAAGTCAAGAATAATCTTACTGGGCTTCATATGCAAATACCAAATCAGAATTTTTTCTTTCTCTTGTTGCTTTCAAGAATTGCTCTTTCTCTTTGATTTTCTGTATCTTTACTATTCTCTCTCTCTCTCTCTCTCTCTCTCTCTCTCTCTCTCTCTCTCTCTCTCTCTCGTGTGTGCATGTGTTTGTGTCTGATCTTATCCTATTTGAAAACAAAGAAATATTCAATAAATTTGGGATGGTTTTTAACTATTACTTTTTTGAATTTTATTTAGTCTCCTTTCTCAATTACCTCTCTTTGGTATTTTTATGTCAATGGACCCGGGTCTGGAGCCTTATAATTCTGAAGTAGTCAGTATTTAAGATGCAAATCTGTATTGTATAAAAAGGGAATAGGAAGGCTTTATTTAGTGTAGGTGACTGCCTAAAGTCTTGTTCACTTGCACAGAAATATTGACAAAGGTGGAAGGGGGCTAATAGAGTGAGGTCCCCACTACTGTGCTTCAATTACGGCCTATGCTGCCCGAGTGAGGGATGCTGAGAAAGAAAAGGGGTTATTTCCTCAAAACTGTAATAACATTGATCTTCAGTGGGCGGGACAATAAGGACCAATATTTGTTTCTCAGAGGAAATACGAGTAATGCCCTCCAACTGGAGGCTGGGGCTGTTTGGGGTTTTACCTGACTAGTGGCCAAGAAAGGAGCCATCATAGTTCAAATACCATAGACTCTGCATTTCATTATTGAATTTTCATATATTTATCAATAAATTTCCTTCATTTTCTATATGACTCTAGGGACATTTCTAACAAGTTTAATTTTTAATTATTTAATTTTGAGAGCTTTATAAATGAAGACTGTCTTTTCATTATTTCCAACCCTCTCCAACTCTTGTGTTTTCCACTTCCTCTCAAGTCTCACTTTATGACCTCTTCTGTAATTATTATTGTTTTCCACACACACACATGCACATAATTTCACCTCTATAATATTTTTACGCACATCCAAGTTTCTGATATACATTTTTATCTTTCTCTGTGTAGAAATTCTTCTTATCAATTCTATAATGGAAATAACAGTTAACCAAGTCCTTAAGATTTTATTCATATTAAAATGAATTTATTGCTCTCCATTTAAAAGATAATTTTACTAGTTATAAAATTTTAGGAAGTTTGTATTTCTTTCAAAAAATAAAGTATCTTAATATACGCATCTTGCTTGCATTGTTGTTAAACAAAAAGGCAATGTAATTTTTACCCTTAGTCCTCAAAAGGTAAATTATTTTATTTCTTTGTTTTTTCTTAATTATTTTTTCTTTGTTATTATGTTTTACTGTTTAATATGCTGTACATAGGCATTTGTATCTAGGTTTGTCTGATTATCCTGTGTTTTTCATTCAGTGTATGATATTAATTTTGGAGATTTCTCATTATTACTCAAAACAGTTTTTTTATTTCTCTTCTGGTATTGCATTGTATATTTGTATGCTTTTAAGAATTGTCCTATACCTCTTGTATAGCATATTCAAACATTTCTTTATGATGTCAATTTAGATAGTTAATATTGACATATATTTAATTTGAGTATTTATTAGGCTTTATATTATTAATCTTTGAGAATGTTGCCCATGTTTTAATCATATTAACCTCTCTCCCCACATCTTGCCAGATCTACCTCCCTTCTTTACTCACTTTAACTTTATATCTTCTTTTTGTTGTTAAGTCCATCAAATCTAACTTCTACTTTCCCTATGTTCTTGGATGTATAGCCTTCCAATAGAGCATGATTAACTTACCAAAGGCTACACTTTCTTTCTGACATTCCTTCTCCCAACAGCTAACAATTGTCAATAATTCCTCAGTGAGTTGTGGGACCTTGAGAAGAGCTCCCCACCCATGGTGAGATCTGGTCTGTCTTGGGTTGCACAGCCCTTTACATGCTGTGACTTCATATGTGCATCTGCCCTGCTATGTCTGGAAGACACCGTTTCTTTGTGCTATTCTACCACTTATGGCTCTTATACTCTTTGTGCCCTCTATTCGGCAATGATTCTTGAACTTTTAGAGAGAGAGAGAGAGAGAGAGAGAGAGAGAGAGAGAGAGAGAGAGAGAGAGAGAGAATAGAGTATATACATTCGTTTTAGGGCTGAACATTTTGTAGACTCTTAGTTTCTGTGCCTAGGCCAGTTGTGGGTCTCTTGTGCCCCACTAGGTGGGAGGAAAATGAGACGCTAGTCTGGTAATGGACCTAGAGAAAGCATTCTTCATTTCCATGAGTATTTTTATTTCTGGGATTTTCTTATAGGTTCTTGAGCTCCAATAGATAGAATATATATATGTTCTTGTATATTATCTCTTTTTTATAGTTGAGCACTTGAAATCTTAATTATAGTTTTTTAATTAATCTTATTTTGTACTTTGAATTATTATTTTAGTTACCATATGATGTGTCATTGTGCCATTTTCATACATATGTGTTACAAGGAGTGGGGCCCCTTGTTTATCCCGGCCACCCAACTAGCTTACACCCAAAATAACCACACAGAAGCTGTACTCATTAAGACACTGCTTGGCCCATTAGCTCTAGTTTCTTATTGGCTAATTCTTACATCTTAATTTAACCCATTTTTATTAATCTGTGTATCGCCACATGGCTGTGGCTTACTGGCAAGATTTTAACCAGTGTAGGCCTCAGACAGAAGATCCATGACATCCCTCACTCTGCCCTTCTTCCCAGCATTCAGTTCTGTCTTCTCCGCCTACCTAAGTTCTGTCCTATCAGTCCCAAAGCTGTTTCTTTATTCATTAACCAATGAAAGCAACACACGAGCAGAAGAACCTCCTACATCACATATGTATTGTTATACTTTCTACTAATCCATCCTCTCTACCGCTGTCTTCTTTTTCCACCTCCCTACTTTGCTAGTCCCATTTGGCCTCAAAACTATTCCATCTTTATACTTTTCTATCACATATTTGCTATTGCCCTTTCGTGTCCCCACCTTCTTCCATTTTTATATCCCTTCCTTTCTGCTCTTAGTCTCCTTTCTACTTTCATGTCCTACGCATACACACACACACACACACACAGCCATACATGTGTGTGTTTAAGTATAGCATCCATATACGAGAGATACTTAAACAAATTAATGATTTCTCTAGCTTCAACCATATTTATGTGAATATCATAACTTCAGTTATTTAGTTTATAAAATTCCATTGTGTATATACACATCAAATTTCCTTTATTCATGTGTTAATATACCTCTAGAGTGGTTCTTTTCCCTGGCTACTCTGAATAGGGTACCAAAACCATGGATGTGCACGTGTCTCTGTGGGATGCTGACTTGGAGTCCTCTGGGTATACACCAGGTAGTGGTATAGCTGAGTCATATAATATTCTCTGGTTTTTATTTTGAGGTATTTCCATACTATTTTCGACCATGACTTCACTGGTTTACATTTCCACTAATGGAACATAAAGCGTTTTCCCTACATGGTAATTGGTTTGCTTGTTTATTTGTTTCTTTTGTGAGACAGGATCTACTTATGCAGCACTGGATGGCCTGAAATTCCCTATGTATGCCAGAATGGACTTGAACTTATAGAAACCTACCTACTTCTGCCTCCCCAGTGCTGGAATTCAAGGTGTATGTCATCATGCTTAGAATCAATACAGTTTTAATTTACTTTTCCTGATGGTTAAGGATATTGAAAAGATTTATAAATGTTCTTTGAGTGTTTGCATTCCTTCCTTTGGGAACTAATTTAATTTATTAGCACATTTATTAATAGGATTATATTTTATTAAACATTTTTAAAGATTAATTTTATTTCCATAGCTAGAGAAATGGCTCAGTAGTAAAGAACACTTGGTACTTTTGCTGAAGACACAGGTTCAGTTCCCACCAATCACATGGCAGGTCACAACCATCTAACTATTTTTCCAGGGATTCCAAAACCCTCTTCTGTGCCCTGAAGCCACTAGGTAGATATATATCACACATACATTCATGCAGGCAGATGTAACATGAGGGCGGCCAAGCCAGCTTGTTTGGGTTTCTGTCCTGCCTGGTACCCCACAACTATTTAGCTCCAAAGAAAATCACACATAGGTCTCTATAAATTATAAGCTGATTGGCCCATTAGCTCTAGCCTCTCACTGGCTAACTCTCACATCTTGATTAACCCATTTTTCTGATCTATGTTAGCCATGTGGCTCAGTACCTTTTTTCAGTGGGACAGATCACATCCTGCTGCTTCAGTACTGGGCAGGAGTGGGAGGAATCAACTTCCCCCTTCCCAAAATTCTCCTGTTCCCATTACATCATTTCTACTTCCTGTCTGGTTTTTCCGCCTATATTTCCTGCCTGTCCAATCAGCGTTTATTTAAAACATGATTCACAGAATACAGACAATTCTCCCGCACCACTTCCCCCTCTTTAAAAAAAACAACAACAAAGGAAAATATCCATAGTCCATTTTTTTGGGAATGTGGGTGTAGTATTCCAGACTACTTCCAGCTGTTTGGGGGCATTGATAATCTTATGGCAACCTAAAGAAAATTTAGAGTTATGATCAAGTCCTGACTGAAGTATCCTGTGAGTCTTGATCATCTCAGGCAGCAGTCTTGAACCTGTTCTGGATGAAGAACTCAGACATCCGGGCCATCTATTCCTGTAGGAGATTTCTCAGGTGGCCTTCCATGATCAAAGTTGATATTTCTTAACTCTGAATAAATCCACAGCCTCTCATTTTCTGTGGAAACAAAAGCAAAATCTGTTCTCCAAAGTAACATACATTTTGACTTCAATTTTGAAACCAAGGCATTTTTAAAATACCTATCTTGGATTGATTTTGCAGCATTTATAAGCAAATATCTTTTAGCAGCTGTTGCTCCTTCCTCAGCATTCAAACAATTCAAAGAGAGCATAATAACATACAGTATCAAGATTCTCTGTGTATTTTCCATCTTTACGTGGCTTTATTTTAACCTCTATTTCTTTTATTTTTACTTTTAACTTTTGCTCTATCACCTCTAGCTCTATCATCCTTAGCTCTATCACCTCTAGCTCTATCATCCCTAGCTCTATCATCCTTAGCTCTATCACCTCTAGCTCTATCATTCCTAGCTCTATCATCTCTATCTATATTATCCCTATCTCTATTATCTCCATCTCTATCATCTCTATCTCTAGCACTTCTATCTCTGTCATCTCTATCTTTATCATTTCCTCTCTATTACCTCTATCTCTTATATCTATAACTGGAAAATTAAGTTTTTGTATTTATTAATCTGGTTTCTAGTCCTTTACTCCATTTAGTTCTTCAAGAGTTGCAAACACTAAGCAGAGCATTGGTAGACTCTTCTTTGGAAATGTGATAAACTCAGAAAAAACAAAGGATGTTGATTTCAGCAGGATGTGGTGACACACCTCTGTAATCCCAGCACTTTGGAAGCAGAGATACAGAGGGCTATGAGTGCAAAGCCAGCCTGGGGTATATAACACAATTCTGTGGTAGAACCAAAAAAAAAAATCAACTAAGTCTCTTTAATGCCTTGGGATTATGTGCCTTGTTTCTAAGATAGCAGAAAAGACAAAGTTGCTAACTTAACATTATATAAAGATCTGCCTTAGCAGAATAAAGCCAAGATCTTAGTTTATGGATTTGGTGAAACTAGAGGTAATGATGGAGAAGCCAACATGACAAAGAACTGCCAAAAAAAAGCCTTAAAGAGCATTGACTGGCCCAGTCAACAGGCAAGAAAATGTGAAGACCTCAGTCATATAGTCATAAGAAAATGAATTCTGGATCCAGCCTGAATGATCTTGGAAGAAAATTCCTCATTTTAAATTCGAAATGTGATTGGATTCTATCACATGTACTGAATTTGATGGAGAATCTGAGCAGATTCAGCTACATACATGTAAATTCCTGACAGCAGTTATGAGCCTGTCAATATATATTGTTTAAGTAACTAAGTTTGTGGTAATTTACTATACTGCAATACAAAAGGAACACACTTCCAAACTCAAGTACTAAGTAGTTTGTCTATCTAATTAGGTTTTAAGAAACCTATTCATAAGCATAAAATGACTGTAATTAACATGAAAGTAGTCCTTAAACTAACAAATAAACCAAACACTCTAAAGGAAAAACACGGGAGAAATGAATCAGAGCGACATTAATGACATCATTATCCTCAAAGGGATGAGTGAATATATTGCATCTCTCAAACAAGAACAATGCGTTATACAAAAAAAAACCTCAGAAAACAAAATTGTTCTTAAAATTCCTTTTCCTGAAATCCCTATTATAATTTGCTGTATAATAAAAATAATTACAGTTTTGTCTCAGGTTCCTGGAACAATTTCTAAACATTTGACATTTCTTCAATGGTAGACAACTCTGTTCTTCATGTTATGCCTCTAGAATGATGTTTAAACTTCTGTCAAAGAGGTGACTCATAGATGAGCCCCTAGATGATTATTTCAGAATGAAACCTGGACTCAACATACCACATAGCATGATTAAAGAGTTAAGACTCTGAATTAGATAATATCAGCTCAAAATAACCTAACTCAAGGTAAAAGGGGATTGGAATTAGAGACTGAGTTCAATCAGATGTTCCAACCAACCAGGCCTAGGTAAACAAACCCCATTAAAAACTCTAGTTTGGGCAAGCCTCCTAGTTGATGAACATTATTGTTCCAAAAGGATGATCCATTCGATCCATTCAGCATTGTTTGTAATAGCCAGAACCTGGAAACAACCTAGATGCCCTTCAATGGAAGAATGGATGAAGAAAGTATGGAATATATACATATTAGAGTACTATTCAGCAGTAAAAAACAATGACTTCTTGAATTTTGCATGCAAATGGATGAAAATAGAAAACACTATCCTGAGTGAGGTAAGCCAGACCCAAAAAGAGGAACATGGGATGTACTCACTCATATTTGGTTTCTAGCCATAAATAAAGGTCATTGAGCCTATAATTCGTGATCCTAGAGAAGCTAAATAAGGTGAACCCAAAGACAAACATACAGTCATCCTCCTGAATATTAACCTTCATCAGGCGATGAAAGAAGACAGAGACAGAGTCCCACATTGGAGCACTGGACTACAACCCCAAGGTCCAAATCAGGAACAGAAGGAGAGAGAACATGAGCAAGGGACTCAGGACCACGAGGGGTACACCCACACACTGAGACAATGGGGATGTTCTATCGGGAACCCACTAAGGCCAGCTGGCCTGAGTCTGAAAAAGCCTGGGATAAAACCGGACTCGCTGAACATAGCGGACAATGAGGACTGCTGAAAAGTCAAGAACAATGGCAATGGGTTTTTGATCCTACTGCACGTACTGGCTTTGTGGGAGCCTAGGCTTTTTGACTGTTCACCTTACTAGACCTGGAAGGAGGTGGGTGGTCCTTGGACTTCCCACAGGGCAGGAAACCTGGTCTGCTCTTCAGGCTGATGAGAGAGGGGGACTTGATTGGGGGAGGGGGAGGGATATGGGAGGCGGTGGCGGGGAAGAGACAGAAATCTTTAATAAATAAATAAAACATTCAGATTTCATAGAAAAAGACACAAAAACTCCACAATCGAGACTATTCCAGACCTCATTCTATATAGGACTTTTTATTTTGTTAGTTATGATTGAATTGATTTTATGGGACTCTAATAATAAAATTGTTCCCATACACATAATTCTCACATGGGTTATATGAGTTATTCTAGAGAATTTTCAAGCCCGAGGGGATTGTTGAAATTCCCAAATGTGTAGTCAGTTGATCTGAAGGTTAAATATCCTATGGATGCTTGGGACCTGGCATCTAAAGTGAAGAAAACCTTGTTGGGTACCATGCCCTTAACCAATGGAATCTGCACGTTGGAGAGTGTCATAATTATACATCAGCATTGCAGAAGTGTTGGAAGAAAAAGCTGAGAAAAAATTTCCAGAAATAGAACAATTAGGAAGACTAGTAAATGGGAAAAAAAGACAAAAATAGGCATGACATGGTGGCACACACTAGTCATCCTACACTTGGAAGACTTAAAGCAGAAGGACTGTAACTTTGAGATCAGTCTGGACTACAGAATAAACCCTACTTCAAAAAAATATAGCCATCAAGTTACAGTATCAGTGAGAGAAGTTCCATGTAAGAATTACACAAAGTCTAGAAAGCAATAGAAAAATCAGAGAAAAAAAACTTAATTCAATAAGAATTTGGCAGAATTGATAGCGAGTTTTTAAACAGAAAGTATCCACAAAGTGTTCATCATAATAGTAGACACTAAGTATGCCAAAAGAGATATTAATGGGATGTTGTATACACTAATAACAAAACAAAGAAAGTAATAGGTTCTAGAGAAAAACATAAGAGACCAGCAAGTATCATCATTTCAGGCATTTCAAAACTTTTCTAACCTCTCTAACAATATCTAGAAGATGACAGTGAAATACCTTTATAATTACTAGGTGTTAGGAATATTTCCTAACGCGTGCTCCTTGCCAATGCAAAATTCCCAATCAAGCCAAATCAAAACAAGCCAAATTAAGAAATTTCCAGGTTTAATGGGAGTTCTGCGCTCTCGGGTGGCCCCAAGGGGGAACTGGGAAGCCACGGAAATGTGACCCCCGGGAGGAAGAAAGGGAGACCACTGGTTCCTCTTTTGGGGGATCACTTAAATACCCTGGGGAGTGGTTCTGGCCTCACCTCCAGGGAGGGGTCAGGACCTGGCCTGCTGGGATTTGGAGTCCAGACCAGGCCTGGGGGCTGGGATAGATGTGAGGGGCAGGGGCCTACACTCCCAACTTGACATTCCAGACTCTTTGGATATAGGGGTGACAGAAAATTGGAGTGGTAATTATGACAAACATTTAGGCTCTCTTTGGGAAAAAAGAATGTAGACTCAAATCTGGCTACTTCCTGCAGACACAGGGCAGTGTGAGGAAGGGGAGAGCCAGGTGTCCACGCTTAGTGAGAGGTGTGGCTGGAAAGGCATCCCATGAACTGTCATCCCGGAGAAGGCAGGCAGTTGTTCCTTGGGGGAGATGAGAAGGCAGTTGTTTGGGAAAAAATTATCACTAAAGATTAGTGTGCCAGAATGAGGAGCAGGTAGGCCCTTTATTGTGGCATCCTGGAGAACCAGAGGGTGGAAGGTCCTGTCTGCTGGACAGACCAAGTGTCTTGAGTAGTTTTCCACTTGAGCCTGGAGAGATGGTACCAGCATGGATGTCCCAGGAGCTTGGCAGCCAAGGGGGTGGTGAGGATTACCATGTGAGGTCCTATCCATTGAAGGAGGGAGAACCCTAATATTTTTTAAATTATCACTTTAAAAACACGCTTTTGAGATTTATACAGACATCTTATTGTGTTATATCATAATTCATAAATGCCAAACTTTATTCTGGTCTGGACACCGTATATTACTTTTGATACCTCATAAACACTAATAAAAGTAAAGGCTTTTATTCTAACAAAAATCAAGGCATCTGTTATAAAGGCTTGGGTATTTAACAAATGTTTGACTTAAATTTGCCTCACAAAACAAAAACTATTGATATACTTTACCTGTGCCTATAACTGAGAAATATCTAAGACACTGTCTTTTCTGTGTTTTAGGCACAGTCTTCTGAGTTTTCACTTAAAATTACCGCATTGAAAAGGTTTTCTAAATTCTGTACTAATAATAGTAATATTGATTGTAGTATGTTGTAAAAGTATAGCTTAAAAATAAACATGGTTGTAACTAGGTTAAAAATAATATAAAGGTTATAAAAGTAAGTTTATTAAATCTGGAAATAAAATTAATGCTTGATTCTGTACAACAATATTTTCTTAAGTATTGTTGTCTTCTTGGTAATGAATGTTTCACAAAAAGAACTTAAGACAAAACTTTGTTTATTATTTTATTAAATGGATATTTAAAGCATTCTATTTAATACCTTTTTTCACTCGCAAAGCCTTTACTTAGTTGGCCATTGATCCCAGCACTCAGGAGGCAGAGGGAGGTGGATCTCTGAGTTTGAGACCAGCCTGGTCTACAGAGTAAGTTCCAGGATAGCCAGGGTCGTTACTCAGAGAAACCTTGGGAACAAAAACAAAGGAAAAAACTATTTAAAAATTTCTGTTGAGAGAGCTATGCCTATTTATAATAGTCCGAATACATAGTGATTGTGAATCCTTTTCATGGACAAATATACTTATGTCTGTTTATAAAGGTAAGTCTATTATATAACTATATAATACATAGTATTGTAAAAGACTTAACTATGATAATTAAAATTCAAATTTAGTCAGAGTGTCTTCCTCAGAGGATAAAGAAAATCAGATGATTTTTATCAACTAAAAAACCAATACAATACATGACATCACATCAAAGACTCTATTCTGATTAAGACATCAGGACTGTATCTTAGTAGTTCAGACTCACTCCTAAGACTGCAAAATTCAAGAGGATAAACTTTCTGACATCATTTGAGAACACATTCATATGGAGTTTGAACGTGTTGGCTGATATGCATCTTCAAAGACATCATCTTCAATGACATCATGAATTCATCTTCAATGACATCATTTGAGAGCACATTCATATGGCGTTTGAACGTGTTGGCTGATACTCATTTTCAGTGCCCTTGGCAATGTTACCCAGAGTAACTAAACATTTCTCTCACTTTTTCATGGTTCTTAAATAGTTTTGTAATTAGATTTTAAAAATAGTTCATGACACTTAATATCTCACCTGTATATTTCTACTTGACAAAATAATACTTATCTTGGTTTGAATGAACTTACAAATGAAAATAACATCCCCTTTCATTTGATCATAACTTTTTGCTTATGGCAAATCCCTATTGTACTCAAAACTAGGGTTTAAAGATTCCATTTTTTCCATTGGGTGAGTGTGTGTGTGTGTGTGTGTGTGTGTGTACAATTCAGTGTATTTTGAATAACACACAAAAATATCTAGTTTTTAAATTTCACTTTAACTCTATTCATTCTAATTAGAAATATCCAAAGGTTTAGACTAACACTTTTTCTCCAAATTATACAAAATACATCAGTCTCTAATAACAACAACATTCATGGTGTTTTATTGCCTTAAATATGGGTGTTTCTTGATTAGCAGTTAAATGTCCTATAGTATGATTAGTTAGACTTGCAAGTTATTAAACAATATTTATATTTTACTAATGAGAAGGGGGAATAATACTACAGTGATCACTTCCAAAGTTCCATTACTATGCATTTAAATACATGTAAGATAGTTAACAGTACAAGTACCTGTAAAAACACAGTGTGAAATAAATGCATAGTCAATCCAGCTTTTTCAAATGTGTAAATCCTGGTTCTTTTGAGATACACGTTTCCTTTTGATGTTCCCTTCACTCCAGCAGGGTAAAATGTGCTCTTCGTTACTTAATTTTAAGTTATAAGAATGCATAGCACACAGAAATAGAGGATATAAGGAAAAATTGAGATCCAGTTGGTGGCCAACAGCTTTGCTATTATCCAGGAAGTTCTTTCTTAATGTCATTTACCAGCTGTTTCTCTTTCCTGAAGACTGTTATTCTTTCCATTTCTCAGCCTCATTTACACTAGACGGCAGAATGAGCTTCCTAGATATAAGAGACATTGTAATATTATATAAATAATACATAGCCCCCTGCAAGCACAACATATGATGGTTGGAAAAACTGAGAGAACTGGGAGTAAAACCTCCTGCAAAGCAGCTGTGTCTGCAGAGGCTGACTAACTGGTTAGGACTTCAGTGCTGTGAAGACATAGGAATGTTGCAGGCCCACACGCTAATTGACTTGCCTTGGGCTAATTCTAGCCCTCCACAGCAGCCATTCTTTGCCCACCTCTGTGCCTGAATGAGCATCTTGTGACTAATAGTGAAAAGCACTTTAGGATCTATTAACTTAGCAGACTACTAATTTCTACAAGCCCATAAGCTGTGAGTTTAATCAAATAGCATCTCAGGCCTATAGACAAGCTTCCTGCATCCCTCTATAATTGCCTCTCTGATGTACCCATCAATGTGTTTAAAATTTACCTTGATTAATTACTTTCTTTGCTTGGCAATACTATAAAACTTCCTGAAACTGCTTCCACATTATAATATGAAAATTAGGGTAACTTAAATCGCTGTTCAGGGCTGTGGTTAGGTCACTCAAAATGGATCCAAAAATAAACTAACACTCATTCCCTTTAAAGACGAGAGCTGTGGGAGCTGGAAGGAAGGCTCATCAGATAACAGCACTGACTGCTCTTCCAGAAGACTGGGGTTCAATTCCCAGTACCTGCATGACAGATCACGCAGACATATATGCAGGCAGAACACCAGTGCATATAAAACAAAAATAAATTAATTAAAAACTAATGATGAGAGCTGTGGTTTTTGTATTGACGTTAGCTAGTATGGTCCTGCTCATTTTGTTAGAACATTAACCTACACATTTAGACCAAACCCTCAGCCTAAATTGGGCCATGCCTCTCTATCTCTCTTGAGATAAGAGTTAAGCAGGAGTCTGTGCTGCGACTTGGAAGATCTTAATCTATGGCATTTCCTCCATCATGGCACTATCTTCATTCCCATTCTGTCTGTCTACCTGCCTGTCTCTGTCTTTGCCACCTCCCTCCCTCCCTGCATTCCTTTTTCTCCCATTCTCACTCTTACTGAAACCCCTCTCCAAGCTTTAAAGGAAAGCCTCTCTCTCATGAATGTCCAGTTATGGCCTTGAAACCCTCTTAGAGACTTTTTCATATGTGAACTGGTGTCACTACTCAGGTCTTCTTCTAGGAGCTTGCTGAGATTTCATGGGTGCAGCTTCTCTGTTAGAAGGCACAATCTCACAATCTCTCTGGCCCTCTGGCTCATACAGTATCTGTACTTCCTCTTCTGTGGTGTTGCCTAAACCTTAGGTGGAAGACATTAGTTGTAGACGTATTCATGGAGGCTGGGCACCCCATGTTCTGTTGTTCTATGCATTTTGACTAGTTAATGTTTTTTGTAGCTATCTCTATCTGCTTCAAAAAATTAGCTATTTTGATGAGAGGTGAGAGATAGCTACACTTATATTTGGGCATAAGGTTAAGTATTTAAAATGCAGGTAGGAATTACATGGGTTTAAGGAAGTTGCAGTGGTAGGTTCTCTAAGATCTGTGGCCTCACTAGAATTGGTAGCTTTGCCTGTTGTACAGTGCCAAGCTTGTTTCCTTCCTTCCTTCCTTCCTTCCTTCCTTCCTTCCTTCCTTCCTTCCTTCCTTCCTTTCTTCCTCCCTCCCTCCCTC
>NC_022016.1:33162536-33210405 GCF_000317375.1 Microtus ochrogaster
TCCCTCCCTTCTTATCCCTCCCTTCTTATTGAGACAAGGTTTCTCTGCGGATCTCTGGCTGTCCTGGAACTCGCTTTGTTAACCAAGCTGGTCTCGAACTCACAGAGATCCTGCCTCTGCCTCCTGAGTGCTGCGATTAAAGGTGTGCTGCCACCACCACCTGCTACATTATTTCTTTCTTGTTGAGCAGGCTGTCAGTCCAACCATACAACTGTTTCTTTTTTCATTTTTTTGGTTTTTTTTTGAGACAGGGTTTCTCTGTAGCTTTGGAACTTGTCCTGGAACTAGCTCTTATAGACCAGGCTGACCTTGAACTCACAGATATCTGCCTGCTTCTGACTCCCAAGTACTGAGATTAAAGGCATGCACTACTACCGTCCGGCCATACAACTGTTTCTTAATGCCAAGCTATAAGTGCCACTGCTTCACCTTTAGGAATTCTTGCCATGCTGATCATTGTTGTTGCTCATAGGCATCGCAGCTGAGGAGTACTATTTAGTGTTTTGCTTTGTTTGCAGTGTATATACTATGAGAGTTGATCCTCAGGGAGGAGACTTTTGGATCAGATCCAGCTCTATTCCTCCAAGTCTTCTGTCCAAAATGTGTGATATCTTCAGCAATAGAGACTCAACTTCTGGGAAGCAGCTAAGGGCAACAGCTTGGGAGGGAATGTAATAATCCCAAGTGACCTAAGTGCATTGAAGCTATATATACATCTATACATACATATATGCATACTATGTACTATTGGGTAAATACAAAATGATATCATTCCTTAGAGCTTTGTAACGATCTTCGTAACACTAAGGCCCTTTCATTCTTATAAATCTCATTGCAGAAACTTACCTCAGATTAGTTTCTCAACCAACCGCTGCTGTTCATCTTTTATTAGATGGCTCACTTACCTGTCTGGTTTTTCTGTATTAATATTTGAACGTGCTATTTCCTTGACCTTGTCGTTCGTCCCCAGTAGTCTCTCCTTTGCGTGATGGAGTTTGGTGATGCATCTCACTGTTCAATGTACTGAGATAGACATTTCCACCATTTCCATGTTCTTCTCCAAATCTGTTTGCTTCCTGAATTTTCTTCCATGTTGCGGTTTTTCCTCATACGCTTTTCTGACATTTTCCTCTTTATTTCTATTTTTTTTCTTGATATTCTGAGTAAATTATCTGCTTATTTGTATGATTTTTAGGTAATTTAAATTTTTACCAGTGAACACATGAGATAATCATTTAGCCGTTACCACTTTAAGTATTTTTAAAGTCAGTAGTTGATGTATGGTCTTTTGAGAGTTACATTTGCCTTGTTTTCATGTTTCTTGCCTTTTTTGACAAGAATCATGTATCCTTTAGCTTGAATCGTTCCTCTGGCTTTATTTGGATATGTTCAATATTCGATAGCAACTCTTAGGAGCCAAATCCTCAATACCAAGGAGAAACAAATCACTTGTATTAGTTACCTTACTCTTCTGTTGCTAAGATAAAAATACCATGACTAAGGAAACCTATATAAGATGGAGTTTATTTCGGTTTATACTTCCAGGTTGATAAGAGCCCAGCATGGCAGGGAAGTATGACAGCAAGTGGCAGCCAGAGCAGGAAGTTGAGAATTTACAACCTTAATGGCAAGCATGAAGCAGAGAGTGAAGTGAAAGTCTAATGAAGCTATGTAATCTCAAATACCGCCACCAATGGTTCATTTCCTCCAGAAAAGCTGAACTCCTAAACCTTCTCAAATAGCGCCACCAACTGGGGACCAATGATTCAAACACCCAATCTGTTCAGATTGTGGCTTTTCTTGCCTTTTAGTGGGTTTTGTGTGTGCACATGTGTTTATTTGTATGTATGTGTCCGGACATCTGTCTGTAAGGCAGATATAGTATATTGCATAGTCATTGCTGTGATAGTCTTTTAGTGTGAATTTTATGTGTTGTTAGCTAAGACTTCATTAGATTCAGTAATTTTTTTTCTAGACAGTAGTGGAAATGCTTCCCCTGATATAATTGCTTGTTCCTTCCTCTTTAGTTTATCATGATAATGTTTTAAAAAATTGTTCCGTACTCCTAACAGTAGGAGCAGGGGCTGTCCCTAATGCTTTGACTGGTTCTTGGGAACCTATACCTCATACCGGTTTGCCTTGCCTAGCCTTAGGTGGGGGAAACTTAGTCCGATCTCAACTTGATATGGCATGCTTTTTGATACTCTTAGGAAGCCTGCCCCTTTCTGACAGAAACAGAGGAGGAGTGGATAAGGATGGCGGGAGGTAAGGAGGGAATGGAAGGAGAGGAGGAGAAACTGTGGGCAGGATGTAAATTAAATAAATATAATTTTTAAAAAGAATAAATGATCAACACTAAACCCAAAACAATGTTTCCTGTAGTCAGTCCTCTCAGTTGTAATTCAAAGCTTCAAAATTTTATTACATTGAAATTTATTATATAAAGAACTCAAGAAACTAGACCGTAAAAGGCTAACCAACCCAATTATAAAATGGGGCACTGAGCTGAACAGAGAATTCTCAACAGAAGAAGTTCAAACGGCCAAAAGACACCTAAGGTCATGCTCAACTTCCTTAGTGAACAGGGAAATGCAAATCAAGACAACTTTAAGATACCATCTTACACCTGTCAGAATGGCTAAAATGAAAAACACCAATGATAGCCTTTGCTGGAGAGGGTGTGGAGAAAGGGGTACACTCATCCATTGCTGGTGGGAATGCAAACTTGTGCAACCACTCTGGAAAGCAGTGTGGCGGTTCCTCAGGAAATTCGAGATCAACCTACCCTGGACCCAGCAATACCACTCTTGGGAATATACCCAAGAGAGGCCCTATCATACAACAAAAGTATATGCTCAACTATGTTCATAGCAGCATTGTTTGTAATAGCCAGAACCTGGAAACAACCTAGATGCCCTCCAATAGAAGAATGGATGAAGAAAGTATGGAATATATACATATTAGAGTACTACTCAGCAGTAAAAAACAAGAACTTCTTGAAGTTTGCGTACAAATGGATGGAAATAGAAAACACTATCCTGAGTGAGGTAAGCCAGACCCAAAAAGAGGAACATGGGATGTACTCACTCATATTTGGTTTCTAGCCATAATTAAAGGACAGTGAGCTTATAATTTGCAATCCTAGAGAAGCTAAATAAGAAGGTGAATCCAAAGACAAGCATATAGGCATCCCCCTGAATATTAACCTTCATCAGGCGATGAAAGGAGACAGAGACAGAGACCCAAATTGGAGCACCGGACAGAAATCTCAAGGTCCAAATCAGGAGCAGAAGGAGGGGGAGCATGAGCAAGGAACTCAGGACCGCGAGGGGTACACCCACATTCTGAGACAATGGGGATGTTCTTTCGGGAATTCACCAAGGCCAGCTGGCCTGAGTCTGAAAAAGCATGGGATAAAACCGGACTTGCTGAACATAGCGGACAATGAGGACTACAGAGAACTCAAGAACAATGGCAATGGGTTTTTGATCCTACTGCACGTGCTGGCTTTGGGGGGGCCTGGGCGGTTTGGATGCTCAACTTACTAAACCTGGATGGAGGTGGGCGGTCCTTGGACTTCCCACAGGTCAGGGAACCCTGATGGCTCTTCAAGCTGATGAGGGAGAGGGACTTAATCGGGGGAGGGGGAGGGAAATGGGAGGCGGTGGCGGGGAGGAGGCAGAAATCCTCAATAAATAAATTAAAAAAAATAAAATTGTAAAAAAAAACAGTATTATAAAAAATTTAAAAAAAAAGAAATTTATTCACAATGTGAGTTCATTCACATGTGTGTGCGAGTGCGTATGCACACACACATGTGTGTTTACATGCATTCACATGCCATGGCATGGGAGTGGAGGTCTGAGAACAATTTACAACCTGTGGGAATTGGTTGTGAGTACTAGGGATAAAAGTCAGGCTATCAGACTAGGCAGCAGGCCTTTACTTGTCAAGCCATCTTGTTGGCCCTATGCAGTGCTTTTCTGCTGAAGCTCTATTGATACTGTCGTAAGGTGTTGTTGAGGGAAACACAAGAGGATTATAATTCTTCTAAAGTGGAGAAATTTTTATGACCCAGAATATAATTTATTTTGATGAATAGTCTAAGAATTTTTAAAAAGTGATATGCATTCTTATGTTCTGGATAAAGTATCCTACAAATTTCAATTACATGCCATTAGTCTATAATGTTAACTTCTTCTATAACACTGTTGTTTTTTCTAGTTGTTGACAATGATAGTGAAGTTTCCCAACTATGTTTATGAATTGTTACTCCTTTTAGTTATTTCAATTTATTTTCTTCTTATATTTTGAAGTTTTGTCCTTTGTGCATATATGCATAGTGCTGTTATATCATGGGATGTTCCTTCTTTACCTCTAGTAATTTTTACAATGAGTATTTATTACCATGTGTTAACCCAGCCACTCGGTTTCTATTGATTAATACATTCATGATGTGTGTTTTTAAGCTATTATTTTTTCTCTACCTTATTCATTATATATCAAATGTGTTTCTCATAAATAGCATATAATGTGGTCACTTTAAAATCAGTGCTGATGGCTCTTGTATTGATCTGTAACATTTCTATTTCAAGAAATGATGTGTTATGTACTGAAGCTGATATGTTGAAATGTTGACTTGGTATAATATTATTTGGAGAGGATCATTAGTAAAGTAATAAATGTTAAATTGAGATCTAAAGTTGGGCCTTACTATGATAGTATCAGAGTCTTAATGAGAAGACAAGAAGAGATCGCTGACTATTTTCTATTCCTATACAGTGGCATGAGAGGCCACAGCATGAAAGTGACTATCAGATAGGAAGACAGGCCTCTCCAGAGCCTGACTGAAGGAAGCTTCGACTTTGACTTATATCTTCCAGAATGTGAGAATATAAGTATCTGTTACTTAAGACATCCGATGTGTAATAGATTTATGGCATGGCAAGCAAAGTAATATCATTTGGTAAGACTGGTTCTTCCACTTTATCATTTTGGGGGTTTTATTGTTTTGATTGTGCATATTTGTAGGATAGAATTTGTTATGATAATTTAATCCATGCATGTATGTAATTTGAAGTAATTTTCTGTACGGTTATGGAACCTAAGGCCTTGTGCATGCTTAGCAAGGGTCTCACCACTAAGTTATAGCCAGAGCCCCTAAATTTTGAACACATAGTAGATTTGTGTAGATTAATGCCGTGCATAGTGAGGTATTTCAGTATCTTTGTTGTTGGTGTCGGGCTATGCCTTACTCTAAGTTACGCCATAGTGGTTTGTCAGGCTGTGCCCTGCCCTAGGGGACACTATTTTGTTATACAAGGATGACTGTATCTACTGGGCGAACCCAGAATCTCTACCACTGGTCCGGCAACCATCCATCCAAAACAAACTGAAAACTGACATGTTCCTGGGAGTAGAAAAAAAGCCATCCTAAAAGCATGTTGTGCAGAATTACGACCATAGGGTGCATGGTTGTTAGATCAGGGAACTTGGGACCAAGAGCAGAAAAGGTACAGATATGTAATTTCATCATGTGGACCTCCTAAAGTGATGGATATATGCTGCAATGACATGAATACGTACCAACCTATCATCTGATACCTGGTGTGTATACCAAGGACTGAGGACTTCCTGGCTTTTCCTGGAGCTTCTTCTTGGCTTTGTCCCCTGCTGTTGACACTACCTACTGGACTATCTGCCTGCCTACCAGTTCACCTGTTTGAACCTGCCCTACCATTTCATTCTCTTGATCAGTATCTTGCTTCAGACCCGGTTTGACCTTTTACCTAGAAGCTGAAGCCTGCACGTTTTCTTTGAGCCTGGATTTCAGCGGCTCCTCCCAGCGCCTCCGAGTCTGGTTCATTATCTTATCAATACAGATACTTCTTCAGCCAACTTCTGAAACCTCTTGAATTCTGCTGCAGCCTCTTTAACGTGTATATGTTCTTTAACCCATATGGATGAATATATACACACACATATATTTATAATGCTTATCTATAAAATATATGTATATTGCTGTGTGATATATAACATGAGGATAATTAAATTGGAATATGAGGGCACTGGTAATTAAAATTGGAATAAAGAACCTGCATTTCACCTTGGTCACACTACTGAGATAGGCAGATTATATGATATATTGTTATAATTTGTTATCATTAAATCCTGACATCATGGAAAGACACAAACATGCTAGTCTATGTTTCTGGCATAGCATCCTCACATCACTTTAGTTTTCTGAAACCTTTCAATGGGGAGGGGTCAATGGTTTGTCCTGATGTTTATATCCTGTTAATTCTCTCCATCTACATCGCACATGTCTGTGACTTTTGATATACTTGGACCTTTTCAATTCATTATTTATTTAGACGCTATTTCAGCTTCATACTCTCCTGAAACTTCTTATAATACATACGGGAAGAGGACAGTGCATGAACTAGCATTGTTTTGCATAACCATATTCTTTACCCTTGTTGCTGGGTTTATGTTGTTTTTGCTCAGCCCTGCAGACATTCATACATATGTCTCACATTTTCTTACTCTTCTGCATTGCCACTGTGTACAGGGAGAAAATACACTATTACTGTTCAATACTGACGGGGGGGTGGGTAAAGGGAGTGGCATGCATGTACACTAGTATTATCCCCTTCTAATAGTTGTCAGGAGGAGGAAGGATTTCTGCTTTACATCGGGTCTTGCTGCCATCACAATTTGGAAGGAAGTAGAAATGGAGTGTCAACTGGCACTGTCTCAAATCATCTTATTCTGCCTTATTCTTTACCAAGTGTGGCTAGAACTTCAGCTCTCCACTGGGCTCCATTGCCACTATGCCGGGGGAGAAAGCAGAACGGCACCGCTCACCAGCTGTCACTGTTGCCCTGCACTTCTCCATTGCAGGATACAGATCGCAGAACTCGAGCCTGAGGGCCTGGGGGTTTCTGGAAAATGTTCATAATCTCACATGTTCAGTGTTACATATCTATATCTATTTTAATATCTGAGTGATGTTCTACCTCTGTTTCCTTTTCTTTCCTAAGTCCTCTGTTTCTGAATTTTAGAGACCATTTTATCTTAGTGCCTAGAAAGGAATCCTCTCTTAGCATATCTTTTTGGCATAACGTTTTTGATCCTACTGATCCTTTTAGATTCTGGGCTTTGCAGCCAAGCTTGTTTTGACCCTTGTCCATGTTCTCTTGAGTTTAGACAGAACAAATGTGATGTCTGGATTATATGTTCACAAGTCTTCATGCAGCCCAGGTATTTCTTAACAACCATTTATTAATAATTCTACGATCTAGATGATGAGAATATCATAATTAACAGAAATGCACAGCCTCTTCTCTATTGAAATTAGCAGACTTTCATTCTGTGAAGAAAATAAATGAACAAAAGCATGGAATATATAATGTATATGTCAATAACTAGTATGAAAAACTCAAAGATAAAGGTGAATTGATAAAGCATTGAGTACAGGAATGAAAGCCTGTGCTTTTAAGGCTATGGCAAGGGTTAGTTGAACTGGATCAGGGTTCCAGTGCAGTAGAGAGCTGTTGGAAAGGAATAAAGTAGAATCCATTTACACAACTAGACGACAGTGCATATCTGGCAAAATACTCTAGCTGTCTGTCAGCTCACCATTAATCTTTCTAGCTGCAGCTGCCACTTTCTAAGCAATGTTCCTTCTCTCTGTTCATAACTCCAAGACATACGAGCATTATGAGTGATATTTCCCTAAAATGTCGAGACAACTTAAAAATGTGAATATAGTGGTTTGCTAATGAGACAGCCCTCCGAGTCAGAAGATCAAGGAACGATGCTCTACCATGTTCACAGCCACCATGAATGAAAACTGGACATGAGCTACAGATCAAATGGTTATTACTCTGCATTTGCCTTTTTGAACATGGTATGATCAGAGGGCTTCCTCACCGACTGAGACTCATCTGCTGTGATTACCTGAGACTCAAGTCTGTTATAAAAGTGTACTCCTAAATTGATTTTTTGTATAGTTTACTTACTAAGTTGAAGTTCATTACATAGGTACTCAAAGGGCAGGCAGAGGCATCCTAAGCCCCAATATAGGATTAAGTTAATGCATATGAATATTATATTTTAGAGATTCATCAGTGTGTATGTAGAGGTCTAAGGAGTCAGGGAAGAATAGACTAGAAAATGTTAGGAAATGAATAAAAACATTAGAAATCCACATTAACTCAAAAAGGTAATGAAAACAGCAAATGGTGGTGTACATGTATTGTTACTCGGTAACAAAAAAGCTGTGGATAGGTCTTAATGTTTTCATTCATAAAATGAGGACAACACTCTTTAAAGTTTTCTCTGAGGACTGAGAAAACATGTATGAAATCCTTCATTAAAAAAATGAGTACATTTCCTTTCTACCTAGGTGTTATTTCTTTTTTCTCAGAATCTTTCATCCTTCAGTAATAAGATATCATATAGGGCAGGCTGGGTAGTTGTGGCACACGCCTTTAATCCCAGCACTCAGGAAACAGGGGGCAGTCAGATCTTTGTGAGTTCAAGGTGCCAGTCTACAGAGTGAGTTCCAGGACAGCTAGCACTGTTACAGAAAAACCCTGTCTAGAAAAACTAAATGTGTGTGTGTGTGTGTGTGTGTGTGTGTGTGTGTGTGTGTGTGTGTGTGTGTGTATTTGGAGATTATCATCACCATGTTAAAGACAAGTTTACCATCCATTACCTGAATTTGTGTGTGTTGATATTTTAAATAACTAAATAAATACAAAGTCTTCATCATATGAATCACTCAGTCTAAGCTTTCTTCCCACCCCTGCTTATATATCTAAAATAGCTTCTTAGGGCTGGAGAGATGGCGCAGCCATTAAAGGCTAGGCTCACAACCATAAAATAGCTTCTTAGGGACCATTTTGTCTTGGAACCTTGAATGGAACCCTGCACCTCTCTTCTGATATATATTCTTTTGTTATGACCGCTGTATGTGTGAGTGCAGAGTTGAGAAGTTTCTCTGGGGAAGGTGTGCCTGCAGAGAGAAAGTTTGGAATTCAGCAGGTTCTCTTCCGGGTTATTTTGATACAATTCTTTCCATGCAGCTGATTCCTTCTCAGCCCTCACACCAAAGAAAATGAAGGTCTTTGCTGTCAAAAAGTCCAATGTAATCAAATCAAACCAAAATTAGCTCATTTTTCTCCTATCATTACTTTCATCAGCCTGGCTGAGGGAACAGACATGCAAAGTACTTGGCTCTTCAGGAATAAGTTCTATCTGGATACTGGATGACCCTAGATCAGGAGCGTTTTATCCCTGAAGGAGATCCTAAGAGTTTTAATGCCAACCCCTAGAACTGGTGTGTGAGTCCCTGAAATGTCCTAGTGTTCGGGATATTTTCTATGAAAGGGTTCTGGGCCTGGGGATAGCTACAGAAATATTAACATTTTAATTTTATGTTTATTTAATAATAATATTATTCAACTTCCAAACAATTTTATTTTAGTGCTACATTGATTTAATTTTAAAACTATTAAGTGTAGGTCACATATAGATGAAGCAAAAGCCATAAGGATGATGTATGTTAATAAAGTGGCAGAAATGCTGCTTGGAATTTTAGTGTACACTGAGAACTGGCATAGTTACTAAGACACTAGACAAAGAAAAATGAGTTCAATTTCTAGTTGGCAGATACTTCACCGTTGCATAACAGACTTTTCATAACACTTGACACAATAATGTCACATGACACAGAGAAAAATAAATGTATAGTAACTCGGTTTGAAGAATGGCCTTTCATGTCAGTGTCAATGCAAATATTAATTTTAATTTGACAGATAAGTCTACTGTATTTCCTTCAGTATAATGGCAAGTCTATTTGAAAAAAAAAGCCAAGGAAATGAAGCCTTTCCATTGGATGGATCTCACAGTCTCGTGAGGAAGAAGTCACTGACAGAAATGCACAACAAAGAAATATATGTGATACACAACAAAGAACTAAATGTGCTAAATTTGAAGTTTATACAGAGTGAACTGTTGAAAGAGAAAGGAAGCAGCTAAACATATTGAGAATGAGTGGGCAAATAAAGAAGGAAAGGAAGCACATTCCATTATAAATGGAAAATGATGAGAGAAAAAATGACGTAAGTAGTTTCTACCTGTTGGTGCACGTACATTTGGACATGTACCTGTGGCGGTTGGAGTACTAACACCTCAGGTGTCATTCTTCGGAATGCCATCAACCTCTTTTGACAGAGGACCTCTAATACTGGCTTGGAGCTCATCAATGAGGCTAGACCGGCTGGCCAGTGAGCTTCAGGGCTTTTCCTGTTCTCATGTCCCTAGCGCTGTAAATAAAGTATGTGCCACAACATCAGACATGGGTTCTGGGGATTAAGCTCAGATCCTCATGCTTCTAATACCAACTGAGCAATGCCCCTGGCCTGGCACCTTAGATTTCTACCCAAAGGGGAATGGTTCTTTCATTGTATCACCATAACTGTGTATGCTCCCTCCCTCATAGGCAAAGGCCTGAATCACAGCTAATCACAGTCTTAAAAGAAGGCTATGAGATCTAAACACAAGACAACATGAGACCCACTCCTTCCCTCTCGAAAGGCTGTCATCAAAGATTTTTCTGACCTCTTTTCTGATTTAGAGAGGGTTAAAAGGAGACTTTCTGTTCTAGGCATGTGAGGATAAAATTGGGAAGGTTTTTTCTTTTTGTTGTTGTTTGTTTTCAAGACAGAATTTTTCTGTAGCTTTGGAATCTGTCCTGGAACTAGCTCTTGTAGACCAGGCTGACCTTGAACTCACAAAGATCCTCCTGCCTCTTCCTCCGGAGTGCTGGGATTAAAGGCGTGCACCACCACTGCATGGCAAAACTGTGAAGTTTTAAGATCACAGACCTGGCATCTGCTCTTGACTCTTCAGCAACAAACTACCCCACAACTTGTGTTGTCATCTCTTGGTCCCTTTGTCCTGGTGTCATCATTTTGATGTGTGTGATAAAGATCTCAGGGAGTTAACACCTTTGGCTAACATAGTCATTTTATTTTCTGTGATGGCTATTCTTGGTTGTCAATTTGATTACATCTGGAATGAACTACAATCTATAAATGGAGGGCACACCCCTGAGAGTACTTTTTTTTTTTTGCTTGGTTAGAAGGAGGTGAATCCATTTATAGTCTGGACCTTTGAGATAGGAAGACACACACGTGTGATCCGGATCTTGAAGCAGGAAGACACACCTTGTCATACATTCTGCTAGAAGTGTATATATGTCCATAGAAGAAGAAAGCTTTTCCTCATTGCCTGCTTGCCCTCCCCTTGCTATCACATCCATTCTTCGGGACTCCAGCACATACTGAAGACCAGCTGAGACATCCAGCCTTGTGGACTGAGAAAGTCCTGGATTCTTGGGCTTTCTGTTCACAGCCAGCCATTGTTGGATTGGCTGGATGCAGCTTATAAGTCCTTCCAATAAATTCCCTTTATATATAGAATTCATTCTATAAATTATGTTCCTCTAGAGAACCCTGAGTAATACACTGTCCATGTGTGTAAATAATACACTGTCCCTTTTTAAAAGCAGCTCATTTAATGTTTATTGGCTTTTCCAGGCCTTGTCTTTGCTTTCTTAATTTTTGTGTCCTTCACATATTGGTGCCAAGGTGAGGTCAGAAAATATACAGTGGCTGTGGTGGTTTGAATGAGAATGGCCGCAATAGGCTCATCTGTTTGAATGTTCAGTCACCAGCTGGTGGAGCTGTTTGGGAAAGCATAGGAGGTGTGGGATGTGGGACGTTCTTCTGTATATGTGTTCCTTTTATTGAATAATGAATAAAGCTGTTTGGGCCAATGTCTTAGCCAAATTCCTAGCAAGCTCTTACATCTTAAATTAACCCATTTCTATTAATCTGTGTATCACAAGAGTGTGGCCTACCGGTAGGGTTCTGGTGCCATCTTATTCGGCAGCTACATGGCATCTCCTTGACTCCACCTACTCTCTCTATACCTCTGTTCAGGTTTCCTGCCTGGCTTTACTCTGCTAAGCCATTGACCACAATGTCTTTATTCATTATCCAATAAAAGCAACACATACATATACAGAAGGACATCCCACATCAGGCGTGTCCTTGTTGAGGGAGGTGAATCATTGAGAGTCATCTTTGAGGTTTTATTTTTTTCTTTTTATTTATTTATTTATTTATTTATTAAAGATTTCTGTTCCTCCCCCACCCCCAATCAAGTCTCCCTCCCTCTTCAACCCAAAGAGCAATCAGGGTTCCCTGCCCTGTGGGAAGTCCAAGGACCACCCACCTCCATCCAGGTCTAGCTTTGTGGGAGCCTAGGCAGTTTGGATGCTCACCTTTGAGGTTTTAAAAACCCATGTCAGACCCATTTTCATTCTCTCTCTCTGCCTCCCGCTTGTGGATCAGATATAAGCTCTCAGCTACTGCTCCAGCGCCATACCTGCCTACCTTATGGGCAAATGACACAGTTAACAATGGTGGTTTTGCCAGACATATTAGCTCATGACTGTAAATCAAACATTTAGGAGGCTGTGGCAGGGGAATTGTAAACCAGCATGGGCGACATACAGACAGAATTCCAGATCAGCTTGGGCTAGGGACTTTGACCCTGCATCCAGAAAAAAAAAAATGTTGTAGTGGTGTAAGTGGACAGACACTTCTGACGAAGCCTCAGCCTCTTCAAAGATAAATACTGCATGACATTGCACAGGATCCACAATATCTGTTTCTAACCTACAGGAACACCCAGGATAAAAGGATCCTTTAAGGACAAGCATCAGTGGCCACAATGAGCTAGTAGAGTACTTCTACATGCCTATCAATTGTGTGGCCGTGGAAAGAAAACATCCTTTGCAAAAATAGCTAACACTACCCCCTTCCACTCAGTAGCTAAGGCCTGTCGTCCCTATGGATTCTGTTACCTTTCTAGAAGTCACAGTTCTGGAAATTCTTGTCTTACCTAAGCAATTCTTACCTAAGACAGCAGAACAGATGTGGCATAAGCCCCAGCAGTACAATTAAACTGAGGTATCTGATGGGGAGACTCACTAAGACTCTGACCATTCTTGTATTAGTTTTGACTGCCCCAAGATATTTGTTGGTGTAGCTGCTCTGTTTTAGTTTGTATGTCTTGAGCCAGACTATTGCTACGTAGCCCAGGATGGTCTCACTATCTTCCTACCTGAGTCTCCCCAGTACTGTGATAAAAGGCATAGGCTACTACACCCATCTCTGCTGTAAACCTTTAATCCTCACCTCTCTCCCTTATTCATTTGCTCAGACCTAGACAAACTCATGAGAAATAAGATTACACCCCCTTCAGTGTTTTGATTCAGTGAACAAACAATCAAAATGAGATTAAATATTTCACATTTATACAAGGACTTTAAGAAAAGGGAGTCCATAGGTAACTTCCTTCTCAATTATATAATTAATATGCCCTGGTTTTTATTAAAATAGGATCATTAAGGTTTGAAACCATTATACAAGACATATTTAGGCAAGGAAGTGATTGTTTCAACTGTTTTTTTTTTCATTTAACTGCACAATAAACTTAACTGCCCTTATACTTGGAAGGAATGAATGAGTCTTCTTGGTTATCACAGTCTTAATGCCATGGCTTACCCATTAAGACCCCTGGGAGTAAGGTTATAATATGTAAATTAATGGCTCAATCCAATTGTCAATTAATACAAATTTGGTCATCGCATGCTGTTGAATGTCTATATCAACAGCCTTTTGCTGCAGTTTTCTCTTTTTTTTCCAAAGTGAAATACCCAGATAGCTCATCAGCCTTTCTATCTCAAGCAACCTTTGTGGGCAAGACCTGATTGTATGTGATTTTCTCCAGGAGCACAGACATACTATCATGTCAATGGCACCCTCCTTTTAACTGATCCTGTAAAATATACTCGGGACATACATTTACCCCTCACTGGTAGATTTGTTCCAGGATATCTCTCCCTTCTCTTGAAGTATCACAATTCTCACATGCCCAGATCCCTTATATAAAATGACATGCTATCTGCATATAATCTGTATATGTCATCTTAATTTTAAATTATCTCTAAATGTCATGTGAAATAGTTGTTATGTGTGCCATTTAAGGATTTAAGGAATCATGACAAGAAAAAAATCCCTGGACATGTTTGGTACAGTTGCAGTTTTTAAAAATACTTTGATTCACTGTTGCAAAAACCATGGAAACTTCACAGATATGAACAACAGGCTATACACATACTCAAAAGGTTAGTTCATAAGAAAAGTAGGGGCCCATGCTGCACATGTGGTACAATGCCTTAAACATCTTAACTATCTGGTAAACTGAGAGCTGCTTCCTCCCTGCCACGGTCAAAAGTACCTACTGATGCTCTTAGCACCCACATTAAAATGAGCATCTTTTCAGCATTTTTGAGTTTTGTAGGCACTTATAAATTCTGTCACACTTACGTCTTTACTTGCAAAGTTCATCATCTCAACAAAGGCTCTAGCAATTTTCAAATGCAATAAATATTACAGGCACTCTTATTAATACCATGCTTGCTAGAGACTCCATCAGGGGAGAAGCTTTAGCAACTTACTCTAATGCCTGCTTTCGTCCCTGATGGCCATTTGTTGTCTACTATCTTCTGCCTAAGACAAAAACAGACACAAAACTCATGCTATGTCTTTAGCGGGGCTATTGCTGGCTTCATACTGGTATTTCCTACAAAGAGGTCTTCACAAATCCTTAGCACATAGCCTTCTATTTACAGCCTTGGCTAAGCTTTGGAATCAGTACCCTCAAGTCCTCACAGCTATTAAACCTTTTGCTACAGGACTGAGCCAAGATGCTGGGGCCTGTGGCATGAGACTTGCAGGTGAGAATGGACACCTCTGTCTTCAGTGCTTTGTCAGATTCTGTGATGGATGAAGTCACCTCTTTCCCAAATTCATTATCTTCCTAGAGACCCCTTAGGTTCAAGAAAAAGAGGAGTTGGGGCCTATTATAAACACAACACTCCTCTAAGAATTTGTCATCACTTAAGCAGGATGTCCCTGAAAAAGAAAAAAAAACTAAACCTAAAGATCAGAACAGTTAAATCTTATATTGTAGCTAATGCAGTGGGTGTCCTAATTATAAATCAAGGCTGAACCAAGACCCTCCTTTTGGCTTTCAGAGTTCCCGGCATTGCTGAAGTCAAGGGACTCCTTTTCCTTTGTCTGAATATACAATACTGAGCTCTAGAACAAGACCTTATGTTTTGTAATGGTGATAATTGAATGCACTCTACCCCTGAGCTGCAACCCTCAGCCGTACAAGTCACCAGATGGGATCTTCACTATCTTAATAGATCTCTTATCCCAAGTTTAATCAAGGAAGCATGGGACTGTTCAAATATTTTCCTTACCAAGATCAAAAATAAATTATAATACAATCTTCTACATGCTTGATCGCTGGCAGCAATTAAGCCACAGGTCTCTTCTGTTTCATGCTTACAAGTTAAGAATACAAAAATAAAGCTCTCTTTTCCTTTAATGACCAACAGAGTTCCACACAAAATGCAAACTGCCCGCTGGGCACCAAAACCCTCACTCTAGTCCTACACCACAAGTCCCCCTCCCCTTCTCTAGAAATTTCCGGCCAGCTTTAAAGGTTTCTGAACCCCACCCCCACCCAACCCCCCACTCCATCCTCCACCACCCAAAAAGGCCTCTTCGTGTTAAGCAATGAACCTTTAAATGTCTGGTTGATTTGACATGATATTATCAGCCTTTTTTGCTTTTTTTTTTTTTGAGACAGGGTTTCTCTGTAGCTTTGGAGCCTGTCCTGGAATTAATCTCTTGTAGACCAGGCTGGACTCGAACTCACAGAGATCCGCCTGCCTCTGCCTCCCGAGTGCTGGGATTAAAGGCATGTGCCACCACTGCCTGGCTCATTAGTCTTTTTATTGAAAGCAAATTTTGTTTTGGAATGCATTGTGTATCTTCAAAGTGGCCCCAACAGATGACCTATCTTTGTCACTGCAACTAATCTGCATCTTAAGCTTCTGGCAACCGTCCCAGGATAGAAGACAGACAGCTGCGACTCCCCTGGAAGACTGTCATGAACCAGTTTCTCAGCTAAGGTTCTGATGTGACCTCAGAGCTACAGAATGCACAAGCACTCCACTGTGGCTCCTCTGCAACAGCACGTCCCACAGTTTATATCACAACCACCATGCCATTGTTCTTTGTATTTGAGGACATAATGACAAGAACCAAGGAAGCTGTGAACCCTGTGACTCAGTTTTTGTAGTGTTAAGTCCTAAACTGATAACATCTACAAGTAGCTCCTGCATCCAATCAGTCAGGCCTTGGCACTGTATGTGGGAGCTTGTTATTACATACTCTTACTGCTCTGTCACTGAGTAGAAACTAAACTAATAGAACTAGCATACTTGTGTCTATTCAGCAGTTGCTCACTGACTAAATACTGAGCATTTAGTAAATACCATGTCCTTCAACCATTTGGATCTCGGAAGCCTTCACTGAGTTATCTTATGTAGGTCTGTAGGCCCAATCTTGCACCTAAGGAAAAAAAATCCCATATTATATGTTATGAAGCTAAGAAGTTAGGAAGCTATATTAGAAATGGAAACTCTGAGAAAGTAAAACCATGATTTATTAAAATATCCTCCTGAATAAAGAAAACTGTGATCCAAGATCATGGTGTCCTTATGGTGTGTCAGATTTTTTTTTTATTTTCTAGAAAGCAAGTACAGTTACACTGTTGCTTTGTGTTGTTTGTTTGGGGCTTTTGTGGAAAGGTATTAGCTGAAACAATCACTAGTATCATAAGCATTTTTTAGGTACCATGAGTACCATGGTCCAGACTCTGGGAATAAGGAAGAACCCAGTTAAGAGTCTCAAGAGCCAGCAGACCTTACAGTTCGACTGCATAAGGTTAATATGAGTGGGATACAACTGACCCAACAGAGCAGTGGGGTACTGGGAACATGCTGGTATACTGCACTCAGAGATAAAGAGCCTCTCAGAAGCAGTGGTTTGCAAAGGGAGGGACTATAAATACCTTCTGTATTTTCCATGTCGGAAAACGGAAGGTTAGACAGGTAAAGTGACTTGGCAGAGGCCGTGATAGTGTTTGGTTTAATCATCTTTGAACCACAGCCTATTAGGCTCCAAAGCACTATCTTACCACTAGAAGCACCTCAAGTTCCCCAAGAATCTGCTTGCCTCCAAATCTGAAATCTCCTCAAATCAGCTGAGCCAAATTAGCAACCAGCTTTCAGAGGAAGAGGGGCATTTCTCAGGGAGCCCTTGTAAAGCAAAGCACTAAGCAGCTTGCATGAGACTGGACTCTAGGGGAAGAATTTCCTCTCCCCTTTTTCCAGGAAACAGTTGATTCAAGGCAAGTGCTTGCCCTTGGGATTAGGAACACTTAACTCTGAGCAACAAAGGGTGCAGCTTCCCATTTCTTCATCAGGAGGAAATCATCCTTCATAGGAGCCTGCATTGCAGCTTGAACCGCCCTCCTGCTCCTTAACCACAAGTGTCAGGACTGAACCGACCCTGTGCATAAATGCCCACCTTCAGTTATTCTGACCCATGCCTTCATTTCCACAGCCTGGGTGCCCTGCAGTCAGGAGTCCTCACTGTTTTCTTCACATAGAGTGTTAACGTGACATGCAGCACTCGTGTCTACAACTAATTGATTTTGTTCCCCCAAGAAATTATTCAAATGGAATTATGTGGCCGTTTAGATAATAATGTCCTAGAGATCCGGTCCCTTGATTTCACATTGGTATGAATCAGAATGCAAATGGTGTCAAAGCCTCTCCTCAGCACATCAGAACCAACCACCGTTTCCCAATAGTTATAAATTAAACCAGGATTTATTGCAATGTTCTTCTGAATAAAGAAAAATATGATCCAATAGTTGTAAATAATAATTTAACTGTTACTATTTCAGGAGGCCAAAGCAAAAAAACAAAAAAAAAAACAAAAAAACAAAAAAAACCCTCCAAGTCCTGGTCTGTACCACGGGTGTAACTAGCCATTCCAGGGCATGTCTCTTTTTATTTCTGTGAATTTGACATCTTACACCAGAAGCAGTATCCTGGAGCCAACACTTCAAAATCATTCTATAAACTTTCCCTCCTCACCTTTTTCTCTCTACATTACATACTAGACTGAAGTAGAATTCCAACATTGCCAATGATTTTGATCAACATTTTTATTATGGAAAATGTCAAACATACAAAAGCAGAGATGAACGTATATAATGAACATCATGTAATCATCATTCAGCTTCAACAATCTTAAAGGCCAATCTTGTTTGAATATGTCCAGTGAATTTAATATCTAGATGTATTTTGAAGCAAATCCCAGACATTATATCATTTCAACTGTAAATATTTGAATGCAGATAAGAATTCTTGTTTTCAGTATAACAGTATTATAATAATCAATGTGAAGCCAATACTCAAAATATTCTAGTTCTCTGTTAAATTCATTCATCTTATAGTCTGATCAAATCAGGATCCAAATAAGAGACATGCAAGTATTGATCACTCTCTGAAGCCTTTTTCAATTCCCAGGTTCAACCTCTACCCTTTCCTTTCATCCTTGTGACTTACATATTGAAAAACTGGATCATCTTGTCCTGTGCTTTCTTGAAGTCAGGATTCTATGAATCTCATCTGTTTGATATACAGCAAACTGTTTCTCTATCTCCTGTATTTTCCATAGAGGAGAAATTAGGTCTATAGGCACAGATAAATTTAGGTTCAAAAATTTGGCAAATGTAGGAGGTACATAATGTCTGGGATAACACAGACATATGCATAAGAATATTTGCTACTATCTCACAGCTGCCTTGAAATAGTTATGTGACACCTGATATACAAAAGCCACATAGATGCTAGAGATTAGAAGAGGGATGTTTTACCATTTACTATCATTACAAAATATTAAACAATATTCAGTGATGCCTACCATAAATCAAGTACTGTATGCTAGATATAAAAAGACTACGAAAGCAAGTTCATTGCATTCAAGGTCATATCTGATGGGGAAATACAGACAAAAGCACAAAAAGGCCACAGGTGCCAAATAGAATTCTGTACAGATACAGTGGTAGTGCAACAACCTGAAGAATAGCCAGTGTTAATAACAGGAAAGAAGTGTCCGAAAGCATAGGGTGAGCTGTGTCCTTGGGGATGTCAAAGAGCTCACCTGTGCTTCACAATTCCATTCATCACTGGGTTCACATACTTGATTCTTTCAAAGTAAATCTGAACAACATTTATTCCATTCACCTAAAAAAAGATAATCTGATTAATAAGGTTTTAGTGGTTTGTCCATTCCTGTAGCGTCTAGACAACAAATATTTACTGAGGATTTAGTACGCTTCATCAACCCTTCACACAGGAAAAGCCTGCAGTGAATTATCCAATGTAGTTCCACTGTGAGTTATCCAGTATAGTTCCACTTGTCAGCACAGGAGAAAGCCTAAAGAAATCAATTCTCCCAGGTATGTTACAAAGCTTAAAAGGGAAAACCAGGAATTCACTGGTAGTAGACATTTCTAGTATGAGCGTCAATGAGAAATGTCTCCGAATTTTAGCCCGTTTTGAGGCCCTGGAGTTATGCAGGATTCAGGTTGGGTCCTAGTCCTCAAAGTTCATATTCTATAAGGAAAACAGTTAGTTAGGAACATAACTACAGTAGGTACTTCCACAAAAAGATCTCTGAGAACAACAACAACTTAGCTAGCTGTTGGTATTACATATGTTCTAAGCATCTTCTCCTTCCTTCCCAGCTAACAACTACTAAGGGAGACATTGTTCGTTCTTAGAAAGGAGCACCCAGAAAGGGAAGTGGGAAAAGAAGCAATTCCAGATCCAGAGCCTGTTGGACCATGTGTCTCAGAAGCACTGCTACCCATGCTGACTGGTATTTTACAAGCTGCCTGTTCTTCTCCTTACACACTTCCTCTTTTACTGATGCTTCTAAAGAAAGCTTTAAAACAGTTCTTTCCAAGGGAACCATACCAAGGAATTATTGGTAGCCATTTTTCAGCCCTTCTTGCAAAAACAATCTGAACAACAAAACATGAGTTTCTAATACATCTTATGCCTGTATCAAGCATATCAAAATTACTTTGACTTCAGCATGACTTCAAGCTTTTTGAAGGTTAAACATAGGCACTTGTCCAATGGAGGGAAAATCAGCCCTTTAAGACTACATGTTGAAAATAAATTTATGGTATCTTCTGTAAAAGTCTTAATTAACTTTCATCAGTACACTGGATTGGGGAAAATGGGATGAACTATAAAATTCAGTGTACATTTTCAGTGTACTTGGCATGTAAAATGCGTAGGCACTAAGTAACCACTCCAGGGAGAAAAATCACACCTATTTGGCAAACTTTTGTAGACTATGAGATAGAGACAGGATTTCCTTTCTTTCTGTGTTGGCTGTTCTATCTGAATTTCCTGAAATGAGTCTATTAAAAAGACAAGATTATTTGGAGGCTTTCATTTATTTGTTTTCTAGAATGAACCCCAGGGAGAATATTTAGCTGTATATATTTGAGTTTACAAAGTGATAACAGTTTTTTGCATGCATTATGGAAATGGAAAGTACTGGAAGTTTTGAAATTGCATAAGCAATCTCTGTAGATCTCAGAGAAAATCTCAGCAAAGTTTACTGCTCAATTCAAATGCTGTTAAATGAAACAAAGTATGATTAATAGAACAAGACTGAAGTTTGCTTAAATCAGCAATCTCCTCAAATTAGTCAAATAGAGTTCAAATGTCAAAATATGATACTGTTTAGTTGACCCCCCAACATATACCTGGCATTTATAGATGAAAGGTATTTTTATATATACAATACAGAAATAAAGCAATAATCCAGTTTCTGTAGGATTGGTATATATCTTAACGGAGATTACTGGGAATATCTATTTAGTAATTTAGATTACTCGGTAATTAGTGAATATCATATTCAATAATTTGGTATTATTTAGGATATCAAATTACATGCTTGGTTTATAAAAGCTATAATTTTGGTAAACAGGTTTGTACTCATTTCTTTGCCTATCAATTTTGTTTACTACACATATTTTACTTAGATGGATTTATGTAACAGAACCAAGAGGGGAAAGGATGATATTCAATTCTATGTGTACCAAATTTGGAAAGTAACCTATAGAATAAAATGTTAAATTAGTGTCACCGTTCATGTATATTTATTACAGGATTGTGGAATACATTTAGAACGTTGATATACTCTCCAGTCAAATCCACTGTGAAGTCTGTGAATGAGAAAACAAGGGGAAAAAACACAAAAAGATGCCCCCCGTTCCCCCTCCCCCGCCAGCTGGTAGGACTCTAAAGGCCTCCACTAAGAAACAAACCACAAGGCTGACATCAAAAGCGCGCACGCACACTCACGCAAAACACATGTAAAGGGTGTTGAAAGAAAAAAAAAAGACCCAAACAAAAACACCACACGCGCGCACACACACCATCCATGAAGAGCAGGGCAAGCAGTAAGGCACCTTTCACAAAATCCCATGCATCTCTGGCTGAGCGCAAGATTTTTTACAGTGTCACCAAGAAGCGATTAGAAAAGCATCTGAAAAAAACGTGCAAATTGTCTGCAAACAGAGCCTGGCAACCAAGACAGTTTGCAAGCGTGATTCAGAGGTCTGCCTGCCAAGGAAACAAAAGAAGACTCCCTCCTGCCCGTGCGGGCGCACTGGGCAGGAGAGGTGCTCTCCTGGCAGGCAGGAGGCAAGTGCGGGGAGGCGACAGGCAGGAGTCCGGGCAGATGGATGGGCGGGCAGGCGGGCGGGAGCGGTACATACTAGGGCTCGCTCTCTGGCTGGGACGGGGCGGCCGAGTTTCCATTAGTCGGGGAGCCGCCCAGCTTCAGTTTCTCCAGGTACTCGGCATGCACGGGCTTGTGGCACTGGAGGACCTTGATGGCATCTTCGATCTTGAACCATTCTCGCTTCCTGCCGATGCTGACCGAGTCTTCCCAATCCTCCAGCAGCTCGGTGACGGTGAGCACGAACACGTAGGTCCGGTGCTTGCGGTCCTGGTTCTGCTCGAAGACTCCCAGCAGCCGGCCCAACTTCCCCTTGACTCCCGCTTCCTCGTACACCTCGCGCACCGCGGCGCCGTCCGGCTCCTCCTCGGGCTCCAAGCCCCCGCCGGGCACGATCCAGCGGTCGGGGTAGCGGCTGCTGCTCACCAGCAGCACCTCGTCCTCGCGCTCGCTGCGGAAGCACAGGCACGCGGCGCGCTTCTTGAAGCCCTCGGGGTCGTAGGTCCGCGTCTGGTTCGGCTTGCACTTCATCCTCGGCGCCTCCGCCGCCTCTCTGGTCGCTTGCAGCTGCCAAGCGGGCCGCCGCTGCGCAGCCGAGGAGCTGCTGCAGGCAGGGAAAGGGCCTGGCAAAGGCTGGAGGAGAGCGGAATGGAGCGCAGCCCAGTGGAGCAGAGCCCAGCGGAGCCCCGGGAGACGAGGCAGGGGTGGGCGCGGGGGCGGGGGCGAGCCGGCGCGTCAGTCAGTCCGCGGGGCGGGCAGTGCCGGCCGGGTGCGCCGAGGGTCGCGAGCCCGCTGTCTGATTGGAGGCGCCGCTTCCGCCGCCGGGAGCCGGGTGCCCAGAGCCCGCGCCTCCTCACAGCCCCCGACTGGACCGTGCGCGGTCCCTATCCGCCCGCCCGCCCGTCAGCGCTCGCGCGCCCGCTCCGTCGCTGGCCGCCCTGGCAGGGGTTGAGCCAGGTGAGGCGCGTGCGCGCGCGTGGCCGGGTCCGCGTGCGCGCACGCGGCGGCAGAGGGCGAGGGGCGGAGGCGGGGGTCTCCAGACTCCCTTCTGCAACGCGTGATGCTGCAGGCCCACTGCGCAGGCGCCGCGCACCGCCTTGCCTGGGAAGCTTCTAGCTCTCACTGCCCTGGGGAGGTGCACCCCATTTGTGACATTGTGCAGGGTCCTCGCCATATGTGTGTCTCTGCCAGACATGGCAGCAGCGGGGGCCAGGGCCTCCCCTAGAAAGGCACACGCTGCAGGGTCGAGGCTGGCATCATCGTCCTCTCCCATCATGAACAGCACTGCCTTATTTATAGGCAGAAGGCTGGTGTCGCCAAAATGACCAATGGAAGTCTTGCCAGAATAATCTTTGCTGAGTCACATGCAGCTTGCTTTCTTCAATAGGTTCTCTTCTGAGGCTTGTCAACCATCTTGGCTCAGCCCTTGCCTTAAACACTTGCACACAACCCCTATTCACATTATGTATAGCCTCCCTGTTCCTCAGTTTCCTGTTCCCAGTCTTTGAACCCCTGGATTCCTTGGTCCAAGCCTTGTTTGCACCCCATTGCAGGGTGTTTCTGGAGCAGCACCCCCACATAGTTTTGGTTTCCCTGTCAAGCACCTCCATTCTCACACACTGCACCCTTTCCTGGCCTGCTTACATGGGAGCATCAGGGGGTTTGGTGTTTCTTGAAAATAATTGACGCGCACCTGTGAGTGCTCTCTTTGAACAGGTGTAGGCCCAAGGTGGGCAAAGATACCTTCCCTTGCTGCTTCCATCGCTCTCCCTCTAATATGACTTTGGGGACAGGTTGGGGACAATTAGACTGCACTGGACCAGAGAACCCTGGGAATTCAGAGTCTGGGTTTCTGGATTACTCCTGCCACTGGGATTGCAGGCTGGCTTGTATGTGGGTGGTGGGGACAGAACTCAGGTCCTCCTTCTTGAGCCCCAAGCACTTTACCTAGTGAGCCATTGCCTTGGCCTGGTGGTTTCCATTCGGAGATTGCAAAGTTCAGTGTGCTTTGATCACACCGACCTCTTGCCAGAAAAGCAACACCCTAGAGTCCAAAATTAACACAAAATTTTAACCATACTTTTTTATTTTCTCTAAAGATCCTCTCATTCCTTTTCTAGTGTAGACTTCTAGATTTCTGGGGGCACCAAATGTCTGCCCATCATCTCTTAGGCAAACCTACACTGTGTTGAAATCAGCATGCTAAATGTTTCAATAGTTATCCTATCCTAGGGAGTCTAAGTCTACATTAAAAATAGCTTGGCTAAGTCATGAGAGGAAAGTAACTATGACGATCTAGTGCTCAACCCCATCAAAGACCTGAGAAGGGAAATAATATTACTTGAGTAAATAGGAAGTGGAATCAAACAACTTCCAAAATGTGCAACAAATGACAAGACAACTGGCTACCTGGGCAATCACCCGAAGTCTCATTTGCAACATTGGAGCAACCAACTTTGACTAAGGCCTAGAGTAACTGACAGATCATTTTCAGAGGCAGGAAAGTTTTCAAAACTACCTTACCCTGTCTTGTCAAGGTTTAGCAGTGTTGTTGCTTGTATCCTGCTTGTCTAGTCTGGACACCAGGCATTTTGTCAGTGGTTGAGGCAGGGGCCGTTCTTTGCCCAAAGGCCAGTTTTGCCAGGAGGAAAACAAGCTCCATGTGGAGTGTCTTCGATGCCCATCAACCTCTCTGCTGTAATTAGTGCTGCCAGAAGCGGACATATCTCACATCGAGAAAAGTCCAAGTTCTTAAACCCTTTTCAATGCCATATTTTGTAGGTCTTTTAAAGATTAAAAGAATACCTATCCATCTGCAATATATCTCTGTACATCTAGAAAACCTAACTAATATGACTACATTATAGATGGCTATTAACCTGTATTTCATATGTATTACATTTTTAAATAAACTACATAAACACAATACCTTAAACAAGAGCATATATATATTTATACAGTATAACAATATCAACCTTAAATATGTGTCAATAGACCAAGATCCATACCAATGCAAAGTATTCATCTCTATATCTTATTCTCCTTAAATTTTTAAAAAATTGACTGTTACCATTAATCACTTATAATCAACCCCCTTTAAATGAAAACAAACATAAACAATCATTTTGGGAATTTGGGCATAGTTTTCTCCAAATTACTTTCTGCTGTTTGTTGGGCAAAGTATTCTTAGGGTTCACGGAGACCTTGGGGGGGGGTGTCTTATTCCACTAAACCACATTAGCCTGGAAGAAAGCCACAGGTTCTCATCTTCTGTGGAAACAAAACAGAACCTCTTTTCCAAAGTAACACATCCTTAGACAAGTTACCTTTATATTGGTTTAACTTAGCATCCCCAGGAATCAAATGTCTCTTTGCAGGAAAAAAAATTGAAAGAAAATACAATAATATACATAATCCAGACTCTCTGTGTATATTCCATCTTTACATGGCTTATTTTTCTTTACTCTTTTAATCTATGACTGTCTGTACTCTTTTATATTACTTTTATTGTCTCTTTAAAGATTATGTTTCATTTTTAAAACTATTTCATTTTATAACTGTCTATACTTTTTTTTTCTTGCTCCCAATATACATTTACCCAACACTATAACCCATTCGTCTGAACCTGTCTTTATTGCATATCTGTAATTATTTTCTGACCAGGAGCGCTTTAAAAAAAATGCCAAGTGGACAAGGCTAGGACTAACTCTGTGGGCACGCCTGTTTGCTCCACCCTGTCCAACATGGTGGAGACATATTCACCGCCTCTGTGAGCCATGCTCACCACCCCAGCTCCAGAGATGCAGTGGGTCTATGTTGCCATTAAGCAACTTGTAGCACTCTGCTCACAAACCCTAAGTGCTCCATAGCCAGACCTCCCAAAAGAGCCAGAGGCTTTAGTGCCTTCACAAACCAGAAAGCCATCTCTTATAGAAACTGTACCTCTACTTGTCGCCAGCAAACAAAGCCTATCTGAAAAAAAATGCAGCTACCAAAAAGCCTGCTTAACACCATTCTTTTGTGTCTAGAATTCCTTCCCAAGCTCTCTCAGGTTTTATGCAGATGTAGTTCCCCCACGTTGGTGTGCATTTTGTAGACAGAGACTGCTTGTTTGTCCCTGGCCACACAAACTTGAATAATCACCCAGAAACTATATTAATAACAACAATCTATTAGCTCAGGCTTCTTTTTTTTTTTGTTTTGTTTTTTTGAGACAGGGTTTCTGTGTAGATTTGGTGCCTGTCCCAGAACTAGCTCTTGTAGACCAGGCTGGCCTCGAACTCAGAGAGATCCACCTGCCTCTGCCTCCCGAGTGCTGGGATTAAAGGCGTGCGCCACCACCGCCCGGGTCAGGCTTCTTATTAAGTAATACTTACATTTGAAATTAACCCATTTCTATTAATCTGTGTGTCACCGTGAGACTGTGGTTTACCAGGTAAGGTTCTGTTCGGGCTTAAGAACTTTCTTAAGTCTTTCTTCTTTGGCAGCTATATGTCATCTCCTTGACTCTGCCTACATTCTCTATATATTTCTGTTTGGATTTCCCACCTGGCTTTACTGTGCTAAGCCATTGGCCAAAACAGCTTTACTCATTAACCATTAAAGCAACACATATACAGAAGGGCATCCAACTTCATCACTAAAGTAGTATTGACTTTCTACAGAGCTGCAGTTGGCTGTGGTTTAGCTTGATGATGTTCATGGCTGTCTTCTTGGGGAAAAGAGTTCACTTTGGTAAGGACTTCTGACTTCACTGAAAGGTGTTCTCCATTTTCATGGACTCCGGTGACATCTGTTTTCCTTTTTAAAAGTTTCTACGTACCTCCATGGTTCCCAGTAATAACACCTGTGGCTCCTTGCCACGCTACCTCACACTATGAAAGGCCAGTTACCCCTGCAAGATAAAATGGAATAAGGTGATAGCCCAAAGAAGATGTGTGACTCTGTCACCAATCTAGAACAGGATTTTGTTTAGTGGGTGGTCTTGCTCCTCAGAGAAGCTCATACCATTGCCCTTAATAGTTCACATCTATGAAACGGGGCAATTCCCTCATGATGCCCACCTCTTCCAAAGCAGCTTTTGGGACCCTGTTCTCACTCCCATTGTACACTGAGCTTCCATCTCTGACTTTGAATTCGAAAGTTCCCTTTGGCTTCTATTCTATCCTTGTAGTAATAGGAGCCGTGGGCTGTGTCCCGCCACCCAGTTAGCTTTACCCGAGATAATTACACGGACACTGTATTCTTTTAATCACTGCTTGGCCATTTCTATCTAGCCTCTTCTAGGCTAACTCTCGCACCTGGACTAGCCCATTTCTAATCATCTGTGTGTAGCACCCCAAGGTGCGCTTACCGGGAAGATTCTAGCCTACGTCCATCCTGGGTCGGAGCTTCATTGAGTGTGCCTCAGAGAGCAGAGCTCTCGCCTCTGCCCGCAAGACTGGAGCATCCTGTCTCTCCGAGGCGTCTGCCCCCTCCAGCAGAGCTGTGGAGTCTGACCTCACTTCCTCTTCCGCCCAGCATTCTGCTCCTCCCACCTACGTTCTAACCTATCAGGGCAAGCAGCTTCTTTATTTAATCAACCAATGCCCTTCCTCTATCATATCCTAGCTCCAGTGACTGGTCCTATGGCACTCTGCCTGCATGATGGTGGACGTGGAAGACTTGGTGCTAGTCTGAAATAGACCCTTTCTTCCTGTGCGCCAGCATGGCCCCTGAGACCTAGTGTCTACCAAGGACTCAAAACACATTGACTGAATGAATTGTGTGAACAACACTCCATGGATACCAAAGGATCTTTCTTCTAGATTCTATGAGTTGCAAGAAATGAAGTTTCCTTAAACCTGGGGCAGCTCTCCATGTCTTTTCACACAAGGAGGTGGGGGTGTGCCTTTCACATCACATCAACACCCACCCCTCAGTTCTCTGTTCTGTGTGTACCATACACTCCTTTTTCTCCCTCAGGAGAGGCAGCGGCTGTAGAGTGGATCTTCAGTAGGTAATTCAGCAGATGTTCCCTCAGGGATACAATAGCTGAAACACAAAAGCCCCAGAATTCCTGATGTGATTGCTGGTTGAATCACAGTGTGTATTCAGAGATGCTTCTTCTGTGCCTTTTGTGAATAGTATGATTTTTTTGTAGATGAGAAAGCAATTTCTAATAATAAATAAACTGAAAGAAACGTCTTGTTATTACTAGCAAAATAAGCCAGAGACTATTCTTTCGGGACAGTGCTAGTCATTTAAGCACTTATCTTCTTTTATCTGATCTTAAAATCTCTTTGACAAAGATAGCATAATTTGCATATGGGGTGGGATAATACTAAGATTTACAGCCTATGCGATGTTTTCAGTATCCAGCAGTTGTTAGACAGGTACATGATGTCCATTTCCGGGGTTTGTAGAATGGGCTGCCCAGGAAACCTCCAGCTCAGGAAGTCCCCATCAGTTTCCCCCAGCTCCTGTCTCAGTGCTGTCCCCATTCTGGCTGCTCTGGCTTCTCAGCCCATGCAGGGATTCCTTCTTATCCTCAGCCTCACAGAATCTCCTCCTATTGGACACTCTCCCCAGCTCCATTGACCAAAGGCTGCCGAAGTCCACACTGATTCCCACTGTGTTACAGAAAGGGCACAGTCCCTGGCACTGTTACAGAGATGGAATGCTTGCTCTCTATGTGTCCTGCCCGCATTGGAGGAGCACAGGTCCTTTATTGCAGAGTCAGTTTCTGTTTTTGACGTAATGTGCTGATCAAGGTTCCGTTCCTTCCCCAAAGCCCAAACCAACTATGGCAGAATGTAATCTATTTATCCATCACCCTGCCACCCGCAGGCCCACATATAATAAATCCACCAGCACCCTCAGAGTCTGGCCCAGCCTGTGATTGCCAACAGCTGCTCCAAAAAGGTGACAGTCCACTTGATAAATATGAGGATAAGGCAATTGATATCCGGGTTAAAATGGATAGGGAAACAGTAGCTCTCTTCGTTTCTCAGAAAAGCTTCATGTGGCACCAACAACAGTGGCCTGCTCTGGAGTCTGTGCTATATATCCCAATTACAGGTTGGCTCTGAGCTCTGACCCAGCATTGTCTTCTGGTTATTTGAGGCTCAGTGGAGAAAGGGAATTTACTGCCCTTCTTTCCATCTTTCCGTTTATTTAGAGCATTTGGAAGGACATCACAGGTTTTAGTCTTAGTTTTCCAAAGTGCAGGAAGTACTAGAGTGAGGAGTCCTAAACCTTCCTAAACTTCCACATTTTATGATCAGCCCACATCCCAGAAGGGCACATTGATTTCTGGACTGCCAGAGACATTCTATTTTGTAAGGGCCCCTATGTTCTCATAAAACTAGCTTCATTTCTTCTTTTTAAGTTGTTTCACATTTTTTGTTTGGGGATGGTGCATATGCCCTAACACAGGTGTGGAGGTCAGATGACAACTTTTGGAGGAATCCCAGAGGTCAAACTGTGATCGGGACATGTGGCATCCTTTTCCTACAGAGCCAGCTCACCAGCCTTTCGGCCCTTTCTTTGCGGTATCAGAAGTGCCACTGCTCTTCATTTGAGGGGTGAACATGCGTCAGATGTTTTCCTGGTTTACTAATAATAACTTTCATAGGATCCCTGTGATCTCTATTCCAATTTCCTAGATTATTAAATGAAAGCTGAGGAGGTTAGAGCACACGTCCTCCTTACCACAAAGCTAGAAGTGCCAAGGCTGGGACTAAACTAACGGCTCTCATAATCCACTATATACACTTTTCATCAAATCCTTAAATTCCTTTCTTAATTCTTGTGTGTATTTGGCATGTTCAGAGTACATAAGTGTATCTTTTTGTATGGAGGATGAAAGGTAACCTCAGGTTTATTCCTGGAATGCTGGGCCCCTTTTGACTTATATTTTTGAGACTGAATCTCTCATTGGCCCGAAGCTTGCTATGGGAACTTGAATATTCCCAGGTCTTCTTCTCCCCAGCACTGAGATAACAACTGTGTGCCCTACACACAGCTCTTTTTTTTTTTTTGCATGAGCTCCAGTGATTGAACTCAAGTTATCAGACTTGCATTTCAGGCACTTTATTGAGTGTGGTGTCGACGTAGCTCCACAAAATTCTATTTTAATGATTTGAAGTGACTATCCTGTGCTTGTATGCCATGGATGTAAACTTAGAGATGCTAAAAAAAAAGAGGGAAGCAATCCCTACTTCTTGTTTGTGCATTTTGACTCAGACAAGGTATATTGTCCCATTAATCTCTTCCATTCATGAAATTAGGTTTGAGATTGACACACGTAAAAAGAAATTGAGTACATATGATGACTAACGCATGGAAAATTGGACTTTAGCATATAGTGTGCTGAAGGCTACATGTACAATAGATGCCTCTGTCTGCGGACTGGTGCGCAAGATTTCTAAATCCTCCAACACCTATTAACTCCTTGTTGAGTTTGCATGGAAGAGGATGTCACTGAGCATGTTGGAGATTCACATTTTATTATACAATATGCTGATCGTCCAGACCTCCTGGGAAGCCCACCATGTTTCAGGGAGAATATGCCATACAGAACATGCTGCCAAGGTCCTAGTTCATAACCACTTTGCAGTAAGCAAGCAAAAAGAAGGTAAATCTTGATTCATAAATGTGCCAAATGTTCCTTGGCTATGCCTCGAGGAGGAAAGGGGAGCAGGAGAAGAATGAGGAGCAGTGTGTCTCTGTGAATGTGAATCAACATGACTGTAGTAGATAAGCCTATTATTTTGTACTCACAGGCTTGACTCCACACTACTAGACAGTATTGTAGTTGTTAATGTAATTTATTTCAGAATTTTGCACATGAATTCTACATGTACATCATGGGCATAATTCCCTGCTGCACTGATTCCAATTCATCCTGTATTTCTCCCTCTAAAATGCATGCCCTCTTCTTCATTATTATCATCTTCATTATCTTCTTCGATTATTATTATCTCATATGTAGACATATATACATTAATACACACATGTATACATACCTACATCTATATTTTGTGTAAATATAGGCTGATGAATCTATTTGGCATTACTCTTAGGTGTATGTATTTAGGGCTGTATAGCCTGCCAGGAGCCTCAGCTCTGCAGAAGAATTATTCTTCATCTTTAAGCAACTATTATGCTGCTATCCTTCCTGCAGATGTCCCCCAGCCATGTTGGCATGTCAACTGATAAGGTCAATGTGCTGGTCCTTTTCAGATAACTTTATAGTTAAGATTACATTGGTGTAGCTCCCCTGTCATTCATATATATATATATATATATATATATATATATGTGTGTGTGTGTGTGTGTGTGTGTGTGTGTGTGTGTGTGTGATCTTATATTTTATCTTGTATTTTTTAATTAATATTAATATCTATGTTGAATTTCCCTATTTTTATTGTTTTTATCACGCTACACATTTTTCTCTGATCTCCTCCCTTCTCCCCTTCTACCCTCTCCCATGACCCCCATGCTCCAAATTTACTCAGAAGATCTTGCCTATATTGCATTTTAATGAACTATAAAACAATGTTTCCTGTAGCATTTCCAAACATCCTCAGTGTTATTAGTACCTCTCCACCTCTTTTTCCATTACTAAGGGAAGTCAGGGTGGGAACTGAACGCAGGAACCTGGAGGTAGGAACTGAAGCAGAGGCCAGAGAAGCACTGCTTACTGGCTTGTTAGCTCAAGACTTGCTCAGCTTGCTTTCTTATAGGATACAGGACCACATGCACAGGGTTGGCACCATTCACGATGGGCTGGGCCCTCCCCCATTAATCACTAATCAAGAAAATGCCCTCACAGACTTGGCTACAGATGGGTCTTATGGAGGCATTTTCTCAAGTGTGGCTCCCTCCTTTCAGATAGCATTAGCTGTGTTGTGTTGATTTAAAAAAAAAGTAAATAACCTGGAAATCAATGTCCAACATTTTCAATATGCATTCATCAGTTGAAGAGCATTTAAGTTCTTTCCATTTCTGACCATTGTGATGAGAGCAGCAATGAACATCATTTAGCGAGTGTCTGTGGGTTTGGATGTCCAGTCCTTTGGGAATATGCCAAGGAGTGGTACAACTGGGTATTGTGGTAGATCTGGTAGCTTTATCGGAGTCCTTCACATTGATTTCCAGAGTGGCTACAGTAGCTTGCACTCTCACCAACAATGGTGTTCTCATTGCCCTACAGCACTTCTTTTCAGTGCTCTTCTTAAACAGCCATTCTGAGTAGGGTCAAAATGAAATCTCACAGTTGGAATTTGCAGTTCTGTAGTTGATGAGGACATTGAACATGTTTTAAAATATTTCTAGTCGTTATTTATTCTTGAAGGGGACTCTGTTTTTATCTTTAGCTCATTCTCTAACTATGGTGTTTGTTTTCTTGACTCTCGTATTTTAAAATATTTGTCTACTCTCGAAATTAATCCTCTCAGATGTTCTCCTAGCTAGTGTATTTCTTCTTCACTTGATTGTTTCCTTATCAGTACAGAATTTTTTGAGCTTTATGAGGTCTTTTTTTTTCATTGTTGGCCTTAATTTCTGGGCAAATGGAGTCCTATCCAGATAGTCTTTTTCTACACCCATACCTTGTAGGGCACTGCCTATTCTTTTTTAAGCAGTTTCATCATTTAAGGTTTCCCTTTCAGGTCCTTAATACATTTGGAGTTAGATTTAATGCGGGGTAATAGTTTTTGCTCTCATTTAACTTTTCAATATGTAGGCATCCAGTTTTCCCAGCCCATTTGTTACAGATGCAGTCTTTTCTCCAGTGTATAGTCGGACGTCCTTTTCAAACACCAGGTGACCATAGTTAATATCTGCACTTGTGCTTGGGTTTTCAGTTCTGTTCCATTGATCTATGTCTGCATGTTGGCCAGTGCCATGATGTTTTTATTACTATAAACCTGTAAAGTATCTTGAAATCAGGAATAGTAATTTTTTCACCCCTAACCCCAGGATTGTTTTGGGTCTCTGGGATCTCTTGTGTTTCCAAACTATTAGAGTATTTTTAAATTTTTGTTTGAAGAATGTCATAAGGATTTTTATTAGAATTTAATCAAATCTGTACATTGCTTTTGGTCTAATGGTAATTTTCACAATATTCTTTTTGCCTATCCCTCCACATAAGAGGTATTTCCATCTTCTTATGTTCTCATGTTCTCATGAATGTATGCTGAATTTTGTAAAAGGCCTTTTCTGTGTGTATTGGGATGGTCGTGTGAATTCTGCTTTCAGTCTATTTATATAAATTATTACATTTGTGTTACGTGGATGAACCTTCCCAGCATTTCCTGAATAATACCAACTTGATTGTGATATGATCTTTTTAATATATGTATGTGTTCTATTTTCAAGTATTTTATTGAAGAAATTTGAACCTATATATTTCAGGCATATTGGATTATAGTATGCTGTTTGTTGGTGTGTCTCTATATGGTTTTGTTGTTAGAGTGATACTGGCTTCTTGGAAAGAGCTTATAAGAGTTCCTTTTATTTCTATTTTTGAAATTTTTCTTTTTATTTTTTATTTTCATTTTTTACATACCAATCCCAGTTCCTCCTCCTTCCTCTCCTCCCATTCTCCCTACTACCCTCCACCCACCATACCTCCCATCCACTGATCAGAGAGGGTAAGAGACATCCCTTGGAAGTCAAATAAGTCTGTCCCATCACCTCCTCGAGGTAGGACCAAGGTCCTCCACCCTTGTCTCAGCTGAGGAAGGTATCTCTCCATAGAGAATGGGCTCCACAAAGTCAGTTCATCCATTAGGATTAGAAATTTTTCATAAGTTGGTTGTAGATATTCTTTGCATTGCTGGTAGAATTCTGCTGTGAATTCATCTGAGTCTGGCCTTATGGAGTCAGAAGAATTTTTTAAAACTGTTTCAATCTCCTTATTTGCTTAGCATGTTCATCTCCTCTTGGTTTAATTTTCCTGGTTTCCATGAACCTACAAATTTATCCATTTCTTTTAGATTTTCTAACTTAAGTATATATTTTTAAGTATTCTTTTACAATGTTCTGAATTTCCTTGCAGTCTGTTTCAGTGTTTCCCTGTTCATCTGTGGTTCTGATAAGTTGGATTATCTCTTTCTTTCATTTGGTTAGTTAGGGCAAAAATTTGTCAATTTTGTTTATATTCAGAAAAAAACAGCCTTTAAATTTGTTGGTTCTTTATGTTATTTTGTTTCTATCTCATTAATTTCTGCTCTGATTTTCATTATTTCTTGCTGTTTGCTTGATTTCAGGTTGGGTTGTTCTTGTTCTTTTAAATTTGAATTGCATCATTCAACCATTTATCTGTGCTCTTTGTGATTTTTTTTAATGTAGGAGTTTAGAGCTATACATTTCCCTTGTGGGACTGTTTAATATGTACTAGAGAATTTTTGTGATGATATTTTATTTATGTTTTAACATATAAAACTTGCCCGATGATCAGAGTGCAGAGCTAAGCCACTAGAGGCCAGGCAGTGGTAGCACACACCTTTAATTCTAGGGCTTGGAGGACAGACAGGTCTATGTTAGCTCAAGGCCTCCCTGGGCTACAAGAAATTGTTCCAGTCTAAAAGAGAAACAGAGCTTTCACAAAGGTGATCATAGCACTTGGAGCCACATGCCTTTAATCCCAGCACTAGGGAGGTGGATACAGGAATGATATGCCTGGGCAGAAGGAGGAACATAAGGCGGGAGGAGACAGGAGCTCAATGCAGTCTAAGGCAGCAGTCTGAGGCAGTCAGTCTGAAACAGTCTGAGGAAGCACTCTGAAGACAGAATTGCCCCTGTGATCTGAGTATTGGTCGAGATAAGAACTCTCTAGGGGCTGGCTGTTTTGCTTCTCTGATCTTCAGCATTAACCCCTATATCTGACTCTGGGTTTTTATTATTAATATCAATTAGAATGCATGCTAGATTTTCTTGTGTCGTTTTTATTTTCATTTAATTCCAATAATATTTAAATTTCTTGCTTGATTTCCTTTTGAATGTTGTTTAATCCCTATGAGTTTGTATATGCATAAGCACTGGAGATTGCTATACTATTCATTGTAAGTTTTGTTCCATGATGGTCAGCTAAAATGCATAGAGTTATCCCAATTTTTCGGACTATGTTAAGGTTTGTTTTGTGGAATAGGATGTGGTCTGTTTTAGGAAGATTCCCTGGGGTGCTGAGTAAAATTCTTTGGCATTTGGGGAATGGCTGTAGATATCTATTAGGTCCATTGAATGTATAATGTCCATTATTTCTGATATTTCTCTATTTCTTGTCCAGATGATCTCTCTAGTGGAGAAAGCGTAGTAATAACCTCATTAACTGTTACTGTATTGAAGTTACTATGTGTCTTTTTTCCTTTTTTAAATTTATTAGATTTTTTTTTAAAATACCAATCCAAATTCCCACTCCCTCCCCTCCTCTGACTCTTTATACACATCCTCCCATCTCTCCCCCCTCCAGGCCTAAGATAGGACAAGGCACCCTGCCCTGCGGCAAGTCCAAGGCCCTCCCTACTACATCTAGGTTGAGCAAGGTCTACATCCAAAGAGAATAGGATCCCAAAAAGCCAGTAAATGCAGTAGAGACAAGTCCCAGTGCCACTATCAGTGGCCCCTCAGTCTGCTCCAACTGTCAGCCACATTCAGAGGAACTAGTTTGATCCTATGCTTGTTCCTTCCCAGTCCAGCTGAAGTTGGTGAGCTCCCATCAGCTCAGGAAAACTGTTTCAGTGGGTGAACCCATCATGGTCTTCACCTCGTTGCTTATATTCCTTCCATTCTTCAACTGGACTTTAGGAGCTCAGTCCAGTGCTCCGATGTGGGTCTCTGCCTCTGCCTCCATCAGTTACTAGGTGAAGGCTCTATGGTGATATTTAAGATAATCATCAATCTGACTACAGGGCAAGTCAAGATCGGGCCCCCTATCCTCTATTGCCCAAGGTCCTAGGTGGGATCATCCTTTTTGATTCCTGGAAATTTCTCTAGAGCCAGGTTTCTGCTAACCCTATAATTGCTCCCACAACCAAGTTATCTCTCTACCTGCTCTCATCTCTGTCTTTCCTCCATCTTGACAATCCCATTCCCTCAAGTTCTGCTCTCCCAGTCCAATTGGAGTTGGTGAGCTCCCATTAGCTCAAGCAAACTGTCTCAGTGGGTGAACCCCTCATGGTCTTGACTTCCATGCTTATATTCTCACTCCTTCCACTCTTTAGCTGGACCTTGGGAGCTCAGTCCAGTGCTCTGATGTGGTTCTCTGCCTCTGTTTCCATCTGTTGTTGGATGAAGGTTCTATGGTGATATTTTAGATAATCTTCAGTTTGACTACAGGCCAAGGCCAGTTCAGACACCCTGTCCTCTATTGATTAGGGTCTTAGCTGGGGACATCCTTGTGGATTCCTGAGAATTTTTCTAGAGCCAGGTTTCTTGCTAACCCCATAATGGCTCCCTCAATCAAGATATCTCTTTCCTTGCTCTCATATCTGTCCTTCCTCCTTCTCGACTATCCCATTCCCTCAAGTTCTACTCAACCCTCCCCTTCTCCCCTTCCTTCTAGCCCCTGCCCCCATGCTCCCAACTTTGTCAGGCGATCTTGCCTGTTTCCAATTCCCAGGTGGGTCTATATATGTTTTTCTTCGGGTTCACCTTATTACTTAGCTTCTCTAGGATCATGAACTATAGGCTCAATGTCCTTTGTGTATGGCTAGTATCCACTTACGAGTGAGTACATACCATATTCATTTGGGGGGTCTGAGTTACCTCACTCAGGATAGTGTTTTCTAATTCCATTTATTTGCATACAAAATTCAAGATGTGGTTTGTGATTTGTTTTCTCTCTCTCATCTTTCAATACTCTCTTATTGTTCTGTATCCATGGTGTTTTAGCAATAATGTGTGATGGGCATTTTGTTTTCTGTTCTTGCCCATTTGGTGTGTTGTGTGTTTGTGGTATCTGGATGTGTATATCTCTTCTTCATTTAAATAAATTCTTTTCTATTATCCTGTTGATGATCTGATCAAAGAATGAGATCCTTCTTCTTCTTTTATACTTATCATTCAAAGATGTGGTCATTCATTGTCTCCCATATTTCCATCATGTTCCTTGCCTGTGTTTATTTTTGTTACATATTCTTTGTATGTGTGATTCAACTTCTCTATTTTATCTTCAAGTCCTAATACTCTGTCTTTCACTTGATCCACTCCATATGAAAGGATTTTCTTTGAGTTTTCTAATTGGATTATGGAGTCTTTCGGTTCTATCCTCAGTCAAGTTCAGGCACATTCAGGGTGGTGTGGCCATAGATTCAACCCCATCTTCATTTCTGCTTATGTTCTCTTCAATGTTTCTCACGTTACTAAGCTGAGGTTTCAAATCCTAAATTTGGATTGCCATTTCATTTAGCTGTATATTTTTATTTTCTTAGACATCACTCAGACATTCATTGCTATCACCTTTTAAGTCCATTAAGCTCTTTCTTTCTTTGTGTTTTCTTTAAACTCCTTGAATTTGTTGATAATGTTTATTTTCAAATTTGTGCGCTGGAGTCTATCTAGGTACTAATTCTCATTAGAAGATAATTCTATAAGACTACTGGATTGGGGAGTGGGGATACCGTCTTGGCTATCCATATTGTTTCTGGTTTTGTGATGGGACCTCAACATGTGGACTTCTTTCTTTTCCTGTGTGTGTGTGTGTGATGTGAGAGTCTAGCCTGTGTCAGGCTGGGCCAGTACAGTAGCTGTGGAAGCAGACCTGGTAGGGTGGGGAGTTTGGAGATGATACAGGTGGGCTTGTTTATGGGTGGACTCATTAGGGGAACTTGTTCAGTAGCTGCACATCTAAAGATAAGCCTGGGAGTGTGGAGATAGTGTGGGCTGACTTGGTTTTCCGGGGACACACCAGGTAAAGCCAGTGTAGGAGGTGTCAGTGCAGAGCTAGACATAGGAGTGTGGGGGTGGCATAGGGTCACTTTAGTCCCCTTTTAGACATTCATGTTCTGTACCTAAACACTTAAGGATGTGAATTAGCAGATACATTCGCTCATTAGTTCTTCCTGTTAATTTTTTTATCATCTTCTGCTTTATTTGCAAAGCATAAATGAGTTTTATAAGGACTGCCAAACATACTGTTTTTAGAAACTAAGAAATTACTAAAAAGTCTGGCTTGACTATGGAAGTCAGTTATTCACTGATGTAAAAGGGACCCAGACCTTAGTATGACTGACTCCATGATCAAAGTGTTCTTCAGGATTTCAAACTCAGCATGTAGATAGTACCACCTGCCAAAAATGAAAATAAAAAAGACCTACTCCATCAAAGTCCATAGTTCTAGGAAAGTTTCTAAGTGTACTAACCTTGTTTTCAGCTTCTGTAGTTCTGCTTCTAGCTAATTGTTGTTGTTGACTAAAATTTGTCAACCTAGGACATGGTTTTTGTGCTTAAAAATTCACCCTGAGAAAGGCTTGGGTCTACATTGGGATCCTGAACACTCAGTGTAGCCGCAGGGTGTCAGAACAATCATCTCTGGGGAATACACCACAACATTTCTAGATACCCCACCAGATCTCAGAGACCAGACCTCAAGACACTAGGGTCTCAGAGTCCATTGGAGTGAGGAAGAGTGCAATGATCAGGGGACTCCTAGGAGGTGCACATCCTGAGATGTTCCAGGTCCCCAGGACTCCATTTGATCAATTGCTGCCTAACACTTCAGGGGGTTCTGACCACTCTACCTACGAAGGAAATGAATTAGAAAGTCACCTGGTCTATCAACTCCAGAAGTAAGTCTTTTTAAAGTGCCTTCTGTTTGTACAGATAGGACAAAGGTGAGACATGGATGCTGATACAGCATCATGGATCCATGTGAGTATCATTAGATTACCCATGTCTGTTTTGGGTGCATGAATGTGTGGTGGCTACCCCTAGTTGTTTTTAGTGTGTGTGTGTGTGTGTGTGTGTGTGTGTCTGTCTGTCTGTCTGTCTGTCTGTCTGTCTGTCTATGTGTCTCTGTGATTTTTGTTTCCCTGTATTGACCAGTGGCATTCTCTGAAGTGAGATCCTCCCTTCCTCTGGCTTAAGACCTGTGCCTCCTACTATTGGGGACTGTCTTAGTTAAAGTTTGTATTGTTATGAAGAAGCACCATAACCACAGCAACTCTTACAAAAGAAAATATTTAAATTAAATGGCGGCTTACAGTTTCAGAGGTTTAGTGTATTATCATGGTGGGGAGCATGGTGGCATGCAGGCAGACCCATTACTGGCTACATCTTGATCAGAAGGCAACAGGAAGAGAACTGAGACACTAGGCGGTATCTTGAGCATAGGAAACATCAAATCCTGCCCCCATAGTGACACACTTCCTCCAACAAGGCCATACAGACTCCAACAAAGTCATACCTCCTAATAGTGCCACTCATTGTGGGACTAATTACATTCAAATTACCACAGGGACCTTCATCTCACCTTTGGTAGGTCATCCAGAGAAACCCCCATTCCAGGAGCAGAAGTGTTTGCTTGTTTTGTTACTCAAGGTGAGAGCTGGTCCTTGTGTGGAGGTGGAGAGGGTCTGGGCCTCTTATCCAAGATCCAAGCCTCCCCAGCCACCATCTAAGCAGAGTGCACACAGGGAGGGGGGACGTTTACCCAGGTGAGAAGTCCCTCAGCTCTGTGTCTGCTCTAAGGAGCCTCTGGAGAGGAGAAAAGATTCCCTGGGCCTAACCCAAAGGAAAAAAGAAAATTTCACTCCTTCTCTTCCATGGTTTATATCTTCTTTTAAACCAATGATCTATAAAATATACCATTCTCTAAAAAAAGTAAAGCAAACAACAACAGCAAAAATCCAAACAGCAATAACATAAAAAGACATGCCCCTGAACTGGTCAGGAGGATCGCTCCTGGACATTGCAGCTTGGACAGAATAGATTTTCCCTCTGTCCAGCACTAACCAATGAGATTTTAAACAACTTTCACTAGGTCCTTTTTAAAGTATTAAAGACAAGTACTAACAAGATTCCCTTTGTCACCTAGTTGGTCCAGGATATTAGAAAAAAATTTAAAAAGTCAAAAAAAAAAACCTTAAAGGTATAAGTAGGTCCCAGTTGCTTGAGGTAGGTCAAAGGGTATTTAACAACAGAGAACTGATTAGGACAAGACTTTTTGCATAAACTGAAGACCACATTCATCTTCTCTGATGATGAGACAGTTAGACTTACAGACAACCAGCAAAATTTTGACTTCTTATCCTTTGTCAGAGGAATATCTTCTAGTTGAACGTTGATGTGGGAGTCCCCTCTGTATGCTGTGAATATGTTTTACTAACATTGGTTAATAAAGAAGCTGTTTTGGCCCATGGCAGGACAGAATATAGGTAGGTGGAAAAACTAAACCAAATGCGAGAAAGAAGGCAGAGTCAAAAAGACACCATGTTAGCTGCCAAAGGAGAAAGATGTGAGCCTTTCCAGTAGGTCACAGCCTTCTGGTGGTACACAGATTGATAGAAATGGGTTAATTTAAGATGTAAGAGCTAACTAGAAATACACCTGAGTTATTGGCCAAACAATGTTGTAATTAATATAGCTTCTGTGTGATTATTTGAGTCTGGGCAGCCAAAAAAACAAAAGTGCAGTTTCTGCTTACAGAAAGTTCTGCCTACAATTAAAAGATACAGTTGGACTGTCTCTCACTGACAACAAAGATTCTGGGTGGTATGACAGCACCAAGGACCTACCAGTTCAGCTGCCCCATCCAGATTAAACAATACCCAATGACCCTGGAAACAAAAGGGGAAATTGTAGTTCATACTTCCTGGCTTTAAGAGACAGACATCCTGGTGCCCTGCCAGTCACCCTGAAATACAGTTCTCCTGCCTATGAAGACACCTGGAACCTCTGATTCTCATGAGTCTGATTCTCCCAAAGATACAGTTGTACATGGTCTTGGATCTTAAAGATGCATTCTTCAGTCTCCCATTGGCACAGGTGAGTCAACCCATCTTTTCTTTTAAATGGACAGACCAGTGGGAGATTATATAGATTATATGGGCAACGTACTTAAACCAGGTTGCCACAGGATTTAAAGACATTAAATGTAGACTCCCTGCCCTTCTATCCAAGGTTTCCTTGGAAAACAAATAAAGGGCCACTGCGGGACTGCTGTAAATGTTACACACTCTTGGGCTACAACATGTTGACAAAGAAAGCCCAAATTTGTACATAAAAAGCAACCTATCTTGAGGGGAGGCAAAAGGACCCTGTCTCAGGGTAGGATTGCTGCCATCCTTCAGATCCCAACTCCAGTGACTAAGAGACAGGTTCAAGAGTACCTGGGTGCCCCTGGATATTGCTGCGTGTGGACACCAGAGTTTCTGCAAATAGCAAGACCTCTACACACCAACACAAAGAGGGGCACCTAGCCCCTAACCTGGACTGATGGTGTAGGAGGTTCTTCTGTCTATGTGTTGCTTTCATTGGTTAAATAAAGAAAATGCTTTGGCCTTTTGATATGGCAGAATTTAGATAGGCAGAGTAGACAGAACAGAATGCTGGGAAGGAGGACAGACAGGCGGACATCATGGTTCTCCTGCCCGAGACGGACGCTGTTTAGACTCATGCTGGTAAGCCACAGTCAAGTGGAGATACATATTAATGGAGATGGGTTAAACTAATAGGTGAGAGTTAGCCAATAAGGGACTGGAGATAATGGGCCAGGCAGTATTTGAATGAATACAATTTCTGTGTGGTTATTTCGGGGCTAAGCTAGCCAGGCGGCAGGGACAGAACAAAGGGCCCCCCACTCCTCCTACTACAGACTGAGACTACATAAAAACCAAAAGGGGTTTAACCCAAGCTTTAGTTGGGGCTATGGAAATGCCTTGTGATATACCTGTCCAAACAATTGGAACCTGTAGCCACAGGATGTCCCACCTGTCTAAGAGCTGTGTCAGCTACTGCTAGTTTAATGAAAGAAAGCAAGCAAGTTAGCTCTGGGTCAGGATCTTATAGTCACAGCACCCCATGACACGGATGAGGCCCTCTCCCTCTGAGGAGCCCCAGAACACTGTTTAGTGACTGCATGACCAGGCTCCACTCATGGCTCACTCTCAAGTCTCATTTGAGAAACCCAGCCATCATTTCAGTTACCCTCTTGCATGATGACCCAGGTGCTCATTCATGACTGTCACGATATGAAAGATGAAACCAGGAACGTGGGAGCTGCAGTAGTTACTCTAATCAAAATGATTTGGGCCCAAGCCAGGTGGCTCAGCCCAGAGAGAAAAACTGATTGCTCTGACACAGGATCTCAGCTGGGATAAAGAGAAGTTCACCACCATATACACGGACTTTTATTCAGTATGCTTTTACTACTGGGCATGTCTGCAGAAAAAGAGGGCTTCTCAACTCAGGAAAAAGGGACATACCAAACCTTGGACCTCCTAAAGGCTATTTGGCTTCCGCTCTAAGTTGTTGTCCCCCACTGTTGGGCTTCTGACCAGGTTCTGCCTGGGACCACATTAGGAAAAAGAAATGAACAGCTCAACCCCACAGGATGATGGAGGACACCAGAGGGAAAGATCCTTCTCCCAGAAACAAGTGTAACTCTGGTAACTGACCTTCCCCAGACTACTCATCTGGGGTCCACAAAACTTTCTGAGTTGCTCAGACCAAAGTATTTTATACCTAGACTGGATAGCCTAATTCAAGATGCCAGGCTTGTGCTCAAGTGAATCCAAAGCAGAGAACCCTTACCCAGGAAGGGGTCAGAATGAGACACCAACACCCTGGTGAATTCTGGGAAAACTGACTTCACCAAGATCTTTCCTGCTGGGGGAGAATAAAAGTACTTACTAGGTTTTAAAGATACCTTTTCTGTGTAGATAGAAGCATTCCCCATTTGGAGTGAAACTCCTCAAATAGTAGCAAAAAAAAAAAAAAGCTCTTCCAGGAACTGGTCCCCTGATTTGGCCTCCCCCTAGCAATGGAGTCTGATAATGGCCCAGTTTTCATAGCTAAAACCTCTCAATTAATGGCTAAAGCTTTAAAACTTCATTGTGCATATAGACTTCAGAGTCATGGACAGGTAAAAAGAATAAACAGAACATTAAAAGAATTTCTAAAAAAAATTCTCATTATAGTCCAGCAAAGGCTGGATAGGCCTCCTTCCTTGCTTTGCTTTGACCTTCTGCACCCCATATAGGGAGGGATCTACCTCCTATGCAAGTATGTTTGGAAGACTTCCCCACTGCTTCCCAGGCTCAGAGACCGGCACTTGGTAGAACTCTCTAACCATTCCTTTCTCAAGTCACTACAGGACCTCCAGTTCTCCACAAAAGCTATTCACTGGACTGCATGAAAAGTCCAGCTGACCTCCGAGTGCACCACCACTTTCCCCTTGTTGGAGTCCAGTGATACCATGTGGGCCAAGCGAGTAGCCAAAGGGGCAGGGAAACTATCCTGAAAAGGACCCTACACAGTGACTCCCTCCACTCCACTGCAGTGAAGGGAGCTGGCATCGCACCACGGTTCCACCACACCCAGGTTAAGAAAGCAGAAGCCACAAATGCTGCCACCAAATGGACTGTCTCTGGACTATGGACCTGTAGAAATTAAGGTTTCATGGGGGCCCAGGCCCTCCCAATCCCTGCCCCTCTACCTCCTCCTGATACTTGTGTTTGGTATGAATTCAGAGTCAGGCGTCAACCCTCACAGCCCTCAGGCCTAGACTGGAAATTGAAGAAGACAGATACAGGGAAGGTATTAGTTAGTGTGACTACAGACGAGCAACCCATATTTATCTTCACCTTTACTTACTGATGCCCATGTTAAATGTTTGGTTGTATTGGAGAAAGGGATGATGTGGAAATTTATCTTTTGAAATAGGAATACAGAGTTTACAGTTCTATGCATGCCCTGCAGCTGGGCCCCCTAGTTTCTAGAAACAAGGGAATTTCCATGTCAAAAATTGGGCTTACAAAACTGAGGCTTCCTGAAAATATCCTTTAAAATGATTCTGGCCTTTGGGAAACAGGAAAAATCTGGGGAACCAGATTCCATGCCACAGGAAGGGACCCAGGGGATAGAGTTAATCACTCACAGGCAATAAGCAGTCTGGATTTCTGGTTAGACCCCTGGTCCCTATACGACATAGGGATAAGAACCAACCAGACTGACAGCCCATTGATTAATAACTTGCTGTGATGGGAACAGCCCAAATTAATGTTAGAGGACTTACAAGGGCCTGAAACTTGTCTAATATCTAAAGTCTTTAACCTAGACATTTCCCCTTATTCTGATGTCTACTATTCTAACTTTAGTGTTAATTCATCTGGATAACAGTAATATTACCTAGCCCCTAAGACTACTTGGTGTGCATGTACCAGTATGACTAAATGTGCCTCTTCTGATACTTTTCAGATTAAGGACACAAGTTGATCACACATAGAGGTATTAAAAGTTTTGGTTTCTGAATTAAAACACTTAGGTTCCCTTGTTGAAACAATCATACAAAATTGGAGGGCCTTAGACTTCTCATGAGATAAAGGAAACTATGCCTTTGGGAGGAACATGTTGTTCCTATGCTAATTGATCAGGGGTAAATAAAAAAATCTTGACATGGTTGGATAAATAATTGGTACAAATCTCTCTTCTCTTGGTCCCCCTGGCCTTTAATTCTCATTCTGATTAAATTAACAGTGGGGCCCTGCATGTTGAACTAAAACAGGATGAGTCTATGATTTGACTCATTCACTAAGACCAGTGGGAAATGTGACAGGGCCCAGACCTTAGTAGGACCCCAGACTTTAGCACAACTGACTCCATGATAGAAGTGCCATTCAGGGCTGTAAAACTCAGCACATAGACAGCGCCACCTGCCAAATCTAAAACAAAGGCCTCAAGTATCAAAGTCCATAGTTCTGGGAAAGGCTCTAAATGTATTAACTTTCTTTTTGGCTTCTGAAGTTCTGCTTCTGGATAGCTGTTCTTGCTAACTGAAGTATGTCAACCCCGGACATGGCTTTTGTGATTAAAATCTCACCCTGAGAAATGCTCTGGGCTGCACTGGGATCCTGAACACCCATTGTAGTCACCAGCTGGCTAATAAAGACTTTTTGTTGACTTAAAGCCATGTCCATGCAGTCTTGTTTGGTGAATATCCTACCACTGCCAGCAGACATTGCTGAAAAATTGGAATTATGATAAAGCTAGCAATTGCCCTTGTTTCATAGGCTTTGTAGTTTAAGTGGAGTTATGTAACCATTGAGGCCATATGTAACTGTCATAGTGCAGAAACCCATGTGTGCAGATGTTAATCCATTGGTTTTTTAAGGGTTTGTAAATGGTTTGATCAATCCAGCATTTATTGTGATGACACACACACACACACACACACACACACACAGTGTGGAGAACTCCCTGCAATGCTTCTGACTCTACTCATGTGAGTTTACAACGTACAGAGCCAAACATGGTTATGTCTGAGCCAAAAATTAGTTTATCACTATCTCCAACAAATCGGGTAATTTACAGAGTTATTTTAACCATAGCATATTAAATACAGCAATAATGATAATCACTATTTCTTATATTTTTATAAATAATTGAAAAATCAATTCCAACTTTGTGACTTAAATAGCACTCATTTCTTTTCTGGGTTCCACAGGGCTGATGTCTGCCATGGATCACTTGAACTCTTAGATTAGGTTCCTCAACGGTGAGGCTGACTTGTCACTAGGTTGGGATCTCACCTGAGACTCCACAGAAGCATCTGCTTCCATCCCTTTCAGGTGATGGGCATAAATCAATTCCTTCTTCATCCAGGCATTCTGAAGTCCCTCCTTCAAGTCTTAGTGTTTCCTACATCTGAGGCCAGTCCTGCCACTGCACCCCTTTTTCTACTTTCAGTGATAAGTACCCAAAGCAAGCATATGGAGATAAAAAATGAATTATTATATAATCAAAACATATGCTAACCTAGCCTGAAACTGTGAAATCAAATGCTCTCAAATTTCCCATAGTAGAATTTTTAAAGATATTTATTTTATTTTTATTTATGTGTTTATATGTCTGTCTCTGTGTGTGGATGTGCACATGTGGGTAGAATTGCCTGTGAAGTCCAGAAGAGGTGTCAGATGTCCCAAAGCTGTAGTTATAGGCTGCAGTAAACCACTTGACCTGGGTGCTGAGCTCTGAACTCAGGTCCTCTGGAAGGTGAGTACATGCTTGTAACTACTGAGCCATCTCTGTTGAGTGGAGCAGGTTGGGCGCCACTCTGTAGTAATAAGAGCGGTGGGCTGCTTCCCACCACCCAGCTATCTTTACCCAAAATAATTACATGGAAACTGTATTCTTTTAAACACTGCCTGGCCCATTAATTACAGCCTCTTATTGGCTAGCTCTTACATATTGACCTAACCCATTTCTAATAATCTGTGTAGCCCATGAGGTGGCTTACCAGGGAAGATCTTAACCTGCGACTGTGTCGGGAGTGAGAATCATGGCGACTCCCCTGACTCAACTTCTTTCTCCCAGCATTCTGTTCTGTTTACTCCACCTACCTAATTTTCTGTCCTATCAGAGGCCAAGCAGTTTCTTTATTACTTAATCAATGAAACAACAGATAGAAAGATGACCCTCCTCCATCAATGACAGCCCTCTCTAGTAGATTTTTAAGGTCAAGCATACTACAATAAGTGTTTTCAGTTTGGTTTGGTTTGTTTTCATCCGCAGCTGTCTTGATTGATTGTGTCATTCTAGAAATATGCTTCAGCAGACATGGAACTAGTAGTTAAGAGATAATTTGTTTTAGAACTTATTTTTGTCTGGTACATTCTTTTAGTGTACATATTTTCCAATAAAAACACATTGCTATTCAATTTGATTCAGTATTTTATACATAAGCATGATGAACACTGCCTTAAAACCAATTTAACACATTTCTCTCTAGAGGTTTTATAATTTTCTCATTTCAGACGTCTCTGAGGATTCTTCGCATGTATGTATTTTGATTTATCTATCAGAGTATCATTCTGCTTCTTGACTCTATGTGTATGCCTTGCATAAATTTGAGATCTATTTAATTGCTTTTTTGAATGTTCAGTTTCACTATTTTCTTCTCTCTTTCTGGAAGTTATGAAAGACAGATGTTGTCTCTTGTGTTGTCCCATAGACTGTGAAACCCTTTCAATCTGTTTTATCTCTATTTTTAAGATTGAACAAATTCAAGCCATTGTAGGCAAGCCCTGTCTTCTTTCATGTTCATTCTATCATGTTTTTGTTTAACTTCAATTATTATAATTTTTCAGTTTTATAATTTAATTTAGGGCTGTCAAGCCTAGTGAGCTAAGATCCATTTACAGGTGAGAACTGATTCCTTCAAGTGTATTCTTTTTTTGGATTTTTGAGACAGGGTTTCTCTGTAGCTTTTGGTTCCTGTCCTGGAACTAGCTCTTCTAGACCAGGCTGGCCTCAAACTCATAGAGATCTGCCTGCCTCTGCCTCTCGATTGCTGGGATTAAAGGCATGCACCACCACCACCCGGCTTCAAGTGTATTCTTACAAGTATACTGTGTCATGTATACACACACACACACACACAGAAATTTTTTGTTTATTTTAGTTTTTTTAAATAAATACCATTTATTGGCTTAGCCTTATGTTTACTCTTTAAATGTTTTAACATTTATCTATTTTTATTTTATGTGTATGGATATTTTGCCTGTGTGTATATCTGTGCACCATGTGTATGCCTAATGCCCATAGAGACCAAGAAAAGGTTTTAGACTGCCTGAAAGTAGAGTTACAGACAGTTGTGAACCACCATTTGGAGCTCGGAATTGAACCCAGATGCTATGGAAGAGTACCCAGTGCTACTAACCTCTGAGCCATCTCTCTAGACTTGTTTTAACTTTTAAAGGTATTTTCCTTTTAAATTTATTGTTATTAAAAGGCAACCCACTGACTGGGAGAAGATCTTCACCAACCCCGCAACAGACAAAGGTCTGATCTCCAAAATATATAAAGAACTCAAGAAACTAGAC